>NW_012121709.1:4571219-4573422 GCF_000951035.1 Colobus angolensis palliatus
AATTCTGTCTCGGCCTCCCGAGTAGCTGGGACTACAGGTGCACACCACCATGCCCAGCTAATTTTTGTATTTTTAGTAGAGACGAGGTTTCACCATGTTGGCAAGGATGGTCTCGATCTCTTGACCTCGTGATCCACCCGCCTCGGCCTCCCAAAGTGCTGATTTTATCCCCATATTATAGAAGAGGAGATTGAGGCCTAGAGACAGAAGTGATTTGTGCAAGGGCCACATTGCTGGGAGGCAGCAGAGGAGCCAGAATTCAAACGCAGGCCTGACTGTCCATGGAGTACCTTTTTAGTTTCTTGAAAAATACCAATGTTTGCCCGTCAGGGTTATCTCCTGCCTCTGTTGTGCCTCTGCCTGACATTTCCTCTGCATCCTCCGAGTGCTTCCCGGGATAGCTTCTTCTTGCCCTGCTGGTCTCTGTTTAAACATCGACCTTTGAGAAGGCCTTCCCTGACCCCTCCTCCCCCCGCCACACCTACCAGCGTAATTCTGGCTCTTTGAGTGGTTCACTGCGTCACAAATCACAATCACTTATTAACTTTTTGTTTGCTTCTTTTATCTAGACAAGGGCTTTACTTTCAAGGAGCTCACATTCAAATGGGGCAGAAAGGCACTGAACCCAGAAACGAATAATTCTCTAGGATGGTGGTAAGTGGTGAGAAGAAAATAAAACAAGGCAACAGGAGAGAAAGTGATGGAAGGAAGTAGAATGCAGATGGGATGATCAAGGAAGGCTTCTCTAGGAGGTGATGTTTTTGATGAGATCTGAGAATTGAAAAGGAGAAAGTTGTTTGAAAATCCAGAGAAATGGCCAGGCATGGTAGGTCACTCTGTAATCCCAGCACTTTGGGAGGCTGAGACGGGCTGATCGCTTGAGGTCAGGAGTTTGAGATCAGCCTGGCCAACATGGTGAAACTCCATCTCTACTAAAAATACAAAAAATTGGCCGGGCGTGGTAGCGGGTGCCTGTAATCCCAGCTACTTGGGAGGCGGAGGCAGGAGAATTGCTTGAACCTGGGAGGTGGAAGTTGCAGCGAGTCAAGATTGCACCACTGCACTCCAGCCTGGATGACAGAGTGAAACTGTGTCAAAAAAATAAAAAGAAAAGAAAGAAAGAAAAGGAAGGAAGGAGGGAAGGAAGGAAGGAAGGAAGGAAGGAAGGAAGGAAGGAAGGAAGGAAGGAAGGAAGAAAGGCCAGGAGCGGTGGCTCACGCCTGTAACTCCAACACTTTGGGAGGTCGAGGCGAGTAGATCACCTGAGGTCAGGAGTTCAAGACCAGCCTGACCCATATGGAGAAACCCTGTCTCTACTAAAAATACAAAATTAGCCGGGCGTGGTGGCGCATGCCTGTAATCCCAGCTACTTGGGAGGCGGAGGCAGGAGAATTGCTTGAACCTGGGAGGTGGAAGTTGCAGCGAGTCAAGATTGCACCACTGCACTCCAGCCTGGATGACAGAGTGAAACTGTGTCAAAAAAATAAAAAGAAAAGAAAGAAAGAAAAGGAAGGAAGGAGGGAAGGAAGGAAGGAAGGAAGGAAGGAAGGAAGGAAGGAAGGAAGGAAGGAAGGAAGGAAGGAAGGAAGGAAGGAAGGAAGGAAGGAAGGAAGAAAGGCCAGGAGCGGTGGCTCACGCCTGTAACTCCAACACTTTGGGAGGTCGAGGCGAGTAGATCACCTGAGGTCAGGAGTTCAAGACCAGCCTGACCCATATGATAAAACTCTGTCTCTGCTAAAGATACAAAAATTAGTTAGGCATGCTGGTGGGCACCTGTAATCCCAGCTACTCGGGAGGCTGAGACAGGAGAATCACTTGAACCCGGGAGGCAGAAGTTGCAGTGAGCTGAGATCGCACCACTGCACTCCAGCCTGGGCAACAAGAGCGAAACTGCATCTCAAAAAAAAAAAGAAAGAAAGAAGAAAAATTCAGAGAAAAGGTATTCCAAGCAGATGGAACAGCCTGCGGAAAGGCACTGGGGTATAAATGAGTTTTGTGTGTTCAAGAGACAGAAAGACAGACCAGAGGCCATGTCAAATAAGGCCTTAGAGGCTGAGATAAGGAGTTGGTTCATTGCTTATGGTTTGCCTCCTAATTAAACTGTGAGCTTAGGCCGGGCGCGGTGGCTCAAGCCTGTAATCCCAGCACTTTGGGAGGCCGAGACGGGCGGATCATGAGGTCAGGAGATCGAGACCATCCTGGC
>NW_012121709.1:4580222-4581838 GCF_000951035.1 Colobus angolensis palliatus
TTTTGAAACAAAGTCTCGCTCTGTCGCCCAGGCTGGAGTGCAGTGGCGCCATCTCAGCTCCCTGCAACCTCCACCCTCCTGGGTTCAAGTGATTCTCCTGCCTCAGCCTCCCAAGTAGCTGGGACTACGGGCGTGCACTGCTACACCCGGCTAATTTTTTTGTATTTTTGTAGAGACAGGGTTTCACCCTGTCAGTCAAGCCGGTCTCATATTCCTGACCTCAAGTGATTCGCCCACCTCTGCCTCCCAAAATGCTGAGATTATAGGAGTAAGCCCCTGAGCCCGGCCAAGAGCTGCATTTGAAAAGCACATTTCACAGGGGTCCGCAAAACTTTATGGCATCAAATGGTGGCGTTCCAGGCCCACGTGTCTGTGCTCACATGCATGTATATACCTCCAGGTCCTAGGGTGCCCTCAGACTCACGCAAGAAGGCTGCCCTGACCCACCAGCTGTTAGGAAACTCGGTCACATCAGTAATTCTATGACTTGCCCTACCGGTGCCCGAGGGAGTGGGAAGTTAACCAGTCTTGCTGGAAAAGGCCTGCGAAATGTCGGGAACTCTGTGGTCTGAGAACCATCTAAACTCACGGTACAATTTGCATTCCAGCCCCAGCCCAGGCTCACTCCATCAGATCTCACGCCCGCTCACGGCATTTCGTGACATTTACAAACAGTGGACACTCGTGGGCCAGTCGGGGACAGGAACGGGGACACCCCTGTACTGCATCTGAGTTGTCCTAGAGTTAATTTAATGATGAAACAATCACCAGACATTCTCCTTTCTCTGGGGAGTGCAAATGGCTTTCTAAACACCAGGCCTACGGCTAGCGAAGGAGGCGGAGGTAAATGGTTTACCTTGGATGGGGAGTGAGTGTTCAGTCCATTAAGGGGAGTCCAAGAGCAGAAGCTAATGGTCCCTCCAGGCCTGGAAGTTAATTCGGACTTGAAAATAGTTCTCAAAATCCATTTGCCGAACACTTCAGCCCACACTGATCGCGTCCCACCAACTGCACTTCAACACATGTCTACTGGCCATTTGCTTGGTCCGACTGACTCAGAGACACTGGCCCAGGAAGTCAACGACCTAGGACTTCTCCACTTCTGAAAGTGGAGAACACAGTCCTTTGTCTGCAGCACAGGACAGGCAATAAGGTGAGGCAAGGGAGGCGTTGTCTCAGTCCCCAAAAACAACTCTGTAATCAAGAGAAAATATTTAATGCAATATTTTTTAAAAATTAAGATTGGTGAAAAAAAACCAGGATGGACAAAATGGCAAAATGTAAAATATAGACAAGATCTTATCCTCAGTTGTTCAACTTCGACCTTTACCCACAATGACCTTGACCCTCACTCTCATGACATTGACCTTTACTCTTGAAACCCTGACCATCACTGGCCTCACCATGGTCCCAGCCTTGATACAAAGTTAGTTTAGGTGGTGGTCCACCTGCGAACACTTTTTTATTTTAATTGTTAACGTTTTTAAAAAAATTATGGACAAGTCATTCCAGTAGGGAATTCACTGTTGGGATATAACATTTTTCTTTTAAAAAATTAATTTCGGGGTGGGGGGATGGCTCATGCCTATAATTCCGTGCTTTGGGAGGTCGAGACA
>NW_012121709.1:4586248-4593727 GCF_000951035.1 Colobus angolensis palliatus
AAAAAAAAAAATAAAAATCATATTTTATGACTGCATGGTTATAAAGATTCATGCAAGCCAGACTCAATTATATCCACCTTTATATCAACACCATCAACATGCGCACCTTGCTTATTTTGAACAGCAAAATATTTTTGAGGCCTCCAGCAAAGCTCATGTCCACAAGCAGTGTGGCTGCTATGCCGAATGGAGAGGCTGGCCCTGCTGCACCAGGGGCAGGTATGTATGTATGTATGCACGTATTTTGTGACGGAGTCTTGCTCTGTCACCCAGGCTGCAGTGCAGTGGCACAATCTCGGCTCACTACAACCTCTGCCTCCTGGGTTCAAGCGATTCTCCTGCCTCAGCCTCCTAAGTAGCTGGGACTAAAGGCGCCCGCTATCACGCCCAGCTAATTTTTGTATTGTTAGTAGAAACGGGGTTTCACCATTGGTCAGGCTGGTTTCGCACTCCTGACCTTGTGATCCGCCTGCCTTGGCCTCCCAAAGTGCTGGGATGAGCCACCGCCCTGGCCAGGGGCAGGCACTTATATACATAATCCTTTAATTTTCGCAATGCCTCAGGCAGGCACCATTAGCTCATTTTATAAATGACAATAAAGAGGCCCAGCGACATTTAGCAACTTGCCGAAGGTCACACAGCCAGTGAATAGCAAGGCAGATATTTGAACCCGGGTCTGATTCTGGAGTCTGCCCTTTCCGGGCCCCCACCCTCCTGCAGCAGCCCAGGAAGTGAGATAATCTGAAGAGCTGCCAATCCCTGAATGATCCATCATGTCCCTTGGTAATGGAAATTGTGATTATGCTCAGGGCTGGTTCCCACGAGGCCCATAAGATGTCAGTGGTCTGCAGGAACACCCCAGTGTTCTGACCTTGTGGTCACCTGGGCTTGTGGGGGCTTCACCACACACTCAGGCTAGTTTCTAAAGAGTCTCTAGGTGTTTCAGCTGCTGCCCCCAGACAGCGAGATGTCCTCAGAGCCTCTGAGACACCGGGCACCGTCCTCCAAGTCTCAGACTCCAACAGAGCAGGCTGATGTTTGTTTCATGCTCCTGTGTTCTTGAAAAGGACAAAGCAAAAAAGAGAGATAAAGAACTTTGGACGCAGACCAAAGCCGCTCGGGTTTTTAACTCTGTGTCCCCTTGCAGCCTCCTCCGTGAGACAGGCCTGACAAGTGTCACCTGAACAAGGGGTCAAAGCCATTCCGTTCCATGCATGCGGCACTGCAATTTTAAACAACTGTGGCTTGAGAAAAAGATCCTCCCGAGAACATCAAATCCAACAGAGTTTGCAGTTTCCAGCTTCGGTGCTCCCTGAATTATACATGGGCAAAACCCCCTTGAAGGCTGCTTTTTAAGCCGTGAGGGGAAGGCGTGTAATTTTGGTCTCTAGCATTCTGCTGAAGCACTTGCTGAGGACAAGGCCCCTTCCGCGCCAAGTGGCGTTTGCCTCCGAACCAAACGGGGCACTTTGACGCCTCAAATAGCTTCAAGCTGCCAGCAGAAAGGAGGCAAAGGGGACCAGCACTTCCTCTCTTTGCCAGTCTTGAATCCTGAAGGTTTGGAGAGACGGGGAAACTGAGCTCCTGTCCCTGCGGTGGCAGCTGTGACACAGGCCAGAGTGACATTCTTCCCCTTCCTGGCTGCAAAGAGAGAAAGTGCTATAAACCTCTGGAAAGGGGCAGGGGGCCAGGAGAAGCTGACTGAGCCAGGGCAGGAGAGGCGCAGCAGGGTCCAGCTAAGGTGTAGGCAGCCCGGCCACCCCCTTCGATAGGCAACAGCTCCAGGTCCAGGCTGCCCAGCGCCACGCCAGGCGCAACTGGGACAGCGACACGTCCCACTTCTATAATGGAGCAACTGGTGTTCAGGGCTCTGTAGCTCCCTCCCCACTGGGAGGGAGTTCTTGAGACTGTCTTCTCTCCCTGAGGTTTGCCCAGGGATAGTGGGTGACGGCATTCAAAGGACCTAAGTTGGCTGAGATCATTTGGCTCGGTGGTGGCTAAGGATATGGGCCCTGGTAACAGTCATGGGTGCTTTATAACTTATTAGCCATGTGACTCTGAGCCAGTTATTGCACCTCTTAGATCCTCAGTTTCCTCTTCTGTAGAATGGTCTGATTGCCCCCATTGAAGTATCACAGTTTGTTGTGCAGATAAAATCAATGCAGGCTGAGTGCCTGTAGCTCAGTAACTGAGCAGATTTTAAGCACTCGAAAAATGAGAGTCAGTGGGAGCGGTGGCACACACCTATAATCCCAGCACTTTGGGAGACTGAGGGGAGGGGATCACTTGAGTCCAGGAGTTCAAGACCAACTTGGGTAACATAGTGAGACCTCCATCTCTACAAAACACACACACACACACACACACACACACACACACACACAGCTGGTTATGGTGGCATGTGCCCGTAGTCCCAGCTACCTGGGAGGCTGAGGTGGGAGGATTGCTTGAACCTGGGAATTCCAGGCTGCAGTGAGCCATGATTTTGCCACTACACTCCAGCCTGGGTGACAGAGCCAGACCCTATCTCTAAAAAACAAAACAGAAACAAAAACAAAACAAAACAAAAAGCTATCTTGATTATTTGGATCCTGTAGAGAAATAAATGCAATAGAGCATGTGTGTGTGTATGTGTTTGTGTATGTATGAATGTGTATGAATGTGTGTATGCATGTGTGTGCGTGTGTGTGTGCATGTATGCGAGTGTGTGAGTATACATGTGTGTGCAGGTGTGTGAGTATTCATGTATGTGTGAGTATGCATGTGTGTATGTGTGTGAGTATGCATGTATGAGTATGCATGTGTGTATATCTGTGTGCGTGTGTGAGGATGCATGTGTGTGGGAGTGTCTGTGAGTATGCGTGTGTATGTGTGTGAATATGTGTATGTATATGTGTGAGTATGCATGTATGTGTGAGTACACATGCATGTGTGTATGTGTATGAGTTGTGTGTGTGCATGTGTGAGTATGCATGTGCATATGCGTGTGAGTATGCATGTGTGTGTGCATGTGTGTAAGTATGCGTGTGTATTGTGTGAGTATGCGTGTATGTGTGTGAGTATGCATGTATTTTGAGTGTGCATGCATGTGTACGTGTGTGCATATGTGTGAGTATGCATATGTGTGCATGTGTGAGTATGCGTGTGTGTTAGTATGCATGTATGTGTGAGTATGCATGTGTGCGCATGTGTGTATGTGTGTATGTATGTGTGTGTGCATGTGTGTGAGTATGCATGTCTGTGAGTATGCGTGTGTGTTTATATGTGTGTGTGTTTGTGTGTGAGTATCCATCTGTGCGTGTGAGTGTGCGTGTGTGAGTATGCATGTGTATGTGTGTGAGTATGCGTGTGTGTGAGTATGCATGTGTGTGCATGTGTGCGTGTGTGTGAGTATGTGTGTGTGTGCGTGTGTGCGTGTATGTGTGTATGTGTGTGAGTATGCATGTGTGCGTGTGTGAGTATGCATGTGTGTGAGTATGCGTGTGTGCGTGTATGTGTGTGAGTATGCATATGTGTGTGTGTGAGTATGCGTGTGTGTATGTGTGTGTATGTGTGTGCATGTCAGTATGCATGTGTGCGTGTGTGTGAGTATGCATGTGTGTGTGAGTATGCGTGTGTGTATGCATATGCATATGTGTGTGAGTATGCATGTGTGTGTGAGTATGCGTGTGTGTGTGCGTGTGTGAGTATGCGTGTGTGTATGCACATGTGTGTGTGAGTATGCATGTGTGTGAGTATGTGTGTGTGTGTGTGTGTGTGAGCATGCATGTGTGCGTGTGTGAGAGTATGCACGTGTGTGGTTGCATGTGTGCACACTCAAACCAAAAGGTCGGGAAAAGCATTCTCCCCACTAGAAGTGGAAACCTGAGAAGGGCAAATGCTTCATTATTTAGATTCGAAAGCTACTCATTAGGCAAGACTAGAGCACTTAGGAAGAAAAGCTGACCTACAAGTGTAAAATGTTATTATAAGTAATGACAATGATTATAGGACGAGGGTGTGAGCTGAAAGAGGGAAAGCTGGAGAGGTTAATGTCCATTAACTACCGAGAATTAGGATATTGGCTTCTGCAGACACCTCTGGCTAAACCCAACAGTCTGTTTATTTACCTCGTAGGAAGCTCTTAGCACATCAAAAAGGTATTTCAAACACAACCCTCACCCCCAACAATTAGCTTTGGGAAGAAGAGTAAATATGGATGCAATTTATCACTTTGAGGGCCCTACTATCCGAGACAGGTGCCTGTCAGTGAAATAAAACAGACCCCAAGCCCCGCCAGGAAGATCAACCCAGAAGCAATTTGCTAATTTGCTGATCACGGGTGGACAGTCGTTGCTCAAGGGCTTTGGTGACACACAAACAATTCATATCTTTCTGCTAATTCTCATAATCTGAGTCAAATGTTTGCTTTTGGAACCAGTAGGGGAAATAATGACTCAGGAGTGGGTTGACTCAATTTCACTAGCTTTGTTTTGTCCCCCTTTAACTTAAAAATGTAATTAGAAAGAAACGGAACACTGATGGCAAAGAGCTATGGGAGAGGGACTTGACTGGAGGGGACCATCCATCCCAGTTGGCCCCGGACCCAGGGGTTTTCTGGAATGTAGGACTTTCTGTGCTCGGACTGGGACAGTCCCGGGTGAGTGGGGATGGTTGGTCAGTCACCCTACCTATTTCCCAGTTCCTGTGGCCCCGTGCAGGTGTTGGGCAATCCCAGCCGGGAGTAATAGTGGGTAAAAGTTGGCTTGTAGTTGACTTTAAGAAATTCTAGGCTGGGCACAGTGGTTCATGCCTGTAACCCCAGCACTTTGGGGGGCCAAGGTGGGAAGATCGCTTGAGGCCAGGAGTTTGAGATCAGCCTGGCGAACATGGTGAAACCCCATCTTTACTAAAAATACAAAAATTGGCTGGGCGTGGTGGTACGTGCCTGTAGTCCCCTACTCGAAAGTTGAGGTGGGAGGATTGCCTCTGCCCAGGAGGTCACAGCAGTGAGCTGTGATCATGCCACAGCACTCCAGCCTGGACGACAGAGCAAGACCCTGTCTCAAAAGAAAAAAGAACTTCTACCTCCTCCCATATGGCAAAACAGACTGTGAACCCATCAGCAACAGGAATGTGATGTCGCGTGGGGCCTGAGTGGGAGTAGCAGAAACCGAGGGAACAAGTCCAGACAGACTTCTGATAGGCGAGTGCGCGAGGGTCTGAGAGCTGATCCTGTACGGATGACGTTACCTCCCGGGGAACTCTTGATGGGAAACGGCAGGGCCCTGTGACATTCTGCAGATTCTGACATTTCTGTCCCCTCCTCCATCTATATCTGAGTGTGTTACAGAAACCAGGGCAATAATGCACACTTTATTCGTGAAATGCACATAATTCTACCGTTTCAGCTGGTTCCATTGCTTCTGAGATTTCGTATATAAATATCTATGCGTGTGCGTTTGTGTGTACATTTCTTGACATATTTACGAAGCCCCAGTTTGCCAACCTTCAGGGCATAATGCAAGAACTATTTTTCATCCTAATCTGCTGTAATGACATGTTTTATTATACTATTTCAGCTGTTTCCATTGCTTTCGCTGTTTCATGTTTTATGTATTTTAACTAATGCTTTAATTTTAGTACGTTGTGCCCTAAGGTGACTTCACAAGGCTTACTTTGGAAGATCGACGGGGATTCACAGCAATGGCAATTGAAGGCTCCACCCACACCCGGCGTGATGCAGATGTGGAGATGGGAACGGAGGGCAGGGCGGGAAGGCCGGCGGCTTAGGGCCTGGTGTTTGTAATACGGAGATGTAGAGTCATCCTAGGTTTGCTCAGGGCTTTAACCCAGTTTTAGCCCTGAAAGCCCAGCATCTCAGAACCTGCTCAGTTGTGGACAAACCAGGTGGGTTGGTCACCCTACCAAGATGATGGGCTTGATTCTGATATTTGGTTAGACTGCTTAAGAGGTAGGAGGTGTCTGTTTCAGTGTACCAAAGAAAGGGCCTGAGGTTTGGAGTCCCCCTCCTCTTAGTTTCAAGCCCAAGTTCTGCCAGTACTGTAATAGTCATTTGAATCTGATGAAATCACTTTAGACCCTCTCTAAGCCTCCGTTTCCTCATCTGAAAAACGGGGCTGGGAAAGCGTCTCTTGGAGAACTGCTGTCAGGGATAGAGGGAGCGGTCCATGTTTTCTGCCTGGCACTTAGGGAGTGGTTGAGGTCGCGGCACTTCACTAGCCAGCTGTGGGGTCTTGGCCTGATCATTCCTCTTCTCAGAGGTTCCCATTCCCTGTTCTCCCACCTAATAATGAAGGAGTCAGACAGGATCCCTCTTTTATTTTTTTAGAGACAGGGTCTCGCTCTGTCGCCCAGGCTAGAGTGCAGTGATACATACAGTCATAGCTCACTCGAACTCCCGGGTTGAAGGATCAACTGATTAAAAAAAACTTTTTTTTTTGAGACAGATAGGGTCTCACTCTGTTGCCTAGGCTGGTTGTGAACTCCTAGTCTCAAGTGATCCGCCTACCTCAGCCTCTCAAAATGCTGAGATTACAGACAGGAGTCACTGTGCCCAGTTCCCAGGCCAGATACTTTTGAAGTGCTCAAAGTCCATATCCCAAGGCAAAGTGAAGGGCAGAGGCCACCACATAGACCTTCCAGATTTAAGCACCAAGGAGTCCCCTTAGCCCATTTACACCCTTCAGCAGTGGGAGCAGAGGAGCACAAGAGGAATAATGGTAATAATAACAGTGGTCGTAATAATAATAGCTTCTGTTTCCAGAGAGCTTACTGCGTGCCAGGCAAGCCCTGTGTTAAGCATTACTCTTTACCTTCCCATTTGATCCCTTCCACAGGACACATGGGAATAAGTGAGAGGATAACACCCATTTTGTAGAGGAGGAGATGGATATTCAGAGAGGTGAAGACTTTTTTTTTTGACATAGTGTCTCACTCTGTTGCCCAGGCTGGAGTGCAGTGGCACAATCTCAGCTCACTGCAACCTCCGCCTCCTGGGTTCAAGTCATTCTCCTGCCTCAGCCTCCTGAGTAGCTGGAATTACAGGCACCTGTCACCATGCCTGGGTAATTTTTGCATTTTAGTAGAGGCAGGGTTTCACCATGTTGGCCAGGCTGGTCTCAAACTCCTGACCTCAAGAGATTTGCCCGCCTCAGCCTCCCAAAATGCTGGGATTACAGGGGTGAGCCACCACACCTGGCCTGAAGATGTTTCTTGAAGACCACATAACATGCAAGTGGTCAAGCAGGCATGTGACATTCGTGACTGCAATGTTCACCACGATATCCTGCAGCCATCTTGTCTGGAACATCCCGTTTTGTGCCCAGCCCATGGTAGTAAACGGGACGACAGCCAGTCTTTCATGCCTGCTTGTCTCCTTCCTCATTTTCCCTCCACCACACCAGACTCTGGATCCTCTTGCCTCTTTTGAGTCTTAAGCAGAAATGTCATTTCTTTCTTCTTCTTCTTCTTCTTCTT
>NW_012121709.1:4594887-4601455 GCF_000951035.1 Colobus angolensis palliatus
AAGGAAGGAAGGAAGGAAGGAAGGAAGGAAGGAAGGAAGGAAGGAAGGAAGCGAGGGAGGAAGGAAGGGAGGAAGGAAGGGAAGGAAATAAAAAGAAAGTTACAGCCCATGGGCTGGCTGGCTGTTTTTGTCAATAAAGTTTTATTGGACACAGCCATGCGCATTCATTTATGGAAAACCATGGCTATTTCCACACTACAGCAACAAAGTTAAATAGTTGCCACAGAGACTATATATAATGCTTCGCAAAGATATTTGCTATTTGGCCCTTTGCAGAAAAAGTGTACCAACCCCTGTAAATCAAGACGAAGACGGAGGTTCAGAGAAGCTTTAGCAACCTCCCCTAGTTTTCTCAGTGAGCCAAGGACGGCCTGGGGCTCAAATCTGAAACCCCAGACTTTAAGGCAGGTTTCTACGCCCTAAACTCCATCCTTGCTTTCTCCCAGGGCTCCCTTCCACGGAGGTTCCCGGTGCTCTGCATTCCACCGCACAGGTGGCTCTTGCCTGGTTTTGGGGGCTCAGGGCAGCAGCTAGCTGGAGACTTCAAGTACAGGCACTTAAGGCACGGTGGAACCAGAGAAAAGAAAGTTGGCTGGGGAAGTTTTGTTTATTTGTTTGTTTTCATTTTTTGAAGGCTGGAAGTGCATTTGCTAAAGAACCTCACTTCTACCGATCTCATTTTCCGCGCACTTACAAACGGACCAGTGGTTGCAAAAATGAGTCTCTCCTCGCTGAACTGCTCTGCTGTTTCCAGTTTCTGAGGGGCCATCTCGGGCAAGGCTTGGATGGGGCAGGGCCTTCTCTAGGTCTTGGGACCGCCCCTCATCGCAGGAGACAAAACTCCTTCCCACATCCCACATTCAGGCTCCTCTGATGTCCCCTCCCCCGCACCCAACCCGCACCCACCTTCCCTGTTTCAACCCCCCAACTCCCCTCTCCCCAGCATCTCCAGGGGTCTACGTTCTCCCTCCCAGCCCTGGGAGCTTTATTTCAAGCTGAGATACAATGACAGATCATGTTCTTTTTCTCTTTCCTTCTTCTTTTTAATAAAGCTGTTTTGTGTCTCCACACCACCCCCCTCCTACATTCCTTGCATCTTAGTCTTCCCGTCCCCCTCCGGTAGGAAATGTCTAGGATTCTCTCACTGGGGTGTAATGGTTAAATTGCTACCAGCTGATTAAACAGCAGCAGTCGAAGCTGTAATCCTCAGCGTTCAGGAACCTGGGAAGGCAGGGACGAGTGCCCTGACCGCTTAGCCCCTTCTGACCCCCCTGCCAGGCGCCTGCCCAGTTTCACTCCTTTCATTTGTCCCGGGTTGCTTAATAGTATCTGCTGGGAAGGGGCGAGGGGCGGAGAAGGAGGAGGAGGGAGGAGGGAAGAGGGAAGAGGGGAGGAGGAGAGAGTCCCTCCACCAGCTCTGGCTCAACCTCCAAGGAATGTTGCTCCCACCCCTGTCCCTTTCCTGCCCCCCTGTAAAACCACACACACACACACACACACTCTCTCTCTCTCTCACATATGCACGTACTCACGTTAGCTTACACTCTCACAGGCTTACACACTTACAGATATTTGCATACTCACCCACAGCCACACACACACATCCACATGCTCCCTGGTTCATACACAGCCACGCACACACTTTCTTGAACTCATACATACAGACACACATACACACTCATGCTCACACACAGTCACATATGCATAAACACATGATCACACAGTCACACACGTTCACACACTTTGATACCCCTCAGAGCCAGTCTCTTTCTCATTCTCTGCAAAATGAAGACCAGATGAAGGAGAAACCCCACCTACCCTGCCCCTCCTCCTGGGAAAGCTTCCTCCCCGCACCTGCCCCCCATATAGGGAAGGGTCAGAAAGATGGGAACTGTGAGATCAGAGATGGGGCTGGGAAGTGGGAAAGTGCAGGCTTTGGGTGCGGGCAGCCAGCTGCAGGACCCTGGAGTCAGGACTTCCTTTCTTCCTGCCTCTCTGTGCTTTATTTGCAGACAGGGACAACAGCCGGGCAAGGTGGCCATGGGGATCGAGTGGGAAAAGCACCCAGCCCAGCCAGGCAGGCACAAAGCATGTGTTACCTCGACGATCTGTGCTGGGTGCTGGGGTGCAGTGCAGCTGGCATAGCCTTCTGCACCCTTGAAAGCCACATGTCCCTTGGGCTCCTTGATGGACACTTTCCACCCTTGGCTCTTCACCTGCAAACTGACCTGTGACCATCAGATGAGACCCTGTGTGTGCAAAGATGCGGCCACAACTCAGCACATGCCAGGGTCCCATAACGATGGTTTTCCTGTATGGTTAACGTTGCTGTCGATTCAGGCTCTGGACTAAGAATAGCAGGGGGCAGCCAGCCTCCTTGGGAAAGTTTATTTCCGTGGAAACTATAGTTCAGATGAGTGGAGGATCTGGCCTCGATTCATCCTCCCTCCCTCACACTTAGTCAGAAACCAGGGAAGGGCCTACTGGATGGAGGGGGAATTAGCTCACAAGCACTGGAAGTTTGCCACTGCTCCAAGTACACCGCTCTCTGAAGCAACCTTTCTCTTTCCCCTGGGGGAAAAAAGCCTCCAAGCAGGGTGTAGGAGAGGGCAGAGGGAATGGCTGCCGAGGGCCCTAGGCCAGCCTCGTTTCTGTACAGCGGGTTGAATGGTGTCTCCCATTCATGTCCCCCTGGAAACTCAGAAAGTGATCTTCTTTAGAAACAGGGTCTTTGCACAGATGTCATTCAGGTAAGAATGAAGATGACATCATACTGGGTTAAGGTGAGCCTTTTTCTTTTCTTTCTTTTTTTTTTTTTTGAGATAGAGTCTCACTCTGTCACCCAGGCTGGAATGCAGTGGTGTGATCTCAGCTCACTGCAACCTCTGTCTACCGGGTTCAAGCGATTTTCCTGCCTCAGCCTCCAGAGTAGCTGGGATTACAGGCGCCCACCACCATGCCCAGCTAAGTTTTGTATTTTCAGTAGAGACGGGATTTCACCATGTTGGCTAGGCTGGTCTTGAACTCCTGGCCTCAAGCGATCCTCTGGCTTCAGCCTCCCAAAATGCTGGGATTACAGGCGTGAGCCACCATGCCCAGACCAAAGCGAGACTTAAATCCAATGAGTGTCCTAAAGAAAGCTAGAGAAGGACCTAGAGACTGTGAGGACAGAGGCCGACATTGGAGTGATGCAGCCACAAGCTAAGGAACTCCAGGAGCCACCAGAAGCTGGAAGGATACTGGAAGTGACATTTTGATTTTGGACTTCTGGCCTCCAGAACTGGGAGAGTAACACATCCCTGTTGTTTTCAGCCATGCAGTGTGCGGTAATTTGTTAGAGTAGCCACAAGACATGAATACACTTTGCAAAGCATGTGTCAATGATCCCATTTTACGGATAGGAAAACCAAGGCACAAAGAGGGAAAATCCTTTGTCTAAAAATCACACAGGTGGTTGGAAGTGAAGGCAGGATTCCAGCCTAGGTCTGTGTGATTCCAGCACCTGGACCCTGGACCACCGAATTCACAGAGAAGGGACATTTCTGTGGGGGAGAGCCGTGGTCAAAGAGAGGAATACAGGCAAGTGTTGGTTTCCTCAGAAGGCGGCAAAGAGACTGGGAAGGAAGCTGTGGCAAGGGGTCTGGGAGATGGGACCCACCGTCTCAGACATCCTCCCCTAGGCTTAGAGTCCACCTCGGGGAAGGGCCGCTGAGGATTCCACTGGAGTTTCTCCCAACTCCTCACCCACCCTTCAATCTGGAGAGCCAGGGAGTGGTTGTGAGACAAAGAAGCAAAGGACCTTGGTCACAACTGACAAGAACATTCTTCCTGTCTGGGAGCTGCCCTGATCTTGCAGTGGGCAGTGAGCTACTGTAGCTGCCCTCCGGGAGGCTGAGTATTCACCTAGAGGCAGTGCTGGGGCTGCCGGCCAGGGAGCAAAATTTAAGGAGGCACTCGTTCTCAGGGCCATGCATGATGTTCAGGGTCGTGACTTGTGTGAACCTGAGAATGAGCGCCTCCTTAAAAATTGCACCTGGTTTGCCTGGCCCTATTCTTGGCCCCATCCCAGGGATAATTTATCAAAGGAACAGAGTGTATTTGGAGTCCATTGGCAGCTCATAAGTGCAGAGTCACATAGACCCGGGCTCAAATCCTGACTTCAGCCACTTAATAACTGGGTGACCATGCATGGGTCTGTTCTTTTACTTGAGCTCAGTTTTCTCATCTATAAAATGGGGATTATAGAATAAAACTGACCTCATAGGTGGTTGTGGGATTAAACAAGAGTGTGATATAAAGTACATGGCACTCTATAATGTTAGCTTATTATTATCTTTTTTTTTGGCAGCTTAGAAAGAGGAAGTTCGTGGGTTTCAAAGTGAGTAATGGCTGCATCTGGGAGCTGATCAAAGGTGGCCAGCTAAGTTGAGTAGCTGGTTCGGTGTATGAGAGTTTACAACACTGGTAATTTCCTTCTTTCCTCTTTCTTTCTTTCTTTCTTTCTCTTTCTTTCTTGTATGAGAGTTTACAACATTGGTAATTTCCTTCTTTCCTTTTTCTTTTTTCTTTCTTTCTTTGTTTTTTTTTTTTTTTTTTTTTTAGACAGTGTCTCACTCTGTTGCCCAGGCTGGAGTGCAGTGGTGTGATCTCAGCTCACTGCAACATCTGCCTCCCAGGTTCAAGCAATTCTCCTGCTTCAGCCTCCTAAGTAGCTGGGACTACAGGCACATGCCACCAGGCCCAGCTAAAATTTTGTATTTTTTAGTAGAGACAGAATTTCACCATGTTGGCCAGGCTGGTCTCGAATTCCTGGCCTCAGGTGACCCACCCGCCTCAGCCTCCAAAAGTGCTGGGACTGTGCCTGGCCAACACTGGAAATTTCTTGCTTAAGAAAATTCTAAGCTCATACTGGGAGGATGAGGCCAGGACATGAGGTTGCAGCGGACATCCATAGCTGCAGGGAGCCTCGCTTGCTAGGCTCTTCCACGTGTGTGAAGCCATCACATTCCTCTAGGCACCGCCCAGGACATCTCCTGGTGGAGGAGCACCAGAGAGTGTCCCAGCTTCCCCTAGATCCACCTCTGACCATCTGATCTGATTAATTCCTCACGTCCTGTTTGTTTTCCTCTAAACCAGAGCAGACGTTGAGCTGGGTCACTGGCAATAAGGGCAGGTTGGGCTGAGCTACCGAATCTGTTCCTTATCCAAGCAACAGATCTTTTCTAAAGTTCAGCTCTGGTCAGATCCACTGCCCATGAAGTGGTTCATAGTCCCACCACCATAAGTTCACAATTCTCCAAGCCAACAACAGCGTGTGGTTCACCAGCCTCCACAAATGCTGACAGGTGAAGGCAGACAGTTCCTTGGAGCAGTTGACCTGGCTTTACTTTATTTTATTTATTTTATTTTATTGAGACAGAATCTTGCTCTGTTGCCCAGGCTGGAGTGCAGTGGCCCGATCTCAGGTCACTGCAACCTCCGCCTCCAGGGTTCGAGTGATTCTTGTGCCTCTGTCTCTTGAGAAGCTGAGATTACAGGTGTGTGCCACCACGCCCGTCTAATTTTTGTATTTTTAATAGAAATGGGGTTTCACTATGTTAGCCACACTGGTCTTGAACTCCTGGCCTCAGGTGATCTGCCCGCCTCAGCCTCCCAAAGTGTTGGGACAGGCATGAGCCAAGTCCCCCAGCCTTATTTTATTTTTTGAGATGGAGTCTTACTCTGTTGCTCAGGTTGGAGTGCAGTGGCACAGTCTTGGCTTACTGCAGCCTCTGCCTCCCAGGTTCAGGTGATTCTCCTGCCTCAGCCTCCCAAGTAGCTGTGGTTACAGGCATGCGCCACCACGCTCAGCTAATTTTTGTATTTTTAGTATAGACAGGGTTTCACCATGTAGGCCAGGCTAGTCTTGAACTCCTGACCTCAGGTGATCCACCCACCTCGGCCTCCCAAGGACCTGAGATTATAGGCGTGAGCCACCACACCCAGCCCAGTTGACCTGCTTTGACTTTTTAAGCCCATTGATTTGCTCTCCTGTCCCTTGTTCCCACTCTAAAGAGAGAGGCATGCATCCAGTGTTCCAGTGTTCCTATTTCCAGCCTTTTTTTTTTTAAAGGCTGGGCTGCCATTTGCCCAAGTCAACACCCACCTAATTTTCCGGCGTAAACTGCAGCCCTCATTTGCTTCCTCAAGCTTGGCCTGAACCCAGCACCTTAATCTGTACCTTGGACAGACTCCCAATGCAGATGCAATGTGTATGCTTCCCCATTAGCACAATTATCACATCACTAATGAGGGCTGCTACCATTTATTGAGCTGTTACTATATGCCAGGCTCTGTGCTAAAAGTTTTCTCCACATCATCTCATTTAGAACTGGCATTAACCCGAAGAGCAGATGATTATTTTATGAATGAGCACACTGAAGCAGAGAAATGGGAGTGCTTTGCCCAGGTCACCCGTTTGGGGAAGAAGCAGGGCGAGTACAGGTCTGTTCCACTTCACACTGCAGGCCCTGAACTTCCCAATCAACTACACCGTTCTTTTTTTTTTTTTTTTTTTTTTTTTTGAGAC
>NW_012121709.1:4602270-4604619 GCF_000951035.1 Colobus angolensis palliatus
AAAAAAAAAAAAAAAAAAAGAATTAGAAAGATAGCCAGGTGTGGTAGCACACCCCTGTAATCCCAGCTCCTCAGGAGGTGGGAGGATCACTTCAGCCTGGGAGGTTGAGGTTGCAATGAGCCATGATCACACCACTGCACTCTAGCCTGGGTGATAGAGTAAGACACTGTCTCAAAAAAGAAGAAAAAAAAGGAAAAGAAAAGAAATTATATGGGCTGGGTGTGGTGACTCATGCCTGTAATCCCAGCACTTTGGGAGGCCAAGGTGGGCGGATCACTGGAGACCAGGAGTTGGAGATCAGCCTGGCCAACATGGTGAAACTCTATCTCTACAAAAAATACAAAAATTAGCTGGGTGTGTTGGTGCGTGTCTGTAATCCCAGCTACTCAGGAGACTGAGGCAGGAGAATTGCTTGAACCTGGGAGGCAGAGGTTGCAGTGAGCAAAATGGTACCACTGCACTCCAGGCTGGACAACAGAGTGAAACTGTCTCAAAAAAAAAATTATATAAACTTACAATTAAATAGATTATATTGAAAGATGAAAGTAATAGCACTAAAAATTCCTCACTTCTTAATTTACTATGTTCTCCTATTGCCTATGCTCTTAAGATTATTTATATCTGTTTGGTGAAAATTCTCTCCAATGTCTGCTCCTGTGCCTGTCTTCCCAACTCTGTGTTCAGTGACCTCCCGTTGGGAGTTTGAGATTGACTTTGGTGGGAGTATTTACACCATGGAAATGGGCAAATGCTATACACCAGGGTTTCCTCCAAAGAACCAGTTATTAAACATTGACCAGCACCACTGATCACAACATCTGTGGTAGGTATTATAAGCCCTTTTAACACATGAAACAACTGAGCCTTAGGAATGCTAAGTGATTTGCCCAAGGTCAATGGCTAGGCAGTGGTGGAGCCAGAACGTGATTCCAGGTCATGTCATTTCTACCGCGTGGATATACCTTCATGATTGCTGAAGAAGGAAAAAATAAAACAGAAGCTCATTCCTTTCCAACCTACTCCCACCTCAGATGCTGCCTTGTGTCTGATTAGTAGAGCAGAAGGTTGTTGGAATTGGTTCCGATAGAAGAGTGGTAAATCCTTGGCCTGGAAAGGAGGAAGAGTGAGACAAAAAGATGACAAGTTAAAGTTTTAAACAGATTGAAATCTCATTCCACTCACTCGAGCATTCAAGAGCTAGTGCTAAGTTGGCCAATTAAGAGCAATTTCATTTCTAGCGCCTCTTTGAGAGTTATTTAAATAAGACTTTAAAATTAATCTTTCATTTATCCCAAGAATGAAACAACATTCTTACCCCCCACCCTCCCTCCACACACACACACACACAAATGGAGCCACTCTTTTCAAAAGGATGAAGTGTGGTGTTAAGTTAACCTTATTCATCCCACACCTGAGCTTCTGTTCTACCTGAACTGTGTGGACCTAGCGTTAAGTTGTTGCTTCTTTCAGTTCCATAAGTATTTTTAAGTAGATATTCAAAAGTCCCTCTTATGAATGAATCACGAACTTAGCAAACATCAGAAGAGCCTAAAACTCATCAGTTGGTAAATATCATTTGTGTAGTGTTTAAGAGGGCAGAGAACTTGGCTTGTGCGCCCTAGAGGGACATGATCCTTGTTCCTGGGAATTTTCTAATCCTGTTAGGGACTAAAAGGCAAGCATATGCAAAATGGTTGACGAAGTTAGAGAGGAAATGCAATTATTAAACAGATGTGGAGGACTATTCAACAGCTATTGTTAGAAAGATGCAAACTAGCTGGGCGCGGTGGCTCATGCCTATAATTCCAGCACTTTGGGAGGCCCAGCCAGGAGGATCACGAGGTCAGGAGATCAAGACCATCCTGATTAACACAGTGAAACCCCATCTCTACTAAAAATACAAAAAATTAGCCGGGCGAGGTGGCAGGTGCCTGTGGTCCCAGCTACTCAGGAGGCTGAGGTAGGAGGATTGCTTGAACCCAGGAGTTCGAGCTTACCGTAAGCTGTGATCATGTCATTGCATTCCAGCCTGGGTGACAAAAAAACAAAAAATAAAAATAAAAAAAGAGAGAAGAAGAGAAGAAAAAAAGAATTTTTACACATTTTCAAAACAGTGAATTTGAGGGCCAAGAAAAATAAAAAGAAAAACACCCAATAATATTCAAGGCTAATGAGAATTTGGTGAGCAGAATGTTTTCCATTCGGGGTAAATAGTGCAAGCTTTTAGAAACAGAGCAGTAGAAAATGCCTATCCTGGGCTGGGCGCGGTGGCTCAAGCCTGTAATCCCAGCACTTTGGGAGGCCGAGACGGGCGGATCACGAGGTCAGGAGATCGAGACCATCCTGGCT
>NW_012121709.1:4605644-4619759 GCF_000951035.1 Colobus angolensis palliatus
TTGCAGTGAGCCAAGATCACACCACTGCACTCCAGCCTGGCAACAGAGTGAGTCTCGTCTCAAAAAAAAAAAAAAGAAAAGAAAATGCCTATTCCCATCTTGATGTAGACTGCAAACTCCTTCAGTTGCAGCGTGAAAGATTGTCTTAGTCCATTTGGGCTGCTATAACAAAATTTCGTAAGTGCCATAGACTAGGTGGCTTTGGAACCACAGAAATTTATTACTCACTGGTTGGGCACGGTGGCTTCCGCCTATAATCCCAACACTTTGGGAGGCCGAGGAGGGCAGATAGCCTGAGGGCAGGAGTTTGAGACCAGCCTGGCCAACACAGTGAAACCCTGTCTCTTCTAAAAATATAAAAATTAGCTGGGTGTGGTGTCAGGTGCCTGTAATCCCAGCTACTCAGGCAGCTGTGACAGGAGAATTACTTGAACTCAGGAGGGGGAGGTTGCAGTGAGCCAAGACTGTGCCATTGCACTCCAGAATGATAAGAGTGAAACTCCATCTCAAAAAAAAAATAAATAAATAAAGTAAAATAAATGTATTGTTCACAGTTCTGGAGGTTGGAGGTCCAAGATCAGGCTGCCAGCATGATTGGGTTCTGGTGAGGACCCTCTTCCAGTTGCAGAGAGTTGGCTTCTCATTGTATCCTCACATGGCAGAGAGAGGGCAAGAGAGTTCTCTGGGGACCTTTTTACAAGGGCACTAATCCCATTCATAAAGGCTTACTCTCATGACCTAATTACTTTCCAACCCCACTTCTTCATACCATCGCATTGGTGATTAGGATTTCAACATATGAATTTTTTTTTTGGCAGGGGGGATGTACAAATTTCCAGTCCATTACAAAGACTTTTGCAGTTTGTCTCTCTTTCCTTTTTTTCTTTTTTTCTTGAGACAGAGTCTTGCTCTGTTGCCCAGGAGTGCAATGGTGCGGTCTCAGCTCACTGCAACCTCTGCCTCCCAGGTCCAAGAGATTCTCCTGCCTCAGCCTCCAGAGTAGCTGGGATTACAGGTGCTCACCACCACGCCCGGCTAATTTTTATATTTTTAGTAGAGACAGGGTTTTGCCATGTTGCTCAGGCTGGTCTTGAACTCCTGGGCTGAAGCTATCCTCCTGCCTCAGCCTCCCAAAGTGCTGGGATTACAGGTATGAGCCACTGTGCCTGGCCCAGTTTGTCTATCTTGAACTCATTTGTCTATTTTGAACCCGGTTTGTCTATCTGGAACCCATTCTCCCTTCTTCTGATAAAAGCATCTGAATATTCCTTGGAGCAATTACTCCCTGTGTGGTAGACAGACTTCTAAGATGGCCTCGTGATTCCCGTCTGCTGGGATTCACAACCTTGTGGAATCCCTTCTTCTTGAGCCTGGCTGAATGTAGTAATTGGCTTCTGAGCAGTAGAACACAGCAAAAGTAATGTGTTGCCACTTCTGTGATTAAGTTACAAAATATCATGACTTCAGTTTTTTTTTTTTTTTTTTTTTTTTAGTAGAGACGGGGTTTCACCATGGTCTCGATCTCTTGACCTTGTGATCCGCCCACCTCGGCCTCCCAAAGTGCTGGAATTAAAGGAGTGAGCCATTGTGCCTGGCCTGTCTTGCTAACAGGCATCTATCTGTCTCAGCATGCATACTGTGATGAAGTGGCTGGCATGTTGGAGAATCCATGCGGCCAGGAACAAGGCACAAACTCCAGCCAACAGCCAATAGCCAGTGAAAATCTGAGGCCCTCAGTCCAACACCCTTTAAGGAGGTGAGTACTACCAACAACCACCCACTTTGGAAGTGGGTTCTTTCCCAGTGGAGCCTCAGATGAGACTTTGGGCCCAAGGGTAACAGCTTGATAGCAGCCTCGTGAGAGACGGTGCTGGCCGTTGGCAGGAGACCTCAGTTCCATGCCACACAGACCTACCCATAACGCAGCTTGCGTGTCCTAACAAGGACTTGGAGGGAAGTGGCTGACTTCCCTCCAAGTAAGTGATCCAACAGAGAACAGGGATGAGAAGCCACAGTGTCATTGGTGACCCAGACTTGAATATCTCATTCCATCATTTTCACAATATGCTATTGATTCCACAGCTCAATCCTTTTTTGTGTGTGGGAAGGGTCTACAGAAGTATTCACAGAGGCATGTGACTACCAGGAAGTAGCAGGCAGGGATCACGGGGGCTGTCTTGGAGACTGGTTGTCGTTAGTAATCATCAGTTATGCATTTAGCTGCATAGCATAGAAAATCCCACTTATAGTGACGTAAGCTATATAAACCTTTGCTACTTATTTAACACATGGTCAAGGGGCATGTGATCTCAATATTGTCAGGGCTCACAATATCATTAAGGACTCTAGGCTATTTTCACCTTGTTTCTCTGCCAATTTCAGGGTATTGATGTCTGTTCTCACGGTTGCAAGAAAGCTGCCTCAGCACCAGGCATCACATCCTCACATAACAGTGTCAAATACAGGATGAGAGAAGAACGAGGGGTGGGAGGAGCTATTCTCATGCAATTCTTTCTCCCGTGGGAAAGAAAATCTTTCCAAGACTCCCCAGCACACATCCCTTTATATTTCATTAACAGGAGCGAGGTCACAGGCCCATCTCTAACCAATTACTGGCAAAGGGAGATGACATGGTCATTTTTGTTTTCAAACTTAGCTACAATCCATTTGCTAGGCCTGGACTGACTGTTGTCCTGAACAATATCAGGGGAATTTGTCGTGGGTCATGGTTATTGGATGGGTGACCAAAAGTGTCTGCCATCATCATGGTGATTATCACAGGTTGCATTTATTGGACTCTTACTACCTACCAGGCCTTGGACTAAGCAGTTCACGTGCATCATCTCACTCAATCTTCACAGTTACCCAGGGAGATAGATCTACGATGGACCCATTTGTTATGGGTTACCTTCTGTCCTCCCTCCTCCAAATTCATATGTTGAAGTCTTAACTCCCAGTACCTCAGAATGTGACCTTTGGAAATAAGGTAACTGCAGATGGGATTAGTTAAGGGGAGACCATTAGGGTGGACCCCTAATCCGATATGACCAATGTCTTTATAAAAAGGGGAAATAGGCCGAGTGCAGTGGCTCATGCCTGTAATCCCAGCAGTTTGGGAGGTCGAGGCGGGCAGATCACTTCAGGTCAGTAGTTCAAGACCAGCCTTGCCAACATGGCAAAACCCCCATCTCTACTAAAAATACAAAACAGTAGCCTGGCAGAGTGGCAGGCACCTATAGTCCCATCTACTCCAGAGGCTGAGGCAGGAAAATCACTTGAACCCAGGAGGTGGAGGTTGCAGTGAGCCAAGATCATGCCACTGCACTCCAGCCTGGGCGACACAGAGAGACTCTATCTCAAAAATAAATAAATACATAAAAAGGGGAAGAGAGAGAGAGAGTGTGTGTGTCTTTGTTGAGACAGGGTCTCATTCTGTCACCCAGGCATGATCATGGCTCACTGCAGCCTCAACTTCCCAGGCTCAAGTGATCCTCCCATCTCAGCCTCCCAAGTAGCTAGGACTACAGGTGCGCACCACCACACCCGTCTAATTTTTATATTTTTTTCAGAGATGAGGTTTCACCATGTTGCCCAGGCTGTTCTCGAACTCCTGAGCTCAAGCAAGCCACCCGTCTCAGCCTCCCAAAGTCCTGGGATTATAGTTGTGAGCCACCGTTCCCTGCTAAAAAGGGGAAATGTGGACATGATACATAAAGGGAGGATGATATGAAGAAATCTAGGAAGAAGATGATCATCTACAAGCCAAGGAGAGAGGCCTAGAACAGATCTTTTCTTCACAGCCCTCAGAAGGAATCAACCCTGCCGTCACCTTCATTCCAGACTTCCAGCCTCCGGACCTATGAGACAATAAATTTCTGTTGTTTAAGCCACTCAGTTTGTAGTGCTTTGTTACCGCAGCCCTAGCAAACGAAGACACCATTTTACAGAGAAACAGCTTGGAAAAGTTAAGGGAGGCTGGGTGCAGCAGCTCACGCCTGTAATCCCAGCACTTTGGGAGGGGTGAGGCCAGAAGATCTCCTGAGGTCAGGAGTTCGAGACCAGCCTGGCCAACATGGTGAAACCCCGTCTCTACCAAAAATACAAAAAAATTAGCCAGGCGTGGTGGCGCATGCCTGTAATCCCAGCTTCTTGGAGGCTAAGGCAGGAGAATCACTTGAACCCATGAGGCAGAGGTTGCAGTGAGCTGAGATTGCACCATTGCACTCCAGCCAGGGCATCAAGCATGAAACTCCATCTCAAAAAAAAAAAAAAAAAAAAAAAAAAGTTAAGGAAATTTCCCAAGTCAGCTAGCAATGACTCCAATCCAGCTCTCTCTAACCTCAAAGCCCATGCTTTTAGCCACAACTCTAAAATGATTTGTGTCTTGTAGGCAATGGGGAGCTATAGAAAGTTTGAGGGAGAGAGTAAGCCCATCGGAACCATGTTTTGGGAGGCGTGTCATCATTTTAGAGGTCAAGAAGTTCCTTTTCATGTCTAACATCAATCACTGTCATGCTAGGCTGGCTGCCTCTCGTCTGGTTTCTAGGAGACTGGCAGAACCCCTCCTCGAGGCCTCCTCATAAAACCCTCATGCAGACCAGAAGTAGGTAATTAAGTCCATCTTAGCCATCTCCTCCCAACTCCTTTATTCTTCCTCGTGAGGATCTGTGGTCTCGGTCTTTGATCTTCCTTTGCTCTGTCCTGAAGTTTCCCCAGCCATGGAAGGAGTCTTGAGCAGAATGTGAGAATGGCCAGGTGGCGGAACTGTCTGAGAAGATCCTGCTTCGATCCAGAAGCAGGGGGATAAGGAAGGAGCACTGGGTTGAAGTCAGGTGTCCTGGGACACAGCGCTGGCCCTCTCACACACGGCGTGAGCCCTGGACCCCTGTCCACCTAGCAAAGGTCACATGATGTCCTGGACCCCTGTCCTGTCCTTTATCCCTGTCCTGTCCTGTACCCCTGTCCTGTCCTGGACCCCTGTCCACCCAGCAAAGGTCACATGATGCTGTCTCTAAGCTTCCTTTTGTGGTTCTGATATCCAAAGTCACTTAATAGCGTGGAGCTTCCACTTCTCCACTTTAAAGGGTTAAAAATGTATATCAGGCTGGCCGGGCTCAGTGGCTCACATCTATAGTCCCAGCTACTGGAGAGGCTAAGGTGGGAGGATCACTTGAGCCCAGGAGGCTGAGGTTGCAGTAAGCCAAGATCGCACCACTTGCACTCCAGCCTGGGTGACAGCGAGCCCCTGTCTCAAAAAAGGTATATGTATGTAAGGGCCGCATTTTTGGTTAGGGAGGGAAAGAGAATGAATAAGAAGCTGGTTCTTGTATCTTGAGTCATTACAAACTCCTCTCTCTCCCCCTGCCTGAGGCGTCCTCCTTCTTCATTCTCTATTCAGTTTGCAAGGCTGTTATTCCTGCCAAATGAGTCATTGATGTGGGAAAGTTAATTTATTTTGGCAGACATCACCATTGCTCCGAGAAATAGAGACTTTGCACCTACTGTCGCAGAAGACGCAAATTATCGTGGTGATTCATTCATTCCTCCCTGCATTCATTCATTCCCAGAATACGTGATTCTTTCTGTAACATACACAAATGGGCAACCCTACCTGTTGTTTTCTGTCTCAGAGAGTAGATGTGAGAATTAAATGAGGTAATATGTAAAAATGCTTATAAAATAATAATAATAGCTAATCCTGATTGAGCACGTATTATGTGTCAAGCTGAGTGGTAAGCCTTTTACCTGCTTTATTTATTGTCTTTGATCCTAACACTGCTCTACAGGGCAGGGATAATGAGTACTTTATTTTAGAGATTCAGAGACTGAAGCTAGAGGAGGTCAAGGTGACCTGGCCACAAGTCATTACACAGTGTGTAAGTGGCAGAGGGAAGCCAGCCCTGAGTCTGGACTTGAAAACATTATATCATGACCCATATTTATAAGGTATTGATCACAAGGCAGGCATTGGACTTAGAACTTGCTTCTCTCCTGTCTTATTCACTTGTCACACAAAGCACCTGTGACGTAAGTGCTGTGGTGAGCATCTCTGTTTTCCAGTTGAGCAAACTGAGGTTTGAGAAGTGAGGCAAGTTGCCCAAGAAGTCTCAATTACTGCGCAGCAGAGCTGGGTAGAGGGACAGGAGTCTGGGGTCAGAGGACACTCTGTTTTCACTGTGAGCAGAGAGAGCAGAGAGCTGGCACTTGGGACTTGGATGCACCACTTTTGTTAGCCACACTTACCATCAGCACCATGGTCACTCCATCCAGGGCACACACATGGTCCCAGGCAATAGACCTTGTGACAGAGACAATGCTGTGGGTTCACCAAATCTTATGTCTTCATGCTCTGAGACACACAAAGGGGCCCTGGCAACTGCTGAGCACTGACTAATGGAATGTGGGACTAAGTGATGAAGGTCACCTCCAGGCTGAGCCTTAAAAAAACAAAATCCTGTGATCCTATATCTGCTGGCCAGACACAGCAGAAAGTCCCTTGGAAGATACTGAGGTCTTGAAGGACAACGAAACTATCAAACGGAGGATGCCTGGATCCCTGAGTGACTGCATGGAGCAAAGCTCTTCCCAACCTCCCAATCGAACTGTATTGGACTGTGGTTTGGACCTCAACCTTTACTGAGGTACTCACTGAGATGGGATTGTTTTTACAGCAGTTAGCTACCTTTACTCATACAGATGTTTAAAGATGTGTAGTGGTATAATCCTAGCTCACTGCAGCCTTGAACTCCCAGGCTCAAGTAATCCTCCCACCTTAGCCTCCTGAGTAGCTGGGACTACAGGTGCCAGCTATAAGAAGTGTTTTCTTTTTACATAATGATATTTTGGTCTCGAGTTGCCTTGGGAAAGGGCTTGACTCCACCAGAACTCAAGCTTCATGAAGGTCCATTCCCTTGCTTTGGCTGCAGGGCCTGGCACACCATAGGTCCTCAGTAAATATTTGTGGAAGTGACTGAATGAACCTCCCATCTCAGAGGTCCTTGGCCAACAAGGATGCTTCCTGGATGATGATGGGAAGAAGGTCTTATTCACGTGACTCAGTCCTTCATCCTCTCCCAACTCACTCCAGCTCACCTTGCATGTCTCTAGTATGGTTCTGGAAGGACAATCCTAGCAGTAACATCAGGAATCTGCCCGTCAAACAGATGCCACTCTACAAATATCACGCTGACTTCATATCATCCCAATTGGCTGTAAAATCAAGGAAAAGCCAGGCAGAGTGGGCTCCGAGCTGCTCACACCACATTTAGGTGTTTACAGAAAACCAGTGCACAAGGATTTGCTCGAAAGCTAAATTTCCTCTTAGCCAAAGCCCAGAAATACCTTTTAAACCCTGAGCAAATAAGCCAGAGAAGAAGGCATTTTCCCTGTGACTGAGCCTTCAGAGCTTGGAGATCTTCAAATTTTCAAAGAATCAAGCTTGCTGCAAAAGGCAGACTTCATGGGGATGGGACTCTCTCGCTGGCCACAACAGAGAGACTTTGCAGATTTGCCCTTTGGCCCCAGACCAGATGGCAAAAACAGCCACAAGCCCCAGGCCTGACTTCAGACTGCAAATAGAAACAGCCCTGGAACAAACGTCTAGGTCCACTCAGAGACAGAACGCTGGCTCAAAACAAAATAAAAATAAGCAATTGTTTTAAAAAAACTAACCAACCAAACAAAACCCTCTCCTGGTGGAGTGCTGAGCTGAGCATGATGTACTCTGAATACAAATTTGCTACAACCAGCACTGACATTGACAATACTGGCTGTCATTTATTGAGCACTTACTATGGGCCAGGCGATGGCTTTATACAGGAACCCCATGGAATCCTTAAACAACAACCTTCTGAGACTGGCACTTTATTATTTCTCTTTTACAGATGCAGAAATGGAGGTGAAGAGAGGCTAAGAAACAAGTTCAGAGCCGGGCACAGTGGCTCACGCCTGTAATCCCAGCACTTTGTGAGGCTGAAGTGGGTGGATCACTTCAGGTCAGGAGTTTGAGACCAGCCTGGTCAACACGGTGAAACTCTGTCTCTACTAAAAATACAAAACTTAGGTGGACATGGTGGTGTGTGCCTGTAGTCCCAGCTACTTGGGAGGCTGAGGCAGGAGAATTGCTTGAACCCAGGAGGTAGAGGCTGCAGTGAGCTGAGATCGAGCCACTGCACTCCAGCCTGGGTAAAAGAGCAAGACTCGGTTTCAAAAAAAAGGAAACAAGTTCAGTAGTCCCAGCCAACTTGGGAGGTTGAGGCAGGAGGATCCCTTGAGCTCAGGAGTTTGAGGCTGCAGTGAGTCATGATTGCATCACCGCACCCTAGCCTGTGCGACAGAGCTAGACTCTGTCTCTAAAAAAATAAATAAATACATACATAAAATTAAAATTTAAAAAATTGTTTTAGAAAAGTAACAAGTTTAGTTTCACACAGTTAGCAAGTGGTTGAGTCTGGATTCTAACCCAGCATGTCTGGGATTAAGCAGGTCTCAGGTCAAAGCCAAGCTCATCTGGCTCTATGACCTTGGGCAAGTTATTTAGCTTCTCTGAGGAACAGTTTCCTCATCTGAAGACAAGAATAGTAACAGTACCTATTTTGTGAAGAGGATATATGCAAAAGTACTGAGAATGTTCTTTTTCTCTCACTGCATTTGTGCATTGTTTTATGTACAATGCATTATTCATGCTTCTGGCAGGTGGAAGCAGAACCCTACTGCCCGTGTCTGGGTGGGCGAGAGACTGGGGAAACGTGGCCAGGAAGCAACCCGGCAGATGGGGGCTGAGCGCACTGGCAGAGGCAGGAGGAGGTAAGTAGGCAGCTGGAGAAGAGCTAAAGGGCCCTCATGGGATTAGCCACGAGATTCCTAAATCCATAAGCAAAAATTGTGAAAATGGGGTCAGGAGCACTGGCTCATGCCTATAATCCCAGCACTTTGGGAGGCTGAGGCCGACAGATCACTTAAGCTCAGGAGTTTGAGACCAGACTGGCCAACATGGTGACACCCCATCTCTACTAAAAATACAAAAATGATCTGGGTCTAGTGGTGCATGCCTGCAATCCCAGCTACTCAGGAGGCTGAGGCACAGGACTCGCTTGATCCCTGGAGGTGGAGGCTGTGGTGAGCCGAGATCGCGCCACTGCACTCCAGCCTGAACGACACAGCAAGACTGTCTCAAAAAAAGAAAAAGAAAAAGAAAAAAGTGAAAATAGACCCCTGATGTGGCCTCCGCTAGATACAGCCACCAAGGCACCCCTGCTTTCTCCTTGCAGCAGGGAAAATGATTCTGTTGAGTAAGAAGAAAGTTGGGGGGCTGTGGACTTCTGGGATGGTCAGGCAATGCCTGGCAGAAGGAGTCAGGTGCGTAGGAAAAAACAGAAAGGCAGTGTGCTTGTTTCCTGTGGCTGCTGTAACAAATTGTCACAAGCTTGGAGATTAAAACAACAGAAATTTTTTCTCTCACGATTCTGGAGGCCAGAAATCTGAGATCAAGGTGTTGGCGGGGCCACACTGCCTCTGGAGGCTCTGGGAGAGAATCTTTCCTTCTCTCTTTCAGCTCCTGGTGGCTGCAGGCATTCTTTGGCTTGTGACCGCCTCCCTCCCATCTCTGTTTCTGTCTTCACGTGGCCTTCTGTAATTGTCTTCTCTCTTCCTCTTCTCTTAGAAGGATATTTGTTGAGCCAGGCACAATGGCCCATGCCCTGTAATCCCAGCTTCTACAGAGGCTGAGTTGGGAGGAGCACTTGAGGCTAGGAGTTTGAGACCAGCCTGGGCACTATAGTAAGACCCCATCTGAAAGGTCAAAAAGAAAAGAAGAGAATGAAAAATAAGAAAGAGAGAGCGAGAAAGAAAGAAAGATCTCATTTAGCACCCTCAAAAGCAAAAAAAAAAAAAAAAACAAAAAAAAACAAAGCAAAAGGAAAGAGAAAGACATTTGTCATTGAATTTAGGACCCTCCCTAATCCAAGATAATCTCGCCTTGAGATCATTAATTTAATTATGATTTCAAGGTCATATTGGAAAAATATGCTTCCAAAGACTTTTTTTTTTTTTCCAAGATGGAGTCTTGCTCTGTCACTGAGGCTGGACTGCAGTGGCATGACCTTGGCTCATGGCAACCTCCACCTCACAGGTTCAAGCGATTCTCCAACTCAGCCTTCCGAGTAGCTGGGTCTACAGGAGCACGCCACCATGCTCGGCTAATGTTTGCATTTTTAGTAGAGATGGGGTTTCACTATGTTGGCCAGGCTGGTCTCAAACTCCTGATCTCAGGTGATCCGCCCTCCTCGGCCTCCCAAAGTGCTAGGATTACAGGCGTGAGCCACAGCGCCCACCCCCTGTGGACGTAGCTTTTGGAGCCCACCCTTCAACCCACCTAAGCTAAGGAATGTGGAGGTTGATTGCTTCTCAAAACTTATAACCATTAATGATTTCAAGCATAAAAAAGCATAGACATCCATTTACTCAGAACCCACATTTAACAGATGTTAACATTTCCCATTATTTCTTTGATTTCTGTCTTGGAAAAAAAAAAAGATATAAAGCATTACAGACGCATTTCTTTTCTTGCTTCTCTCCTTAGAGATAACCACAAACCCGAACTTGGTCGTTCATTCTCATGCTTGTAATTATACTTTCACTACATATGTATGTATCTTTAAATAATTTATGGTTTGTGTGTCCTTTAAAAAATTTTTTATAAATGGAATCTTTATATTTAGTCTTTTTAAAATGAATAGCTTTATAGTGACAGAATTCATGTATCAAAAAATCCGTCCTTTAAAAGTATACAATTCAGCAGTTTTTACTATTTTCACAGAGTTGTACAACCATCAAAACATTTTCCAAAACATTTTCATCACTCCTCCAAAAAAGCCCACACCTATTAGCCATTGCTTCTCCCGCTAGCCTCTGGCAACCACGAATCTACTTTCTGCCTCTGGATTTGCAAATTCTGGAGATTTCATATAAATGAAGTCATATAACGCATGATCTTTGGGGGCCTGGTTTTTAAAATGTGGCCTAATGCTTTCAGGATACATCCATGTGGTAGCATGTATCAGTACTTTATTCCTTTTTGTGGCCGAATAACATTCCCTTGTATAGATAGGCCACATTTTGATGATTCATTCAATTGATGGACATTTAGGTTGTTACCACTTTTTTTGGCTACTATGAAAAATACTTATGGCCGGGCGCGGTGGCTCAAGCCACTTTGGGAGGCCGAGACGGGCGGATCACGAGGTCAGGAGATCGAGACCATCCTGGCTAACACGGTGAAACCCCATCTCTACTAAAAATGCAAAAGCCAGCTGGGTGAGGTGGCGGGCGCCTGTAGTCCCAGCTACTCGGGAGGCTGAGGCAGGAGAATGGCGTAAACCCGGGAGGTGGAGCTTGCAGTGAGCTGAGATCCGGCCACTGCACTCCAGTCCGGGCGACAGAGCGAGACTCCGCCTCAAAAAAAAAAAAAAAAAGAAAAAAGAAAAATACTTACAAGAACATTCATGAGCCGGGCACACCTATAATCCTAGCACTTTGGGAGGGGCCGAGGAGGGCAGATCACGAGCTCAGGAGCTCGAGACCAGCTTGGCCAATATGCTGAAACCCCGTCTCTACCAAAAATACAAAAATTAGCCAGGCGTGGTGGCACACGCCTGTAATCCCAGCTACTCGGGAGGCTGAGGCAGAAGAATTGCTTGAACCCGGGAGGCAGAGGTTGCAGTGAGCTGAGATCATGCTATTGCACTCCAGCCCAGGTGACGAAGAGAGAGTCTATCTCAAAAAATAAACAAACAAAACAAAAAACAAAAACAAAAACATTCATGTACAAGTTTTTGTATGAACAAATGTTTCAATTCTTTTGGGTATATACTTAGAAGTAACATTGCTGGGTCATATGTTAACTATATGTCTATTTTTTGTTTGTTTGTTTTGTTTGAGACAGTGTCTTGCTCTGTTGCCCAGGCTGGAGTGCAGTGGCACAATTATGGCTCACGGCAGCCTCGACCTCCCAGGGCCCAGGTGATCCTCCCATATCAGCCTCCCGAGTAGCTGAGACTACAGGCACAGAGCACCACACCTAGCTAGTACTTTGTATTTTTTGTAGATACAAGGTTTTGCCATGTTGCCAAGACTGTCTTGAACTCCTGGGCTCAAGCAATCTACCTGCCTCAGCCTCCCAAACTGCTGAAATTAGAGGCATGAGCCACTGCACTCAGGTGTATGTCTAATTTTTGGAGGAACTGCTAAACTGTTTTCCAAAGTAGCCACAGCATTCTACTTTCCCAGCAGCTATATATAAGGGTTCCAATGTTTTCCCATCCTCACCAACACTTATTATTGTCTATCTTTCTGATTTTAGCCCTTCTAGTGGGTGTGAAGTGGTATCTAACTGAGGTTTTGAGTTTCCTTTTTCTGATAGTGAATGATGTTGAGCATCTTTTCATGTGCTTATTGGTCATTTGTGTATTTTCTTTGGAAAAAATACGTATTCAAATTTTTGCCCATTTAAAAAGTTGGGTTGTTTTTCTTTTTATTATTGAGTTGTAAGTGTGTATATGTATATGCTTACATATTTCTGCATTTTATTGGAGGGTTTAGTCCATTTATATTTAATGTAGTCACTGATTTGTGGAGTGGGTAATGTAATTACTGATAAAGTGTCTAATTTTTCTTTCTTCTTCTTTTTTTTTTTTTTTGAGACAGGATCTCATTCTGTCACTCACTGTAGCTTCCACCTCCCAGGCTCAATGATCTTTCCTCCTCAGCCTCCTGAGTAGCTGGGACTACAGGTGTACACCATCACGTCTGACAAATTTTTGTATTTTTTGTAGAGATGGGGTTTCACCATGTTGCTCAGGCTGACTCAAGTGATTCACTCATCTCAGCTTCCGAAAGTGCTGGGATTACAGGCATGAGTCACCACGCCTGGCCAAGTATCTAATTTTTCTAACTGTTTTCTACATATCTGTATCTTTTTTTTTTTTTTTTTAGACGGAGTCTCACACTGTCACCCAGGCTGGAGTGCAATGACACGATCTTGGCTCACTTCAGCCCCTGCCTCTTGGGTTCAAGCAATTCTCCTGCCTCAGCCTCCTGAATACCTGGGTTTACATGGGCATGCCACCATGTCTGGCTAATTTTTGTATTTTTAATAAAGACAGGGTTTCATCATGTTGGCCAGGCTGGTCTCAAACTCCTGACCTCAGGTGATCTACCCACCTCGGCCTCCCAAAATGCTGGGATTACAGGTGTGAGCCAACACACCCAACCTGTATCTTTTTTTTTTTTTTTTAAAAACCTCTTTTTCTTCCTCATGGCCTCCCTTTGTATTAAATAGATATTTCCTAGTGTACCATTATAATTCCCTTGTTGTTCCTTTCGCTATATATATATTTGGATTTATTTTCTTAGTGGCTGCCTTGGAGATTACAAGTAACATATTAATCTAAAACAATCTAGTTTAGATTAATACCAACTTAATTTCTACAGTATGCAAAAACTTTACTTCAATATAGCTCTATTCCCTACCTTCTTCTTTGTGCTATGGTTGTCGTAAAGATTACATCTTTCACATTATAAGCCCATCAGCACAAGTTTGTGGTTCTTCCTTTAAGCAGTTGTCTTTTAAATCAGAAAGAATGAACAAAAATTAATACTTTATACTTATCGATGCTGTTATCTTTACTTGGGTTCATTATTTCTTTGTGTAGATTCAAGTTACTGACTGGTGTCCTTTCATTTCGCCTGAAGGACTCCCTATAGTATTTCTTATAGGGCAGATCTCCTAGCAATAAATTCTCTTATTTTGTGTTTATCTGTGCATGTCTTGATTTCTTGATTTGTGAAGTATGGTTTTGCTAAACATAAAATTCTTGGTTGGCAATCATCTTCTTTCAGCTCCTTGGCTATATCATCCCATTGCTTTTGGAACACTGTGGTCTCTGATGAGAAATCTGGTGCTAATTGTATTAAACTGATAGTGGCTTTTCTTTGTTTTCAAGATTCTTTCTTGGTCTTTTGCTATCAGCACTTTGACTATAACACCTAGATGTGGATCTCTGTGAGTTTATCCTATGTAGCATTCATTGAGCTTCTTTTTTTTTTTTTTTTTTGAGA
>NW_012121709.1:4620519-4628019 GCF_000951035.1 Colobus angolensis palliatus
GCCTCCCAAAGTGCTGGGATTACAGGCTTGAGCCACCGCGCCCGGCCTAGGTTTGCTAATTCTTTCTGCCAGCTTAAATTTGCTGTTGAACCCTTCTAGCATTTTTTTTTCAAATTCCAGTTATTGTACTTTCCAACTCCAAAATTTGTATTTGGTTCTCTTCTATAATTTCCATTCCCTTATTGATATCTTTAGTGACACATCATTCTCATAGCTTTCTTAGTTCTTTAGACATAGATTCCTTTAACTTTTGAACATATTTAAAAGAACCGATTTAAAGTCTTTGTCTAGTAAGTTCAATATTGTGGCCTCCTAAAGGACAGGTTCCTGTGTATGGATCATATATTCATATATTTTTTTCATGTTTCATTTTTAAAGTTGAAAACTGGACATTTTAGTAATATAATGTGGCAACACTGAAAATCAAATTTCCCTTCTCCCCAGGGCTTTTGTTTTAGTAGTTTGTTGTTGCTATTTGTTTATTTAGTGACTTTCCTGGACTAATTCTGTAAAATCCGTATTCCTTGTTGTGTATGGTCACTAAGTACTCTGCTGGATTTGCTTAGTGGCCAGCTACTTATTGCACAAAGATGTCCTTATAGCTAGCCTGTTAATTAACTTCTTATAAGGGGTAGAATAAGAGTAGGAGTTACATTCTTGGTTAAAACTAAATAAATACATATATTTATTTATATATATAGCTTTTATCTGTTCCCTCTATGGCCAGACTCTAATGGGCATCTCTGCCACTCACCTTCTGCAGCTGCAGATCTTTTCTCAGTCGAGCTTCAGATGAGACCACAGCCCCAACCAGCTTCTTAATTGCAGCCTCATAAGAAACCTTAAGCAGAGAACCAAGATAAACCATCCCTGAACTCCTGATCCACAGAAACTATGAAATAATAAGTGTGTGTTGTTTTAAAGCTTGAATCTTGTGGGAATATATATAGTAACATATAACTAACACGGCAGGGAAGACAGGTTGCCAACCTGTAGAATTCTATGGGTCTACTTTAGATTGAGAATTTGTGGGTCTCTCACCCCACGGGACAGCAGAGAACCTGGGTTCCAAAGGTTTTCCTTTTCTGTCTACCTGGTGTTGAGGTCTTGCAGGCAGGAACCATGTGTATGCTCCCAGTGTCCTGTCCAGTGTGCAGCACAGCCTGGGTGACCCATCGTTATTTATTGAATGCTGAATTGATGATTGGGGCCCTATGCTCTTCATAGGATCAGGGGAAACGCAGCTGGAATACACCACAAGCAGGACTTGGAGCTCCTCAGGAACAAGGCCAGAGGCTAGGGCTATAATAGCTATTTTGTCTCTTTTTATAAAAAAACTTTTACTGGGAAGTAAGAGCATGGTTCCAGGCCATGACAGTGACACCATGAGTGTGTGCTGGGTCTCAAGGGAGGCTTAAGCATTAGGGGCAGTGCCAGGTGGTGGCTAGTGGTGGCACAAGGGTGTCAGAGCCCATCAGATTTGACCCAAGATCCTGGCTGAGTCCTTCCTGGTTCCTTTCATTGTTGAGCCTGTTTTCTATCTGTAAAATGGGGTTAACAATGGTCCTATCGGCTGGGCATAGTGGCTCATGCTTGTAATACCAACACTTTGGGAAGCCAAGGTGGGTAGATCACTTGAGTTTAGGAGTTTGAGACCAGCCTGACCAACGTAGGGAAACCCCGTCTCTACTAAAAATACAAAAATCAGCTGGATATGGTGGTGGGTGCCTGTAGTCCCAGCTACTCAGGAGGCTGATGCAGGATAATGGTCTGAACCCAGGAGGCAAAGTTTACAATGAGTAGAGATGGTACCACTGCACTCCAGTCTGGGTGACAGAGTAAGACTGTCTCAAGAAACAAAAACAGAAACAAGCAATGGTCCTTATCTTATGGGTTTGTCATGAGGATGAATGAACACATAAAATTCTTAGCACACAGTAAATGCTCAGTTAATACTTTTCACAAGAAACATGTTTGGAAAGATCAGCTAAATGTAAGTTGGTGACTCCCACACAGCTAAAATTGTGTACACTGGAGCCTTATTTTCTTTTCCTGGGGCCTCAGGAAGCTGGTTCTACCCAGCACATGCCAGATAGATGAGGAAGCTTGGGGAGAGGGGCCTGAGAAGGAAGGTGGGTGATGCTGTCTAAGAAATCAATACTTCCTCTTTCTCTTTCTTAGAGAAGTACTGCTGCCCAGACCCAAAGTGTTATTGGAAACAGAACTAGTCTGATATTAAACAGAGTAGTAACCATGCACTTGAGATAATTTGAGGGACACACAGAATGTCCACCTACCCCAGACTGACCTTGTATTAGTCTATTCTTACACTGCTATAAAGAACTACCTGAGATTGGGTAATTTATGAAGAAAAGAGGTTGAATCGACTCTCAGTTCTGGAGGCTATACAGAAAGCATGGTTGGGAGGCCTCAGGAAACTTACAATCGTGGGGGAAGGGTGAAGGGGAAGCAGGCATGTCTTCACGTGGCGGCAGGAGAGAGAGCGAAGTGGGGAGTGCTATACACTTTTAAACAATCAGATCTCAGGAGAACTCATTCACTATCATGAGAACAGCAAGGGGAAGTCTGTCTCATTATCCAATCACCTCCCAGCAGGCCCCTCTTCCAACACACTTGCTGTGTGTTACAATTCAACATGTGATTTGTGTGGGGACAAAGTCAAACCATATCACACCCTTAGGTCTGTCATTGTGCCTGCGATTTCCACCATTCAACCTGCTTCTAAAGGTCCCTGGGGAATGTAATTTGTCAGCTTAAACTCAACCACATCTATTCAGAGCCTATTGCATGTAATCCACTGTAGGGGAAAGATCTATAAACATTTTCCTTATACTTTACACGTTGCTTTTATACAGCTAATTTCATCACTGCAACAATGTTATGAGGTAGGAATTTATGATGATTCCCATTTTGCAGAGGAAGAAACTCAGCCCCAGAGAGGTTAAGGGGCTTATTGGGAGGCCAAACAGATATTAACTGGCAGGGCTAGAAAGCACATCTGAAAACTCCAAGTTCTTGGTGTTTGCTTGTTCATCTCAGCTACTCTCAGGAAGTTTACAGGAAACAGACAAATCAGCCAATCAAGAAATGATCAAGGGCTTTCAAACTGGGTTCCCTGGTATTCCTCTGAGATCTCCTGAGTGTTGAGAGGTGGGAGAGGGTTGGACAGAGTGCATGGCAGTAGGTCTCGGGCTCCCCAACACACTTTGGCAGGATCTCCTCTTTCTTCTGCCTTTAGAGGGGAAAGTGTTCGATATTTCAGGGGAGATAATACAACAGTAAAACCGAACAAGAATTTCTTGAATATCTATTGTGCATTCAGCCTGGAGTGGGGCGGGGAGGAAGGTAGCTTCAGGCAGTATAAGAAGAGCTTACAAAACAACCCACATGTGAAAACTTGAAGACTGATAAGAAATTAAATAATGGCTCCATATAGCAACAGAAGTGCTGTCCCATAGCCATGTCTGGTTTCCTAATTAATGACTTCGGCAGTGACTTGGGTGGTCGAGAGAGAGCCAGGAAGTGTAGAGCTGAGTAACCCAGCCCCACCCGTGCTCAGCAACAGGGCACAGGAGCCCGGAGCAATGAAACATGGGACAAGTTTTGACAGAGAGAAGACACGCAGGGAGGGCCTCAGTGGGAGGTGGTGAGGGTGGGTTAGGTGCAGTATCACAGCAACCATCCCCTGAAGAGAGGGCAACACCAATGCCTGGTGTTCGTCCCCAAACACTGCAGGGCTACACTCTGCAGATGACGACTCACCCTTGGTAAAGGGCTCCTCATCCCTGTCTGACATGGTTTGGATTTGTGTCCCTGCCCAAATCTCCTGTTGAATTTAATCCCCAGAGATAGAGGAGGGGCCTGGTGGGACACGACTGAATCATGGGGGCGGATTTCCTCCTTGCTGCTCTCACGATAGCGAGTGAGTTCTCATGAGATCTGGTTGTTTAAAAGTGTGTAGTACCTCCCCCTTCACTCTCTTCCTCCTTCTCTGGCCATGTAAGACGTGCCTGCTTGCCCTTCCCCTTCTGCCATGATTGTAAGTTTCCCAAGGCTTCCCCAGCCATGCCTTCTGTGCAGCCTGGGGAACTCTGAGTCAATCACATCTCTTTTCTTTATAAATTACCCAGTCTCAGGTAGTTCTTTTTAACAGTGTGAGAATGGAGAAACACACTGCCTCTCTCACCCCATCAGGTCCCCCTTCTGCTCACTGGCACATGGGATTCTGCTGGGCAGAGGCCATACGATGAATGTTCCAGCAGACTGGGTTGACATCCCAGCCATGCCCCTCTGTAACTGAAATACGTGGATAATAATAACACCCATTTTACATGGCTGCTTGGACAGTGAACTAGATCATGCACATAAAGAGCCTGGCACCGTTAGTTCCTGGCACATGCAAGTTCTCAATAAATGTTGTTGGCTATTATCTGCAGCTACATTCAACATGGGCAGGCTGGGAGCAAAGCTCTACTTGGCTTTAATTCACTCATTTAACAAGCATTTAATGAGCACCTACTCTGTGCCAGGCACTGCGCTGGGAGCTGAGGCCAGAGACTGAAAAGTTCATTTTCTTTGAGTAGCTCCCAGTCTATTGGGAAAGCAGAAATGTGAACCATTCCTATTCTGTGGGAGTATTGCAACGTCTGTGTGGTAATAATGATTAATAGTTAACACGTGTTGAGTACTTGCCATGCGCCGGTTATGAAGCTCTTTATAGGTATTATAATCTCCTTTGATCCTTATGAGGTAAGACTTGATCCTCCATTTTACAGATGGGGAAACTGAGGCTCTGGGAGGCTCTGAATGGTCATGTCTCTGTCCAAGGTTCCATGGCCAATAGGTGGCAAGTCTGGGTTTCCAATCAAGGATGGAGGAGAATTCACCAGGAGGCAGAGGTACCGCAAACTCCAAGCCTTGAGGGTTTGAGAGATCATGGAGAAGCAAAATGGATGAAACATAAAACCCTTGAACTATGAGCCCCAGAGCAAAGTCACCAGGAGCGAGCAAGGAGCTGACCCAGAAGTTCCAGCCTCACATGTGATCGGTTTGAAGCATTTGACATTTATAGATGACTTACTACTCGTCGATCCTGACTGCGCGCAGTGGCTCGCGCCTGGAATCCCAGCACTTTGGGAAGCCAAGGTGGGTGGATCACTTGAGGCCAGGAGTTCAAACCAGCCTGGCCAACATGGCAAAACACCATCTCTACTAAAAATATAAAAATTAACTGGACATGTTGGCACATGCTTGTGATCCCAGCTATTCGAAAGGCTGAGGCAGGAGAATCACTTGAACTTGGGAGGCGGAGGTTGCAGTGAGCCAAGATCACATTACTGCACTCCAACAGAGTGAGACTCTGTCTAAAGAAAAAAGAAAAAGAGCTGTAGACCCTAAAGTTAGGTTTGGGATTAGGATTCGATTGGGGTCTGGGTTTATGCCTGGCACAAAGTCAGGGGTCTGAGATGTTAGCTATTTTTTTTTTTTGAGACGGAGTCTCGCTCTGTCACCCAGGCTGGAGTGCTGTGGCCGGATCTCAGCTCACTGCAAGCTCCGCCTCCCGGGTTTACGCCATTCTCCTGCCTCAGCCTCCCGAGTAGCTGGGACTACAGGCGCCGCCACCTCGCCCGGCTAGTTTTTTGTAGTTTTTAGTAGAGACGGGGTTTCACCGTGTTAGCCAGGATGGTCTCGATCTCCTGACCTCGTGATCCGCCCGTCTCGGCCTCCCAAAGTGCTGGTATTACAGGCTTGAGCCACCGCGCCCGGCCGATGTTAGCTATTATTTACAGTTACAGCATTCCTTGGTTTTGCCTGGTATGGATATGCATGAATTTCAGTTACCATGTTTAAGAAATAACAGGAGTCCCCCAAAACGTGGTTCAGATTTCATTTTCCATGGTATATCGAGTGTGAATAATTGCATCAAATGCATACTTTGCTGTTAGCTGGTCAGTCCACAAATCACTATGTAAATAACAGACATGTATCATGATCAGCAACAATCACATCACTTCTTTCAAAGCCTGCTGGTATCTGGTCACGGTGCGTCTGTAATTCAGTTCACACAGCTAAGTGTGCAGCTGTGTTGCCTCCTTCTCTCTGGGTGATAATTCACTTGACATTTTACATAAATGGATAGTAAAAAGAAGGAATTAGCCAACAAAGATGAAAGTGCAGTCTGGGCACGGTGGCTCATGCCTATAATCCCAGCACTTTGGGAGGCTGAGGTGGGCAGATCACTTGAGGTCAGGAGTTCCAGACCATCCTGGCCAACATGGTGAAAATACTAAATTTCACCTCTACTAAAACACAAAAATTAGCCAGGCATGGTGGCAGGCACCTGTAATCCTAGCAACTTGGGAGCCTCAGGCAGGAGAACTGTGTGAACCCATGAGGCAGCAGTTGCAGTGAGCTGAGATCATGCCGCTGCACTCCAGCCTGGACGATAGAGTGAGACTCCATTTCAAAACCAAACCAAACCAAAACAACAAAATAAAACCCATAGATAGATATACTGATTGGCTCACACATTGCAGAGGCTGGCACGTCCAAAATCTGCAAGGTAGGTTGGCAGACTGGGGACCCGGCGCAAGGAAGAATTGCTATTGCAGTTATCTGGAGGCAGAATTCGTTCTTCTTCGGGGCAGGCCAGTCTTTTTCTATTAAGATCTTCAACTGATTGGATAAGACCCACCACACTATAGAGGGCCATCTGCTTTACTCAAAGTTGACTGATTTAAATATTCATCTTATCTAAAAAATACCTTCACACGAAACATCTGGAATAATGTTGCACCAATGATCTGCATACCATGGCCCTGTCCAAGTTCACACATAAAATTCACCATCCCAGGGTTATAGAAGAAATAGATGAGGGACGTCACTGTGAGGAAAAGGATGAAGCCCATCCAGAGGAAGTGAGGCTGGCAGGAACTCTTGTGGACATTTCACAACACTGAAAGTTCAAAGGATACAATTTTGGAAACTGATCCAATTTTAGAAAGAAATATGACAATTTGCCAAGGCATAGAACAAGATGCTCCCTCTGTATCATTAGTTAAACAAGAAGCCGACAAGCATGGTTCAGGCTATTCTTGATAGTTTTTACACAAAGAAATACAACTCACACACACACACACACACACACACATTTTTTTCTTAGGGTCTCACTCCCATCCTCTAGGCTGAAGTGTAGTGGCATGATCACAGCTCACTGCAGCCTCAACCTCCTGGGCTCAAGTGATCCTCCCACTTCAGCCTCCTTGGTAGCTGGGACTACAAGCATGCACTACCATGCCTGGCTAGTTTTTTGTAGAGACAGGGTTTTACTATGCTGCCCAGGCTGGTCTCAAACTCCTGAGCTCAAGTGATCCTCCCTCCTTGGTCTCCCAAAGTGTGGGGGATTACAGGCGTGAGCCACTGCTCCCAGCCTACAGTTATATTTTCAATGTTTCTTTTTTTTCTTTTTTTTTTTTTTTT
>NW_012121709.1:4628378-4634686 GCF_000951035.1 Colobus angolensis palliatus
CAATGTTTCTAATGTTCTAAATTAAAGTATAAGAAAGAAATGTTAGTTTTACCTATTTTTTCATTTCCTTAAACATTGATAGCCAACAGTAAGAGAGTTTTAGTGTTTTGACAGAAGATTGTTAAAGGTCACAGAATAATCTTATTTTATCCTGTTGGTGATTGAGATCTTTTTGCATACTTTCAGTTTGCATGGTCATCCTTACAGTCCACACGAATGTGCAAAGTGAGATTGGCTGTGTTATTTATATCATCATCATCATCATCATGATGTTCTCCACTAGGCAAGTGGGGTAAACACCCTGGATGCAAGGCCAGGGGTTAAAATCTTTTTGACTCCCTTTCCTTTTTCCTTTTTTCTTTTATTTATTTTTTATTTTTTTTTGAGACGGAGTCTTGCTCTGTCACCCAGGCTGGAGTGCAGTGGCATGATCTCGGCTCACTGCAAGCTCCACCTCCCGGGTTCACGCCATTCTCCTGCCTCAGCCTCCAAGTAGCTGGGACTACAGGTGCCCGCCACCACACCTGGCTAATTTTTTTTGTATTTTTAGTAGAGACGGGGTTTCACTGTGTTAGTCAGGATGCTCTTGATCTCCTGACCTCGTGATCCACCCACCTCGGCCTCCCAAAGTGCTGGGATTACAGGCGTGAGCCACCGCGCCTGGTTATTTTATTTTTTTATTTTGAGACAGAGTCTGACTCTGTTGGCCAGGCTGGAGTGCAGTGGTGCGATCTTGGCTCACTGCAACCTCCGCCTTCCAGGTTCAAGCAATTCTTGCCTCAGCCTCCAAGTAGCTGGGACTACAGGTGCCCGCCACCACACCTGGCTAATTTTTTTTGTATTTTTAGTAGAGACGGGGTTTCACTGTGTTAGTCAGGATGCTCTTGATCTCCTGACCTCGTGATCCACCCACCTCGGCCTCCCAAAGTGCTGGGATTACAGGCGTGAGCCACCGCGCCTGGTTATTTTATTTTTTTATTTTGAGACAGAGTCTGACTCTGTTGGCCAGGCTGGAGTGCAGTGGTGCGATCTTGGCTCACTGCAACCTCCGCCTTCCAGGTTCAAGCAATTCTCCTGCCTCAGCCTCCTGAGTAGCTAGGATTACAGGTGCCCACCACCACCCCTAGCTAATTTTTATATTTTCAGTAGAGATGAGGTTTCACCATGTTGGCCAGGCTGGTCTTGAACTCTTGACCTCAGGTAATCCACTCGGCCCCCCAAAGTGTTGGGATTACAGGCGTGAGGCACTGCGACAGGCCCTCCTCTTCTGACTCTGGGCAGAAGGGTCTCTGCAAAGTTTCAGGCCAAGGCCCTCTCAGCCCTGGCCAACATTGTCCTCTCTCTGCAGAGGCTGGGATTCTCCACAGTCCCAGGAAGCTTCCAAAAAAGAGAGCTCAGTTTACAACCAATAAAAATAACTCAGGGGTGATAAACAGCTCCAGGGCCCCAGGGGACGCTCTTATGCAATCTGCCTTGATTTCACAAGCCCTACAAGGCGCTGTCAGCAGAGGCAGACTGAGATGCACACCCTGGCTGACACCACAGGGCAAGGCCCCTCTGGCTGCAATGACTGGGAACAGTGACTTTGGCTGTGACAGGAGGTGGCTCATTTACAACAGAAGACATGTAAAAATAGCGCAGCTGATGGATTGGTTGGTTGTTGGTTGATTGACTGATTTAAATACATAGTATTTCTTTTTCCTTTTAGGCAAAGTATACTAATAATGTATGATCTCAGTAGAAATTCAGAAATTCAGAGTATGCGTAGGCCAAAAGGAAACAAATAAAAACTACCAGCTGGGCGTGGTGGTTTACACCTGTGATCCCAGGATTTTGGGAGGCCGAAGCAGGAGGATTGCTTGAGCCCAGATGTTTGAGACCAGACAGGACAATATAGGGAGACCTCATCTTTACAAAAACCAAAAAATTAGCTGGGGCCGGGCGCGGTGGCTCAAGCCTGTAATCCCAGCACTTTGGGAGGCCGAGACGGGCGGATCACGAGGTCAGGAGATCAAGACCATCCTGGCTAACACGGTGAAACCCCGTCTCTACTAAAAAATACAAAAAACTAGCCAGGCGAGGTGGCGGGCGCCTGTAGTCCCAGCTACTCGGGAGGCTGAGGCAGGAGAATGGCGTAAACCCGGGAGGCGGAGCTTGCAGTGAGCTGAGATCCGGCCACTGCACTCCAGCCTGGGCCACACAGCGAGACTCCGTCTCAAAAAAAAAAAAAAAATTAGCTGGGCATGGTGGTGCACACCTATGGCCCCAGCTACTTGAGAGGCTGAGCCTGGAGGATCGCTTGAACCTGGTAGGTCGAGGCTGCAGTGAGCTGTGATTATGCCACTGCACTCCAGCCTGGGCAATAGAGCAAGCCCCTGTCTCTAAATACAATAAAATACAAACTACCCGTAGTCCAACTACCAAGAGAGCATGGCTGTTACCTTCAGCCTTTCAGGCTTTTCTAGAAGCCAGAAGCATATAGTGCAGAGCTTCAGCCCACAGACTCTGATGCCAGACCACTTGAGTTCCACTCCTAGGCTGCTTAATATCGCTTGCACCATCTTCTCATCAGTGAAATGGAAATATCAGTCACAGCCCCTTTATTACTTTGTTGCATGGTTAGGGATTTTCTGTTTCTTACTGTGAAAGAGGTCAAAAGGAAGAGCCTTGTGGTTAAGTCTTCGTGTACAATCTTTTCTTTTTCTTTCTTTCTTCTTTTTTTTTGAGATGGTGTCTCACTCTGTCGCCCAGGCTGGCATGCGATGGCGCCATCATGGCTTACCACAGCCTCAAGCTCCTGGGCTCAAGCAATCCCCCTACCTCAGCCTCTCATGTAGCTGAGACCACAGGTGTATAGTCTCACACTTGGCTAATTTTTAAAATTTTTGTAGAGATGGGATCTCATAAGGTTGCCTAGGCTGGTCTCGAACTTCTGGCCTCAAGTGATCCTTTTGCCTTGGCCTTCCAAAGCGCTGGAGTTACAAGCGTGAACCACTGTACCCTGCCTGTGTACATTTGGAATTATATCTTAGGATAAATTATTGGGAGGGCAACTACAGTGGCTAAGACAGTACCCATTTTGTTCATCTCCTGCCAAATCAGGAAACTGATTAAAATGAGCTACTTGGTGACTGGTAAATTAAATGAGCTACACTGTGGCTCACGCCTGTAACCCCAGCACTTTGGGAGGCTGAGGCCAGTGCATCACTTGAGGTCAGGAGTTTGGGACCAGCCTGGCCAACATGGTGAAACCCCACCTCTACTAAAAATACAAAAATTAACCAGGTGTGGTGGCGGGCGCCTATAATCCCAGCTACTCAGGAGGCTGAGGCAGGAGAATCACTTGAACCCGGGAGGTAGAGGTTGTAGTGAGCTGAGATCACGCCACTGCACTCCAGCCTGGGCGATTGAGAAAAAAAAAAAAGACAAGAATCTGGCTTGGAATCCTGGCTTGGCATTCCACTGGCTGTGTAACCTTGAGCAAGCGGCTTCCCATTGCCAGGCCCCAGTGTTCTGGGCTAATATGAAGCCATTTCTTAGGGAGGGTTGTCATCGGGTTAGAAATAGTGGGTGAACAGGACAGAGCACATAATCTAGTGCTCATCGTAAAGATGGTAGTAGTAGCCATTATTATTATTATTATTATTACTATTATTATTATTATTTTTTGAGACGGAGTCTCACTCTGTTGCCCGGGCTGGAGTGCAGTGGCCAGATCTCAGCTCATTTCAAGCTCCGCCTCCCGGGTTTACGCCATTCTCCTGCCTCAGCCTCCCCAGTAGCTGGGACTACAGGCGCCCGCCACCTCGCCCGGCTAGTTTTTTGTATTTTTTTAGTAGAGACGGGGTTTCATCGTGTTAGCCAGGATGGTCTCGATCTCCTGACCTCGTGATCCGCCCGTCTCGGCCTCCCAAAGTGCTGGGATTACAGACTTGAGCCACCGCGCCCGGCCGCCATTATTATTTATACTAGTCCAGAAGGAGATAGATTCTCACATGCGTCACAGAGAGAGGCACGGGGAGCAAGCGGTGGTCACAAGGGCATTCTGCAGGAATGTTACAGACAGAAGAGAGAAGACCTCTGCCAGTGGGGTGGAGGCTACTAGACTGAATGTTCATGTCACTCCCAAATCCTTATGTTGAAATCTTAACCCTGAATGTGATGGTGTGAGGAGAAGGCCTTTGGGATGTAATCAGGTCATTCATGAATGGGGTTAGTGCCCTCATAAAAGGGACCCCAAAGAGTTCTCTCCCCCTCTCTCCACCACCTGAGGATACAATGAGAAGTTGGCCGTCTGCATCCTGGAAGAGGATCCCCACCAGAACCTGGCCATACTGACACTCTGATCTCGAAATTCCAGCCTCCAGAACTGTTAGCAATAAATTTCTGTTGTTCCTAAGCCACCATGTCTATGGTACTTCGTTAGAGCAACGAGGTCTTCCTGTAGTCCTGTTGGAGCTGGACAAACACTGAGGCCTCAGATGCCCAGAATTCATATGCTCCAAGAGGCTTCCTTTTGTTTTTGAGACAGAGTCTCACTGTCACCCAGGCTGGAGTGAAGTGGTGCAATCTCGGCTCACCGCAACCTCTGCCTCCAGTGTTCAAGCAATTCTCCTGCCTCGGCCTCCCGAGTAGCTGGGGTTACAGGCATGTGCCACCATGCCCAGCTAATTTTTGTATTTTTAGTAGAGAAAGGGTTTTGCCATATTGGCCAGGCTGGTCTCAAACTCCTGACCTCAAGTGATCTGCCTCGGCCTCCCAAAGTGCTGGGATTACAGGTGTGAGCCACCGCACCCGGTCTCCCAGAGGCTTTCTGTGTATACACACACATGCGTGTGCACACATACACTCACAGGTTCATTCAGCTCAATGCAACCAGACACTTTCTGCTGTTTAAGATGAGACAAGCACTGTGCTAGGTGCTGGGGATACAGACACGAACGAGGCACAATTTTTGTCCTTAAGAAAAGCACAGTTTTGTAGGAAACCACAAAAGGGAGCATGATCACATTATGTATCCTGTGCAGTGGCTAAGGTGGACTCAGGTGAGAGACATTGAACCCACCCATATGCCTCTAAATCGAAATCCCATTCTGTTGCATATGCTTCCTAGACTGATTAAGAGCCAAATTTCATACACAGGAGGGGATTCTTTATTGGGGGATGTGGTTTTTTTGGTGACATGTTCTCAGGAGAAAGGAGAGAGGAGGCAGGGCAGGGCAGGAGAGTTGCTAAGGATGGCAACTGCTGGAGTCTCAGCCTGGTCCCTCAGGGAGCTCTGGATACACAGTTCACAGTTAGTTATTAATATTTCCTTCATTGAGGTAAGGGGCGGGCCCTACACACCCTTGCCAATCAGTCATTGGCTGTGGGCTGCTCTAGGGATGGGAGCAGACAAGGTGAGACTACTCCCACTTGACCGAGGACAGCCCTCTAGGAAAAGGTGCAACTCTGAGCTGTTAGCAGCCAAGACTCACAGTGGCAGGAAGTGAAGGCGCCAGCAGCATCTTTGAACCACTTCTCCTTCTCCGTCCCCAACCCTTCACATCGGGTAGGCTCCCAGGCCCAGAGACACTGCAGATAGAAAAATCAAGTTTGGCCAGGCATGGTAACTCATGCCAGTAATCCCAGCACTTCGGGAGGCTGAGGCGGGAGGATCACTTGAGCCCAGGAGTTTGAGAACAGCCTGGGCACCAAATCAAGACTGTACAAAAATTTAAAAAGTTTACCAGATACACTAGCTTTTGCCTGTAGTCCCAGCTCTTCAGCAGGCTGGGCAGGAGGATCTCTGGAATCCAGGAATTTGAGGTTGCAGTAAGCTCTGATCATGCCACTGCATTCCAGCCTGGGTAACAGAGCAAGAACCTGGCTCTAAATAAATAAATAAATACATAAAGCCAAGTTTGCAGCTATCACAGACTGTCAACTGAAAAAAACCCTTAAAGATCACCTAATCCATCCCCTTGATTTTGATGACGAGGCCTGAAGAGGCTCAGTCATTTGTCTACGGCTGTCATGACAAACTCCAAAGCCATAGGGGCCAGGCGGGAAAAACATATGCTGTCTAAGATTCTAAGGAGTGGTGGGGACTGTGGCAAACTGGAGACAGGGGTTTCTCTAGCGGGTCCGCAGCAGCCTGTTTCCTACAGCCACGAGGGAATAAGGGCCCAGAGTGATTGGCGCCTCTGAATTTCCCCAGAGAAGCTGGAAGTCGTGTGTGTGTGTGTGTGTGTGTGTGTGTGTGTGTGTGTGTGTTCCATGTGAAATCTTTCTGTTTTGAAATGTTGGCAACTCTTGGAAATTCTTGA
>NW_012121709.1:4636306-4636827 GCF_000951035.1 Colobus angolensis palliatus
GGCCAGCCTCTTTGGGGTTCATCCACGCTGTAGTATGCATCAGTACTTCATCCATTGATGGTTATTTGGGCTGTTCAGCAGTTGGGGATAGACCCACTTTCCAAGGGGAGGTAATCCACCCTAGTGTTTGGGAACATAGGGGCCACAGACCCATGAGGTACAGCAGACACAATGCCTGGGGCCCGTGAAAATGTCTTCATTTCTCTCTCTCTCTTTTTTTTTTTTGAGACAGAGCCTTGCTCTGTTGCCCAGGTTGGAGTGCACTGGTGCGATCTTGGCTTACTGCAACCTCTGCCTCCCGGGTTCAAGCAATTCTCCTGCCTCAGACTCTCAAGTAGCTGGGATTACAGGCATGTGCCACCACGCCCGGCTAATTTTGTATTTTCAGTAGAGACGGTGTTTCTCCATATTGGTCAGGCTGGTCTGGAACTCCCGACCTCAGGTGATCCGCCCGCCTCGGACTCCCAAAGTGCTGGGATTACAGGCATGAGCCACCGTGCCCAGTTAATTAATCTGAGATG
>NW_012121709.1:4644137-4661307 GCF_000951035.1 Colobus angolensis palliatus
TGATCTGCCTGCCTTGGCCTCCCAAAGTGCTGGGATTACAGCTGTGAGCCACTGCACCCGGTCAGTGTCACTGCACTTTTCTATGCCTCGGTTTCCTCATCTGAGATAGGGAAAGATAATTTTATCTCTCAGGGGAGTTGGGAGGATGAGGAAGCTTGCAGCATGCGGAAGCTTTCTTCCCTGTTTTTTTTTTTTGGCAGGGTGGGAAGCAAATTTACCAGAAGCAAATTTCCATCAAAACTGAGGAGCAAGGAAAAAAACAACAAGAAACAAAACTAAGGAGCAGCCGGGCATGGTGGCTCAAGCCTGTAATCCCAGCCCTTTGGGAGGCTGAGATGGGTGGATCACGTGAGGTCAGGCGTTCAAGACTAGCCTGGTCAACATGGTGAAACCCCATCTCTACTAAAAACACAAAACTTAGCCGGGCGTGATGGCGTACACCTGTAATCCCAGCTACTCGGAAGGCTGAGGCAGGAGGATCACTTGAACCCAGAGGCAGAGGTTGTAGTGAGCTGAGAGCACACCACTGTATTCCAGCCTGGGTGACAGGAGAGAAACCCTGTCTCCAAACAAATAAACAAACAAACAAAAAACTGAAGAGCATTTGCTGGGTCTCTGTGAGACTGGAAGCACATCAAGGATTTCTGCATCTTAGCTGAGTGGCCCCAGGTCTGGAGAAAAGGGCTGGTGAGCAGAAAAAGACACCAAGGAGACATCAAGGGAAACGGTGCCGGACAGAAATCGACAGAGAGAAATTCGGATGAATAGGGAAGGTTCAGTGAGTGTGTGTGCGAGCGTGCAGGCGTCCACATGTGAATGAGTGTGTGTGCGTGTGTGTCCATGTGTGAGTGGGTGTCTGTAAATGCGTGTTGTGTGCACATTTGAGGATTGTGTGTATGAATGTCTGTGTGTGAGTATTGTGCATGCACACGTGTCTGTGAGTGTGAGACTAAATAATGTGTGAATGAGTGTCTATGTGTGAATGTGTGTTTGAGAGCGTGCGTGTCTCTGTGTGCCTGTTGTGTGCCTGTGAGACTTGTGTGTGTGTGAATGTGTGTGAACACGTGTGAATGTGTCTCTGTGACAATGTATGTGGTCTCTGTGAACATGTGTCTGAATGGGGCATGTGAGTGTGTGTGTGAGTGCATATGTGATTATGTGTGTCTGAGCGTGTCTGGGAGAGTGTGTGTGTTGTGTGTGCATGTCTGCGTGTATGTGTGAATGAGGGGCATGTGTGTGTGACTGTGTGTGCATGAGTGTATCTGGGAGAGTAAATGTTGTGTGTGCCCATGTCTATAAGTATGTGCGCATGTGTGAACGAGTGTCGTGTATGTGTGAATGCATGTATGTGATTGTGTGTGTGTGTGTGTATGAGCGTGTCTGGGAGAGTGTGTATTGTGTGCACATGTCTGTGTGTGTGCATGTGTGAGTGTCGTGTGTGTGACTGTGTGTGTCTGGGAGAGTGTGAGTATGGTGTGTGCACATGTCTGTGAGTGTGTGTACCTGTGTGAACAGGTGTCATGTGTGTGAGTGAATGTGTGTAATTATGTGTATGTTTGTATGAGTGTGTCTGGGAGAGTGTGTGAGTGTTGTGTGTGCCTGTCTGTGTGAATGAGGGGCATGTGTGAGTGTGTGAGTGTGTGCGCACGTGCGTGTGTACCACGGGTGAGGGGATGCAGGGGTGGGGAGGAGCAGGGAGCTGAAAGTCTCCCAGGCCCACAGATCTGGGAATTCCACTGTGACTTCAGTTGCGGCTGCACATTGGGCTGGATGCTGAGGGCAGCAGCGCAGTGGGGTCTGAAAGCGGAATGACCCTATCTGGGTTTTGTCTTGATGAGAGAAAATTCTTTGCCCAAAGCAACAGTCCCCCCTGGGGCGTGCCCTCCGCTGTGGGTGACTGAGAGCTCCAGAGAGCCGGGGGATCCTCTTCAAACCCAATTTGCATTAGAAATCAATGTGGGTTTCTTTTTTTTTTCCCCCCTTGAAGCCCCAAGATGCCAAGACCCTGGAGCAAGTAATAATGATGCTTTTCAGACCAGGACTTCAAGCTGCTTCACTGTGATTAGTCTTCTTTTAGACACAGGAAAACTGGGGTGACTTGAAGGAATTCTGCTGACTGGTCAAAGGGAGACGGTGGCCTTCCCGCCGAGGTGACCTCAGGGGTCACAGAAACCTCAGCTCCATGCTGGGTCCCACTTACCTGGGGGCCATGGCACAAGGAGATCCTGCTGGTTTCTGTGCAGAAGTAAATTGAGTGTCTTGTGGATGTCTCCAGGGCGTAACCCTGCAGGCTGAGGCTGCCTGTCTTCTGTGGGAGCAAAAGGCAGGCTGAGTACAGATTCCAAAGACCCTTCTGTGGTCAGCTCCGAGTGGAGGCAGCGGAGTATCATGGAACAAGAGGCAGCTTATCCATCGGAATGGGGTTTGAGTGCTGTGAGAATGACCTCGGTTTCCCCATCTGTAAAATAAGGATAGTATCCTCCTACATAGGGCTTATTGTCTGAGAGCTGAATTGATGTAGAAAGCTTAGCACAGTGTAGGCGCACACTCAGGAGTGGTAAACCGTTAGAGTTATAGCATCTTTACCATCATCATCATCATCATCAATACCATCATCGACTCATGAAAAAGCCACTGCCCTAGCAAAGGAGATCCTGAGAATTCCAGAATTCCAGGATCTGAGGGGGCTAAGAAAACTCACTCCAGGCCAGGCACGATAGCTCACATTTGTAATCCCTGCACTTTGGGAGGCCAAGGCGGGAGGATCACTTGAGACCAAGAGTTCAAGACCAGCCTGGCCAACATGGCAAAACCCCGTCTCTACTAAAAATACAAAAAATTAGCTGGGTGTGGCTGCCTGTGCCTATAGTCCCAGCTACTTGGGAGGCTGAGGCACGAGAAGCACTTGAACCCAGGAGGCAGAGGTTGCAGTGAGCCAAGATCGTGTCACTGCACTCCAGTCTGGGCGACAGGGTGAGACTCTGTCTCAAAAAAAAAAAAAAAGAAGAAAAGAAAACTCACGCTACACTCCCAGCCCCTCCAGGGCAGTGGCACTGATGGATGATGTTAACTCTGCAGAAGCAGTGACAAGATTTCTGGTAGCAGGTCACCATTCCCCTGGTTTCCTGAGAAGCTCGGTGAAGCGGACTGGAGAGGTTCTGAGAAACCCGCCATCAAGAATGCTTGATGTAGGGCCAGGGGGCATTGTGCATGTCTGTAGGCTACTCCGGATGCCAAAGTGTTAGGATCCTTTCAGTCCAGGAGTTCAAGACCAGCCTGTGCAACATAGCGAGACCCTGTCTCGAAGTTAAAGAAAAGGAATCAAGATGGAACATTTTTTGATTTAGTCTCTGAAAGATCTGGACTAAGGATATGTGTTCATAGCCCCCAAATGGATGATTGGTTTGAAGGCAGTAGGTGTTCTGGAAAGAGGATGGGTTTGGAGGAAACCCTCCAAATCCTGCAGACCTGGGTTTGAATCCTGCTTCTGCTCTGTCTTAGCTCTGTGGGTGTGAGTGAACAATGCCACCTTTCTGAGCCTCAGTCACCTTGTTTGTAAAATGGCCACAGTAATAGACTTGTCAGAGGCATTTGAACCAGAGCAACTCCATGTTGAATAGGAGCTGGGTAAAATGAGGCTGAGACCTACTGGGCTGCTTTCCCTGATGGTTAGGCATTCTAGGTCACAGTGTGAGATAGGAGGTCAGCACAGAACACAGTTCATAAAGACCTTGCTGATAAAACAGCCTGCAGTAAGGAAGCCAGCCAAAACCCAGCAAAACCAAGATGATGATGACACTGACCTCGGGTTGTCCTCACTGCTACACTCTCACCAGCTCCTAGACAGTCTACAAATGCCTTGGCAACATCAGGAAGTTACCCTATATGGTCTAAAAAGGGGAGCCATGAATAATCCACCCCTTGTTTAGCAATAATCAAGAAATAAGGCCAGGGGCAGTGGCTCACGCCTGTAATCCCAGCACTTTGGGAGGTCGAGGTCTGTGGATCACCTGAGGTCAGGAGTTCGAGACCAGCCTGGCCAACGTGGTGAAACCCTGTATCTACTAAAAACACAAAAATTAGCCAGGCATGGTGGTGTTTGCCTGTAATTCCAGCTACTTGGGAGGCTGAGGAAGGAGAATTGTTTGAATCCAGGAGGCGGAGGTGGCAGTGAACTGAGATCACGCCACTGCACTCCAGCCGGGGCGACAGTGAGACTCTGTCTCAAAAAAAAAGAAATAACCATAAGAAAGGGCAATCAACAGCCCTCAGGGCTGCTCTGTCTATGGAGTAGCCGTTCTTTGATTCCTTTACTTTCTTAATAAACTTGCTTTCACTTTATGGGCTCACCTTGAATTCTTTCTTGCATAAGATCTAAGAACCCTCTCTTGAGGTCTGGATCAGGACTCCTTTCCTGTAACAGACCCTCTTGCATGACATACATCAGGTGCAGGCACACAATAGGAGCCTTAAAATAGTGGCTCTGTTGGTTTAATCCATTCAATCAGTGAGCAAACTGGTTTGAGACCATCGAAATGATTCTTGACAGTGAAACAGGATGTTTATTCAGGCCACAAACATTTACGAAGAGCCTAGTATGTGCCAGATCCCAGGAACTCCAAGGGGAATGAGACAGGACCCCTGTCTAGTGGGGAGAGAAAGATGCAAGCGAAGGAGATGAATGTCTTCTGATCGCAGGCCCCCAGGAGATGCCTCTCAGGCAACAAGCAGAGGGTGGTGTGCTCCTCCAGGGAGCTTCCCTGGCAGCCAGGCCTCCAGGGAGAGTAGACCTCCCCCGTGGGGTCTCGAGGGATGTGCCATGGTGGTCCTCAGAGACACAGGGTGACAGTGGCGGGCTTTCTAAGCCCAGAAACAAAACAATAGAAGAAGAAAACCGTTGCTAAGTTGTCCATTGGGAGGGTGTCCTGGAAAGAGAACTGCATTTAGAAACAAGGACGTGTGGTAGGGGGCCGGGTGCGGTGGCCCATACCTATAATCCCAGCACTTTGGGAGGCCGAGGAGGGTGGATCACCTGAGGTCAGAAGTTCAAGACCAGCCTGGTCAACATGGTGAAACCCCGTCTCTACTAAATATACAAAAATTAACCAGGTGTGGTGGTGGGGGCTTGTAATCCCAGCTACTCGGGAGGCTGAGGCATGAGACTTGCTTGAACCCGGGAGGCAGAGGTTGCAGTGAGCCAAGATCACACCATTGCGCTCCAGCCTGGGCAACAAGAGCAAAACTTCGTCAAAAGGAAGGAAGGAAGGAAGGAAGGAAGGGAGGAAGGAAGGAAGGAAGGAAGGAAGGAAGGAAGGAAGGAAGGAAGGAAGGAAGGAAGGAAGGAAGGAAAATAGATCATGCCTGTAATCCCAGCACTTTGGGAGGCCAAGATGGGTGGATCACCTGAGGTTAAGAGTTTGAGACCAACCTGGCCAACCTGAGGACACCCTGCCTCTACTAAAACATACAAATATTAGTCAGGCATGGTGGTGCATGCCTGTAATCCCAGCAACTCAGGAGGCTGAGGTGGGAGAATTGCTGGAACCCAGGAGGAGGTGGATGTTGCAGTAAGCTGCGATCACGCCACTGCCCTCCATCCTGGACAATAAAATGAGACTCAGTTTCCAAAAAAAAGACACCAGATTGGATTTAGGGCCCACCCTAATCCAGTATGACCTCATCTGAACTAATTACATCTAGGCCTTATTTCCAAATAACATTGCATTCATCGGGGGTGAACATGAATTAGAGTGGACTGAGGCAGCAGAACACTGTGCAAACCTATATACCACCCAAGCATGGGAGTCATAAAGCCCTGGGTTCAAAGCCCGGCTCTGACACTAGTAAGTGATGGATTTGGGGTACACTTCTTAACCTCTCCAGGCCTCTTTTTCCTCATCAGAAAAATGGGGGAATAGGTCAGGTGGAGTCACTCACTCTTGCAATCCCAGAACTTTGGGAGGCCAAGGCGGATAGATTACTTAAGGTCAGGAGTTCAAGACCAGCCTGTCCAACATGGTGAAACTCCATCTCTACTAAAAATACAAAAAATTAGCTGGGTGTAGCGGTGCACATCTGTAATCCCAACTACTTAGGAGGCTGAGGCACAAGAATGGCTTGAACCTGGGAGGCTAATATTACGGTGAGCCAAGATCGCACCACTGCACTCCTGCCTGGGTGACAGAGCAAAACTCTATCTCAAAAAAAACAATAAAAAAATTAAAAAACGAAAAATGAGGGAATAATGCATGCCCAGCAGGGCTGTTGTAAGGATTTGAACAAATGTACGTAGAACACAAAGCAGATCTTATAAGCAGATCATTTTCTATATTCCTGGAAGGATCTGCCCAGAACCTGCCGGCCCCCTGCAGCTGGCTTCTCCTATGCCTGCAGCTGGTGCAAGCCTCTCACTCCAAGATGTTTCCACCCAGACACATCCCAGAGCACCCTGCATCTCCTGGAAGGATGAGGATGGATGGAAACGTGCTGCCAAGGCTGGGGCACCTGCTTGCTTTCTGGGCAATGGCCAGGAAATTGCATCCACTGCCAGAAGAGAGCACCTGCATGTCCCGGAGAAGGCAAGGGGACAGAGCTGTGTGATTCTAGCAAAGGAACACCCACAGGATTCCTTCTGGTGTTCCCAAGGTCCAGGCTCCCAGGCTGAGTAGGCAGGAAAGAGGATGTGTCTTCACACAGGAAGCCTCACTGCCCAGAACATGGGATGGATGTAGCTGGAGCTGTGCTCAAACAGCTGTGGAGGCATTATAAATCTCTCTCCCCGAGATGAGGTGCAGAGGCTCTTGATGTGCCCTACTAATGGTAAATCTGCCAGCGCCCACAGAGCAAGCCCTGGACTCTTAGAGCATCAAGGTGAGACTGCCTGCCCCCCTCAAGCCTGTTAATGGCATCCGTGATGAATTCCCCTCCAAATGTGGAAGGCTGCCTCTTTCTTCATTGGAAGCATCAAGGGAATTTTAACTGTAAAACAGACTGTGCTTCAAATCCCATCTAAATTCCTCATCCTGAAGCTCTGACCTGCCAATTTTCTGTAAATGACACTGGGTGATTTGAATAGTGTTAGACCGGACAGTGGCCCCTGGCTGTTGTTTAAGTTTGTGTGGGTTTTGTTGTTTGTTTTAATGCAACCTGTCTTTAAATCTCCACTTTCAAAAAAAAAAAAGGTTGTTAGCCTTATTTTTGATTTAGACGATGTGAAGTCAGAACTTCCCTTCCCTGATTTATTACCTTGTGGGTTTATGACTTTGAACAATCACTTCGTCTCTTTTAGTTTCCTCATCTGTAGAAAGGTGATTATAAAATCTTTCTTATTGGCTGGATACAAAGATGAAATGAGATATCCTACGGCTATCAATCAGAGTTTTGAGTTGTAAACAATCCGTGGTACGCTGATAAATAGACTCTTCAAAAACAAAAAAAGCCCTGATTTGTAGCAGTTGCTAATTTCCGTGGTGAAAATACACCCATTGTGGCCAATTTTAAGTGACCAACATGATGTCACTGAAAAATGAATTGGGAAGGGGTGCAAACCATCTCCTGAGCTGGTAGGAGCTGACTTCAGCACACCCCTGAAGGCAACAGATACCAATGCTGACTAATTTTATCAGGAAAAAAATATACCTAAAGAATATGGGGTAGCTTGCAGAATTTCCAGCAGGCAAATTGGATTTAGAGTTTGTGCATTCAGGAGTAACTCTCACATTGCCCCAGAAGTCATCCAATAAGTGAAGATGCTACTGCTGTCCCCTCTGTCACAGATAGTTATATCCTCCCTTATAGCCAACAATTCTGGACACCGGTCAGTGCCACTAAAACTGCAGCCACTGACATCTCTGAAAATGCCATGGAGCTGCTGGGCTGCTACTACTCCCAGTTAGCACTGAGAAGTATGGTTTCTATTTCTTCCACAATTAGTGCCTCATTTAATCTGGGAAAGTGCATCTGATTGGTGGAGCCGAATCATGTGCCTGTGCCCTAGCTGCAAGGGAAGCTGGGGAAGGGAGTGTGTTAGTTTCTTGTGACTGCCATAATGAATTCTCTAATGCTGTAATGAAGTCTCTGGAAGAGGATCCTTCCTTGCCTCTTCCAGCTTCTGTATCTCTCCTCTGTGTGTCTCCTATAATGTTACTTGTCACTGCATTTAGGGCCCACTCAGACAATCCAGGGTGATCTCATCTTGAGATTGTACTTAAGCTTAATTACATCAGCAAATGCACTTTTTTCAGAAACAGTCAAAAGGTAAATTATTTTCAGTGTCAAAGGTCATACAGTTGCAACTACTTAACTGCTGTTGTAGCATGAAAGCAGCATAGACAATATGTAAATGAATAGATGTGGCTGTGTGACAATAAAACTTTATTAACAAAAACAAGTGGTGTCTAGATTTGGCCCAGGGGCCGTAGATGGCTGACACCTATTCCAGAACATAAAGGAGCCCAGCTTGTGGTGAGCACTCAGTAAGTGTGGGTTGAGTCTTCAGTCTACAGTGTCCTTGAAATGTATTGAACATGGGGGACCAAGCGAGGACAGAAATTAATAAAGAATTCAAACAACACTAATGCTTTGTGGCCCATATTCTTTTTTTTTCTTTGAGACAGGGTCTCACTTTGTCCCCAGGCTGGAGTGCAGTGGTGTGACCTTGGCTCATTGCAACCTCCACCTCCTGGGTTCAAGCAATTCTTCTGTTTCAGCCTCCCCAGTAGCTGGGACTACAGGCACCATGCCACCATGCCTGGCTAATTTTTGTGTTTTTAGTAAAGATAGGGTTTCACCATGTTGGCCAGGCTGGTCTTGAACTCCTGGTCTCAGGTGATCCACCCACCTTGGCCTACCAAAATGCTAGGATTACAGGCATGAGCCACCACACCCTGACTTTTTTGTATTTTTTGTAGAGATGGTGTTTTGCCACATCGCCCAGGCTGGTCTCGAACTCCTAGACTCAAGCAATTCACTTGTCTTGGCTTCTCAAAGTGTTGGAATTACAGGTATGAACCATGGTGCCCAGCTCCACATTCTTGAATAGACTACACAAAGGTGAAAAATTAGACCTCGAAAAATAAATACACAAAAATCAAGTTTGTGAGATGGGCGTTACCTGTTTTGGAACCCAGGGCTAATGTGGCTTAAAATTCAATCCCTGGTTTCTTGCTCAGTGACAGTATCCAGCCAGAGACTAGGGTGCCTCTGGTCACCAGGAAGACCAGGGAAGAATGTAGAGGGATTTACACAAATCCACCCCATTGGAGGAGAAACACAGGCAAAATTCTAAGTGTCACGCTGACAAAGAACAGAAACTATCAACTGCTGCTTCCATCAGGCGTGAATCACAGGAAATCCAGATTTTCTACTTCCAGGATTGCAAAACATCACAAGAAACAGAGTCTGAAGGGTAGGAGAAACAAAGAGTGTTAGCGTGACAAATAAATCAGCTCTGAAGGCTGCCAGATCTGGGTCCAAATCTCAGCTGCCTGGTGACCCAGACCAGTCACTTTACTTTCCAAGCCTCAATTTCCATATCTGTAAAATGGGGAGTGTTAGACCCATCTCACCTCCTGGTTACTAGAATGAAACTAGACAATTTTCATCATAAATATTGTACCTGGCCGGGTGCAGTGACTCACACCTGTAATCCCTACACTTTGGGAGGCCAAAGTGGGTGGATCACCTGAAGTCAGGAGTTCAAGACCAGCCTGGCCAACATGGTGAAAGCCTGTCTCTACTAAAAATACAAAAATTAGCTGGACATGGTGGCGTGTGCCTGTAATCTCAGCTACTTGGGAGGCTGAGGTAGGAGAATAGCTTGGACCAGGGAGGCAGAGATTGCAGTGCCAAAATCACACCACTGCACTCCAACCTGGTGATAGAGTGGGAATCTGTCTCATAAAAAGAAAACAACAACAGAAAAGCACCTATGGAATGCTCATTAAATATTAGTTCCTTGCAAGCATGATAATGGAATGAAGACTGAAGTTTTCTGTTTTTTGTTTTTTGGGTTTTTGTTTGTTTTTAAGATGGGGTCTTGCTCTGCTGCCCAGACTGAAGTGCAGTGGCATGATCATGGGTCACTGAAGTCTCCAACCCCTGAGCTCAAGCGATCCTCCTGCCTCATCCTCCTGAGTAGCTGGGACTACAGGCATGCACCACCTCACCTGGGTAATTTTTAAATTATTATTAATATTTTTTGAGACAGAGTTTCACTCTTATTGCCCAGGCTGGAGTGCAATGGAGCAATCTCGACTCACTGCAACATCTGCCTCCTGGGTTCAAGTGATTCTCCTGCCTCTGCTTCCGAGGAGCTGGGATTACAGGCATGTGCCACCACACATGGCTAATTTTGCGTTTTTAGTAGAGACGGGGTTTCTCCATGTTAGTCGGGCTGGTCTCAAACTCACGACCTCAGGTGATCCGCCCACCTTGGCCTTCCAAAGTGCTGGGATTACAGGAGTGAGCCACCATGCCCGGCCCTAAAATTTTTTGTAGAAACTGGAGTCTATGTTGCCTAGGCCTCAAGTAATCCTCCCACCTTGGCCTCCCAAAGTGCTAACATTACAGGCAGGAGGCCACCATCCCCTGCCTAGGAGTGAAGTTTTGAAAACTTATATAGCAGAATATATATAGCCAAGTAAGTGTGGTCCCTTAGAGGATGACCCTGAGGAAGCCTGACCTATGACCCGCCACAATGTCACTGCACAGCGCATGTTGGGCGTTGGTCTGGGATTAGCCTTCAGTGCCTCTGCAGTTTCTCCTGACTCTCAGTGGTGGCAGATCCTCATTCTTGGAGAGTGAACTCAATTTTTAGACGAGCCCAGGGTTAGATAGAATGGGATCTGACGAATAAAGAGATGAAGCTGGCTGGGATCGCTTTGGGTGAGAAAACACCGGTGGCCCACAAGTCTGAATAAGTAACGATAATAAATAACAAAATAATAATTGTAAAATAATGAGCAGAGTTTACTTGTGTGGCTTGGAGCTTGGTTCTGAAGGAAGTCCCCAGAGAGGAACTCCAAAAAGCCTTTGTGGCCGGGTACAGTGGCTCACGCCTGTAATCCCAGCACTTTGGGAGGCCAAGGCGGGTGGATCACTTGAGGTCAGGAGTTCGAGACCAGCCTGGCCAACATGGTGAAACCCCATCTCTACTAAAAAAAAATACAAAATTATCCAGGCATGGTGGTGTGCTCCTGTAGTCTCAGTTACTTGAGAGGCTGAGGCAGGAGAATCGCTTGGACATGGAAGGTGGAGGTTGCAATGAGCCGAGACTGCCATGGCACTCCAGCCTGGGTGACAGAGTGAGACTCCATCTCAAAAAAAAAAAAAAGGCTTTGAGTTTTGGAGCTTTGTTGAAATAAGTGACTAAGCCCCTGGAGGCACAGCTATACTCGTTTGGAAGGGCAAGTTCTGGGGCATTTGCAGTCTCTGTAAGTTATAATCGTATCTTGTAGGAGTCATTCAATCATTCAACATTTTTTTTTTTTTTTTTAATTTGAGACAGAGTCTTGCCCTGTCATCTAAACTGGAGTGCAGTGGTGTGATCTTAATTCACTGCAACCTCTGCCTCCCAGATTGAAGCAATTCTTGTGCCTCAGCCTCTTGAGTAGCTGGGATTACAGGCACCCGCCATCTCACCCAGATAATTTTTCTATTTTTAGTAGAAAAACTTTTAGTAGAAAAAAATTTAGTAGAAAAATTTTTAGTAGAGACAGGGTTTCGCCATGGTGGCCAGTCTGGTCTCGAACTCCTGGCCTCAAGTGATCTGCCTGCCTCAGCCTCCCAAAGTGTTACAAGCATAGGCCAAAGGATTACAAGCATAAGCCACTGTGCTCAGCCTCATTCAACAATTTTTTTTTTTTTTTTAAAGAGATGGGATCTCGCTCTGTCACCCAGACTGTAGGACAGTGGTGTGATCACAGCTCACTACAGCCTCGAACTCCTGGGCTCAAGAGATCCTCCCACCTCAGCTTGCTGTGTAGCTGGGACTACGGGCATGTACGACCACACTCGGCTAATTTTTCGTTTTTATTTTTATTTTTGTAGAGATGAGGTCTTGCTGTGTTGCCTAGGCTGGTCTTGAACTCCTAGCCTCATGCGATCCTCCTGCCTCCACCTCTCAAAGCATGAGGATATAGGTGTGAGCCACTGTGGTCAGCCCTCATTTACCATTTATTGAGCAATAACCCCTCTGCTAAGCACTGGGTGTGTGCCAAATATGACTTGGTCTCTACACTCAGGTTTGCAACCGTAAAGAGATATTATCACAATTCTAATAAGGAAATATCTAGACAGTGCCACCGTGGTCTGTACAAATGGTGCTCCTAGAGTTGTGCAGTTCATAGCCTGTGTGATGATATGTGGCAGCCTTGCTTCACGGGAGGAAGAAATACGGAAGTGAGTTATACTCATGGGGTCAGGGAGACATTTGATCTACAGCATTAGGGAGGTGAAGGAGTTTTTAAGGCAGAAGCCGGTAGAAGGGAGTAGGAAATTCCAGACTCAGGAACAGTGCGTCCTGATGTACAGAGAAGGGCAAGGTATGTTCCCCAAGTGTTGAGACATTTGGTGGAACTGCAGGGAAGAGGCAGGCGGGCTGGGGGCGAGGAGGCTGAGGGGACTGATTTTTCCAGTGCGTGAGTCAAGATCCCTCCGGGGCTTCTGGGGGAGTCAGCGAGGCTGCTGAATGTCAGGCATTCCATTCTTCTGAGTGGGCCTCGCAGCCTCTGCTGGAGGGAAAGATTGGAGAAGGAACACGGGCCTTGGCATGGCACTGACCAGATCTGGATCCCACCTCTGCAGGCGGTAGACTGTGTATTATCCTGCAAATTCCTTAATTTGCAGAAGAGCAGGAGTCTCTTTATCTTCAGAGGAGCAGGAGTTTCTTTATCTGCAAACTAGAGATCACAGGCGGGGCGCAGTGGCTTACACCTCTAAATCCCAGCACCTTGGGAGGCCGAGGTGGGAGGATGGTTTGAACCCAGGAGTTCAAGACCAGTCCGGGCAATACAGCAAGACCCCCCATCTTTACAAGAAAATTTAAAAATTAGCCAGGCATGATGGTGTGGGCCTGTGGTCTCAGCTACTTGGGAGGCTGAGGTGGGAGGATTGCTTGAGCCTGGGAGGTGGAGGCTGCAGTGTGATCATGCCACAGGCAACAGAGCAAGACCTCGACTCAAAAAAAAAAAAAAAAAATAGCGGGCACAGTCGTGCCTACTGTTAAGGATTGATGACACGGGTAGGTGCTGTAAAAGTTATCTTCTTTCCTCTCCGATCTCTGGTCTCTGTCATCTCTTTATGTAGGTCTCTTTGTGTAGGGGACAGAAACCAATGATTGGGGTGCTGACAGCACCAGCCTTCTGCGGGTTGAGTAAGTAAGCGATTGTTGCAGTTTCTGAAAGTCTGTCTCTAGCTATTTGGCCCAAGTTACCGCATTTCTCGTTAGCAGCACGAGCCCTTTCTCTGGGTTTAGCATTGCCCTCGCTCCACAGTGGTCTTTTAAAATGCAAATCTGCCCCTTTGAGTCTCCACTGCCTCAGGGTAAACTACTTTTATCAGTGTTTTCCATCTGCCCTGGAATGGGGAGGTAATGGGAGTCACAAACCTTGTGCTGGGAGGGAGGGAACGACGGGGCTCGCTCGTTTGTCCCCAGAGAGATGGCAAAGAGGCTCCTGGGATTGGAATCGAAAGGAAGAGGGAAAAGAGTGTCGACGGCATTGAATTCCCCCATGCATGGTGTTGTTTGGGGCCCTTTGGATGCCCCGAATTACCTGGGTCTACGCGTACAGGCAGGATGGGGCGGGGCTGGCGTGCAAGCTCTAAGGAGGCACAGGTCCTGCCCTCCTGGGACACAGTCTGGCTGGAAACCAAACATAAACAGATAAGCAAGATACAATGGGGCAAGGAGATGCTGGAATCATAATGGTTACCTGTTTTCTGAGCATTCAGTATGAACAAGGTCTCATGCTAAGAACCTTATCACCTGTTATCTCTACCCTTGAGTAACCACTTTTGGCAGCTGAGGAAACTGAAGTCCAGAGGGGCTAAAAATGACTGGCCCAAGGTCAGAAAGCAAACAAGGGGCATAGAGTCCATAAGCCAAGTTCTCAACTGCTGTGTTGGCCGGGGACGCTGTTGCTCACTCCTGTAATCCCAGCACTTTGGGAGGCTGAGGTAGGCAGATCACTTGAGGCCAGGAGTTCAAGACCAGCCTGGGTAACATGGCAAAACCCCGTCTCTACTAAAAATACAAAAAGTACCTGGGTGTGGTGATGCATGTCTGTTATCCCAGCTACTCAGACAGGAGACTCACTTGAACCCAGGAGGCGGGGGCTGCAGCGAGATTGTGCCACTGCACTCTGGCCTGGGCGATGGACCAACACTCTGTCTCAAAAACAACACCCCCCCCCGAAAAAAAATAAAACAAAACCTGTGTTTTGTAGTGTCAGAAGGGTGTGAACCAGGGCAACTCTATCTTAAATAGGAACTGGGTAAAATGAGGCTGAGACCTACTGGGCTGCATTCCCATACGGTTAAGACATTCTAAGTCACAGGGTGAGATAGAAAGTCAGCACAGAATACAGGTGATAAAGACCTTGCTGATAAAACAGGCTGCAGTAAAGAAGTCGGCCAAAACCCATCAAAACCAAGATGGCGGCGGGTGACCTCTGGTCGTCCTCACTGCTTCACTCCCACCAGCGCCATGACAGTTTACAAATGCCATGGCAACCTCAGGAAGTTACCCTATCTGGTCTAAAAGGGGGAGGCATGAAAAATCCACCCCTTGTTTAGCATATCATCAAGAAATAACCATAAAAATGGGCAACCAGCAGCCCTCAGGGTTGCTCTGTCTATGGAATAGCCATTCTTTTTTTTTTTTTTTTGAGTCGGAGTCTGGCTCTGTCGCCCAGGCTGGAGTGCAGTGGCGCGATCTCAGCTCACTGCAAGCTCTGCCGCCTCCCGGGTTCACGCCATTCTCCTGCCTCAGCCTCCCTAGAAGCTGGGACTACAGGCGCCCGCCACCACTCCCGGCTAATTTTTTTGTATTTTCAGTAGAGACAGGGTTTCACCGTGTTTGCCAGGATGGTCTCGATCTCCTGACCTCGTGATCTGCCCGCCTCGGCCTCCCAAATAGCCATTCTTTTTTATTCCTTAATAAACTTGCTTTCACTTTGCACTGCGGACTTGCCCTGAATTCTTTCTTGTGCAATCCAAGAACCCTCTCCTGGGGTCTGGAGCGGGACCCCTTTCCTGTAACAGTAGGACCCGCCCTGGAAGATCAGCCTGTTTGTCTGTGTTCAAGCCTGGGGTTTGCCCCATCTCCCGGGCTTGGGGTCTGGCTCTGCCGTTGCTTCTCATTGCAGTATCTTGGACAAGACCGAACCCCTCTAAGCCTCTATTGTCTCATTCATGAAGATGAAATAAAAGAGAGAATTGCAAATTTGAAATAGGACAATATAAAAAATATGTATGAAATGGCCGGGCATGATGGCTCACGCCTGTAATATCAGCACGTTGGGAGGCCGAGGCGGGTGGATCACCAGAAGTCAGGAGTTCAAGACCAGCCTGGCCAAAGTGGTGAAACCCCATCTCTACTAAAAATACAAAAATTAGCCAGGCATAGTGGTGGGCACCTGTAATCCCAGCTACTTGGGAGGCTGAGGCAGGAGAATTGCTTCAGCCTGGGAGGCAGAGGTTGCAGTGAGGCCAGATTGCACCATTGCAACCTGGGTGACAAAAAGCGAGACTCCATCTCAAAAAAAAGGAAAGGCTGGGTGTGGTGGCTCACGCCTGTAATCGCAGCACTTTGGGAGGCCAAGGCAGGTGGATCACCTGAGGTCAGGAGTTCGAGACCAGCCTGACCAACACGGAGAAACCCCATCTCTACTAAAAAAAACAAACAAAAAAAGTAGCCAGGTGTGGTGGTGCATGCCTATATTCCCAGCTGCTCGGGAGGCTGAGGCAGGAGAATCGCTTGAACCTGGGAGACGGAGCTTGTGGTGAGCCGAGATTACACCATTGCACTCCAGCCTGGGCAACAAGAGCAAAACTCCATCTCAAAAAAAAAAAAAAAAAAAAGGAAAAAACATGTATGAAATAAAGTCTCCCTTCGGGTGCAAAATGTAGAATAATGTAAACCTCTCCAAAAAAAAGCATCAATAATTGCATCATTTCAGAGCTGAGTGGGCCAAATGAAGCTGAGCCATGGTGCACTATTGCCTCGTGTTAGCGACACTTTAGTTGATAAATGAAACCTTCTCAGGGTTATCCTTGGGTAATTGGATGTTTTAATTATGCAAAGATCTTCAAGAATGCATCCCTTTTTAAAATGTGACCTCCCTTATTACTGTATATGTGTATGTTTAAAAAGATGTAACACATATAAATTATGGGTTCCCATATGGCTCCTTCTACGGACTTAGTTGCATTCAAAGATCTACAGACTAGCTATCAAATACTAATTAAATCCATACCGTATGTAGTCCAAACCCTGCAGCAACACTGAATACAAGCTGTGCCCTCCTTTTTCCCAATCCAAACTCCAAAACTCCCAGACGACATTCCCCTCCCTCCTTTCTCCCAGCTCCTTGTTATAGAGATGAAATAAGTTTCTCTAAAAAGTCCTCCTGTCCACCTTTCTCACTGTTTCATCTCAAGTCTGTATTTTATTTATGTGTTTTTTTAGAGACAGGATCTCGCTCCCTCTCCCAGGCTGGAGTGCAGTGGCATGATCATACCTCACTGCAGCCTTGAACTTCTTGGCTCAAGTGATCCTCCTGCCTCAGCCTCATGAGTAGCTGTGACCTACAGGCATGTACCACTGCACCTGGCTAATCTTTAAAAAAAAAAAAAAAAATTTAGAGATAGGTGTCTTACTGGCCAGGCGCAGAGGCTCATGTCTGTAATCCCAGGACTTTGGGAGGCCGAGGCGGGCAGATCACAAGGTCAGGAGTTTGAGACCAGCCTGGCCAACATGACGAAACCCCGTCTCTACTAAAAAGACAAAAATTAGCTGGGCGTGGTGGCAGGCACCTGTAATCTCAGCTACTCAGGAGGCTGAGGCAGGAGAATTGCTTGAACCCAGGAGGCGGGGGCTGCAGCGAGATTGTGCCACTGCACTCTGGCCTGGGCGATGGACCAACACTCTGTCTCAAAAACAACACCCCCC
>NW_012121709.1:4661357-4667194 GCF_000951035.1 Colobus angolensis palliatus
CTAAAAAGACAAAAATTAGCTGGGCGTGGTGGCAGGCACCTGTAATCTCAGCTACTCAGGAGGCTGAGGCAGGAGAATCACTTGAACCAGGGAGGCGGAGGTTGCAGTAAGCCAAGGTCGTGCCATTGCACTCCAGCCTGGGCGACAAGAGCAAGACTCCAACTCAAAAAAATAAAAAAGAGAGAGAGAGAGAGAGATGTGTCTTACTATGCTGCCCAGGCTGGTCTCAGTCTCCTGGCCTCAAACAATCCTCAGCCTCCCCAGTAGCTGGGATTACAGGTATGCAGCACAATGCCTGGCACAAGTCTCTATTGAATGGGTGGTCTACAAGGTTAAGGACTCTAGACCTGTGCTGGCGAGGACTCTTGGGAGAGAATGGGAAGAAAGTGAGAAACACCTGCATTAGTAGATTGCAGAGTTCTAGTTCATGATTATCCCTTGGTCTCATCTCTCGGCACCCTCCTGGAATCCTCTCTATGCCTTGTTGATAACCATTCTCAGCGAGGGGAGGCCCTGTCCCTCCCCTCCCCAACCCTTGGCTGCCTCCTCTGCTGGCCTATCTGCTTCTTCTTTAAGAGTGATCAGTCATGCATTGTCCCTTTTATGTTCTTTCCCTAGGGTCCCCAGGCACACGTAGCCACTCCTCAGCTCTGGATTCCACTCACATACATGCACTTCCTCTACAGTGATCTGCAATGGTTTGTCTATAGGTAAATTTCATCTCTAGGCTGTGAGCTCCCAAAGGGCAAGGACCGATTCACTTTCATCCCTCTATCCTCAGCACTGAGTCCTTGCAGACATAGTAGGTGCTCAATAAATATCGCTACATAACAGAGACCCAAGAAAGGCCTTTGGAATTGAACTGAATTGAAAATAATGGTGAAGACTAAAGATTCTGAGCATAAGGACTGACATTCCTCTGGAAGAGGCAGAGCAAAGGCTGACTGTCTCATTTCTCATTTGTAGCCCTCTGGACAGTCTGAGTAGGACAGCCACAGCCGAAGCCTTCCCCTATCCAAATTCGGGACATCTGAAGGATCTGACACAACACTGTACATGGGGAAAACCAATATGCCCCCAGTGCTTTTATTTCTTCCTTACAATTCCAGTCCCAGGAACTTCCTTGCCATCATTCCAGGGGCGAACGAATTGAGCTCTATGCCCTCCCTTCCAGCACAAGGTATGCAACCCCCACTTCTCTGTGCCGCGTCTTTCCATTCCAGGGTTAATAGAAAACACTGATAAAAGTGGTTTTCCCTGGGTGGGTAAGGAGACACCCTTGGTGTGCTGTGTCCTTAACTGAGGTGGATCATTTCCAAAGACCCCATCTCATATGCTCTTTTGCAATGGATTTTGCCACTCCTCCCATCCACAGGAAGAATTCTTTATCCTCTCCTTGAATCTGGGCTGGCCTGGTGCCTTGCTTTTAGCAACAGAACTCAGGAGAAGTGAGGCTGGGCAACTTCCAGGCCTTGCAGCTTCTATTTTCACTTTCTTGGAACCCAGCCACCATGTAAAGAAGCCCAAGCTATCCTTCTGGAAAGGCCACATGGAAGAGAACCAAGCACCCCAGCTGACAGCCAAAACCAAGTGCCAGACACGTGAGTGAGGTCATCTTGGGTCTTCCAGCTCCAGCCAAGCTCCGGGGGAGTGCAGTCACATAAGTGAACCCAGATGATACCATGTGAAGTGGAAGAACTGCCCAGGGGGGCCCTGCCTGTATCTCTGGCTCACAGAACCATGAGCAATAACGTAGTTGTTATTTTAAGCCACTGTGGGTTTGGGGTGGTTTGTTACACAGCCACAGATAACTGATACATTAACTCTTTTTTCTGTATGAGCAGAAAAATTGATGAGGGGGTGGTCTGTGGCTTCTGAGCTGGGACTTGGGTTATCATTAGAATTCAGGCTTCTCTGTTTTTGTTTTGTGTTTAGCTTAAAAGAATACAGTCTCAACCTGGTGATCAAAGTTGGCATCCCCAGAATGAGGCAAATTGACAGTATGTGCCACCTGATAGGAGGCACTGTGAATGAAAGCGTGTAACCTGAATCTAACCATGAAGAAACAGCTGACAAACCCAAACTGAGGGATGTTCTATAAAATCTCTGACCTGTGCTCTTGAAAAATGTCAATGTTGTGAAAGACATAAAGAGACACAGGAACTGTTTCAGACTAAAGAAAGCAAAAGAGAGGACAGCGAAACGTCATATGACATCTGGAACTTCCTTTGGTGACAAAGGACATCATCAGTACAAATGGGGAGACCTGGAGACAGTTTGTAGACGAGACAATATTGCTGTATCAGTGTTCATTCCCTGCATTTGATCACTGTGTTGTGGTTTTGTAAGAGAATGTTGCTTGTTTTTAGGATATCCACAGTGAAGTATTTCACAGAGGTGTTATGTCTGAGAAAACAAGCATTTTTCTCCTCTTTGTAGCTGGATCTACAGAGACGGGGATGGGGGTGGGGGAAGGATAACAGCAAAGTGGTAATGTGGTAACATTTGGAAAATCTGGACGAAAGGTACATGGGAATTCTTTGTATTGTTCTTGCAACTTTTTCCTAAATCTGAAATTATATTTAAATAGAAAGTAAATTGGGTTGGGCACAGCAGCTTACACTTGTAATCCCAGTGCTTTGGGAGGCCAAAATGGGAGGACTGGGGTTTGCGACCAGCCTGGGAAACATAGCGAGACCCCCATCTCTGCTAAAAAATAAAAAAAAAAAATTATCTGGGTGCGGTGGCATGCACCTATAGTCCCAGCTACTTGGGAGGCTGAGGTGGGAGGATGGCTTGAGCCTGGGAATTCAAGGCTGCGGTGAGCGGAGATCACGCCATTGGGTGCCAGCCTGGGCGACAGAAGAAGACCCTGTCTCAAAAATAAACAAAGAAATGCATAAAGTAAGAAGTTAATTTTAAAAAAAGAAGGAAAATAAACTGTCATGTGTGCATGGCTGTTCACTAAGAGAAAAGAACCAGTCGCCTGGGGCAGGACCACTCAGGCTCTTTCTGGAAGTCCCTGGCTCAGAGTAGACTCTTGCCCCTTTCCCCTGTCCCTCTGCCTCTGGTGGCACGCATGTGACAAGGAGCCACTGACCAGCCTAGTTGCCCGCAAGGCCCGGAGCCCGACATCTGGAAAGGATCAACTGCCACCGCTAAACTCACCCCTCCACCCCCAGCTCATTCTGGAGTCTCTGAAGGCGGGGCTCAGCTTTGGGGGTTTCGCAATAAGAATCTACACATCTTCTGAGGAGGCTGTCAGGGAAAAAGCCTTCTCGGGAGACCACTGCAAGCACTTTGCCAAGCCCTCAGTGACACCTTTGCCTTCCGTGCTCATCTGAATTTTGGGGGTTCCTGTCCAGAGGCCACAGAGCACAGGATGACAGAGGTGATGGGAGAGCAGATCTTCTGTCAGGACGCTTCCTGGGTGGTTTAGCTATTTTGTCTGCCTGGGGCAGGGAGAGAGGAGAGGATCCCTACGGCCCCAGGGGCATCATGAAGTCTCTCCAGACTTTTGTGCTGAAATCTACATTTTACCTCTCACTTCCATCCTTGCTGCGCTTCTAATGCAGTACAGGCGGCTTTCATGGGATTTGGGCCATGCAGGACTCCCAAGATTAGCAATGTCAACCACGCACGTTTCTGGGCAGAGCTTCCAGAGGGGCGTGGGTTGGGCTGGAAAGAGCCAGGGTTTTGGAATCCAAGCCAGTCAGAAGGGTAGTCTCCGATTCACCACTTCCAGGCTTGGCAGCATTGGTCTAAAGACTTCTCCTAGGGGCCGGGCGCGGTTGCTCACGTCTGTAATCCCAGCACTTTGGGAGGCCGAGGCAAGTGGATCACAAGGTCAGGAGATCGAGACCGTCCTGGCCAACACGGTGAAACCCCGTCTCTACTAAAAATACAAAAATTAGCCGGGCGTGGCGGCGGGCGCCTGTAGTCCCAGCTACTTAGGAGGCTGAGGCAGGAGAATGGCGTGAACCCGGGAAGCGGAGCTTGCAGTGAGCCAGGATCGCACCACTACACTCCAGCCTGGGCGACAGAGCAAGACTCTGTCTCAAAAAAGAAAAAGAAAAAAAAAAAAAAAAAGACTTCTCCTAGGGCCGAGCTTAACACCCCCATATGTGTAAAATGGGAAAAACCAAACACACCTGGGAGGCGAATGAAGTGATTGGAAAGTGCCCGGCATAAAGTAGATTTGTCCACAGAACCAATTCTGCAACTCCGTCTGCACTTAGTGAACACTGACTGGGAGCCAGGGATAGCATGAGGGTCCCCCTCGCAAGCGCCCTCTGCCCCACAGCGTGGACACATTACCTGCCCCTCTGTGCTCCTTCACCCTGTTCTCCTTCTCACACTGCGGCCCCAGCCCAGCTGTGGGAGCATTTAGGTTCAAATCCATACCTCGCCTCCAAATGATTGAGTTTAAATTACCCAATGTAACATGTGCCTGGTTTCCCTACCTGGTAACAGGTATAACAATAGCATCCACTGGCCAGGCGCACTGGCTCACGTCTGTAATCCCAGCACTTTGGGAGGCTGAGGTGGGTGGATCACCTGAAGTCAGGAATTCAAGAACAGCCTGGCCAACATGGTGAAACCCCGTCTCTACTAAAAATACAAAATTAGCCAGGCGTGGTGGTGTGCACTTGTAATCCCAGTTACTCGGGAGGCTGAGGCAGGAGAATTGCTTAGAACCTGGGAAGCAGTGGTTGCAGTGAGCTGAGAATGCACCACTGCACTCTAGCCTAGGCAACAGAGTGAGAGTCTGTCTTAATAATAATAATAATAATAATAATAATAGCATCCACCTCTTAGACTCCTGTGCGGATCAGCTGAGTCCATACATGTAAATTCACTAACAGTGAATGCTTCTGTAGCAGATAGTGCAGGCCAGACATGGGTCTACACTCTTTATTAGTATTACTCCCATTTTACAGATGAGGAAACTGAGGCACAGAGAGACTGGGTAATTTAATAAGAGGCAGAGGCCGATCTGACTCAGGAGTCTGGGTCCAGAGTCAGTGTTCCCAACCCTGAGCTTTGCAGCCACAGGCATACAGTAAGTGCTCAATTAATGTTAGCTGCTACTAATGCAGGGCCAGTTTCACGGGCATGAGACCAGTGCCCACACAGGGGCTAGTGCTTAGAAGGGTAATGCTCTCTTGAAGCTCTGATGTCACCAACTTGAACTTTGTAATAATTTTTGCACAAGGGACCCAGCATTGGCATTTTGCCCCAGGCTGCACAATGCAGCTGCCCCTGCTGAATATCTTACAGGGACAATTGCCTGCTTCTCCCTCCTGCTCCCTCAACTCTGAGCTCCTGGGGATGTAAGATTCAGCTAAGTCATCTCTACATCCACCCCTAGCCCAGGCCGGCCTGCAGCAGGTGTTCACATTCTGGTGGGGAGCAACAGAGGTGAGCAGAGCCACAGCTGCTGTTCCTGCCCCCACAGGCCCCTAAACACCCCAAGGATAGCTTCTAGCCCAGGGAGGCTCGGGAACGGCCTGAGAACAAAACTTTCCCAAAGGTGCAGAGAGTCTGGCCAGTAGCCACGGAACCAGGCCTTTCCAGGATGATTGGTGCCACCGGGGGACCTTGGAGCTCTCTGCAATGGGGAATCCTAGCCAGGCCTGTAAGACCCTAATCAACAGTTCATTAAGATGCCAGCTCAGAAAATGCAGGAAGATCCAGCGTAACGTGTAATTCTGCCGGTGTGGGCTGGAGCGGAGCAGGGTTTTCGCAAGCTGGCAGGGCTCGCAGATAACACCGAGCCCAAAGTGCAGGCTGTGGTCGGAACACAAGGCAAACACGACCCTCCCTAAGTGGCAGAC
>NW_012121709.1:4667354-4668080 GCF_000951035.1 Colobus angolensis palliatus
TTTTTTGAGATGGAGTCTTGCTCTGTTGCCCGGGCTGGAGTGCAGTGGCCGGATCTCAGCTCACTGCAAGCTCCGCCTTTCGGGTTCACGCCATTCTCCTGCCTCAGCCTCCTGAGTAGCTGGGACCACAGGCGCCCACCACCTCGCCCGGCTAGTTTTTTGTATTTTTTTTAGTAGAGACGGGGTTTCACTGTGTTAGCCAGGATGGTATTTTTCCCTCTTTATACAGGGAGTTGGCAGTGTAGGGGAGGGGGAGAAACCAACACTTGTTGAGCACCTACTGTGTGTCTGACTCTGAGCTGGACTCACATTAGGAGAAAGGGGCTCATGGCCAGGCAAGAAGTGGATTTAGGTATTTCTGGGGGTGGAGTTGGACATCATTTCTCTTTCCCACCTCCCTGATGCCTCCCCGCTCTATTCATAATGACTGATTATTTAAAAAATTGAAGTGAAATGCAGTAACAGAATAGATAGTTGTTGGCCGGGTGTGGTGGCTAACACCTGTAATCCCAGCACCTTGGGAAGCCAAAGTGGGCAGATCATCTGAGGTCAGGAGTTCGAGACCAGCCTGGCCACCGTAGTGAAACCCCATCTCTACTAAAAATACAAAAATTAGCCAAGTGCGGTGATGCACGCCTATAGTCCCAGTTACTCAGGAGGTTGAGGCAGGAGAATCGCTTGAACCCAGCAGGTGGAGGTTGCAGTGAGCCGAGATTGTGCCACTGC
>NW_012121709.1:4668315-4670151 GCF_000951035.1 Colobus angolensis palliatus
AAAGAAAGAAAGAAAGAAAGAAAGAAAGAAAGAAGGAAGGAAGGAAGGAAGGAAGGAAGGAAGGAAGGAAGGAAGGAAGGAAGGAAGGAAGGAACAACATAGTGGCATTTAGTACATTCCCAGGGTTCTGCAACCACCACCTCTATCAAGTTCCAAAATATTTCTGTCACCACAGAAGGAAACCGTAAACCCATTATTTTTCATTCACCTGCTCTGCTCCTATTCTCTCTCCTCCTTGCCCCTCTCCCTGTCGTCCCTGGCAACCACTCATTCATGTGCTTTCCGTCTCTATGGATTTACCTATGCTGGACACTTCACAGAAATGGAATCATACAATCTGCAACCTTTAGTTAATGGCTTCCTTCACTTCTTTAGCATGATGTTGCTAGATTCCTCCATGGCGTGGCGTGTGTCGATACTTCATTCCTTTACTGCCAAATCATATTCCGCTGTATGGCTATGCCACGATTTGCTCATCTTCCCATTCATCGATGACCATTTGGGTCACGTTCACTTTTTGGCTTTTATGAATAATACTAGGTACATTACACTTGCTATGTGTACATGTTTCCATATGGACATATGTTTCGATTCTCTTGGGTGTGTATCTGGGAGTGGGATTGCTGGGTCTTAGGGTAATTGTATGTTTAGCATTTTCAGGAACTCTCAAACTGTTTCTGATGGCAACTGCACCATGTTACCTTTCCCCACCAATGTAACACGTGTAGCACGTAGGAATGCAGCATGGAAGGAATGTACAAGGGTTCTGATTCTTCACATCCTCGCCAACACTTATTATTTTGTTTGTTTCATAATCACCAATTTTTCATGCCAGTGGAGATGAGGCCCTGTCTGCCACGGGGTCTTGTGCACAGAGCCATGTCTTCCAGATTTGCAGGAGAGCCCTGCGGAAGTCAGATTGTAAGAAGAGCAATTTGGGTCCCGCCAGAAAGAATTAATCATACAGCCTGATAGGCTGAGAAGCTCCAGGCTGCCCTGGTCTTAAAGGGCCTGCCTCCGGATGGTATGTAGGTGCCTTGGGGAGAACGTGGCTGTGTGTGTAAGAGAAAGCTGGGTCACTTGGAGTTGGTGACTTGGAGGCAGCTATGCCAGGGATACCTCTGCCCAAGTGTCACTGCAGTAGGCAGCGTTTTGTCCACTCTGCCATGTCACTGATGGCCTGCGTGAGTTGGCAGACAACGATACTGCAGGTGGTTGGAGCAGATCCAGCCCATGTCAATCAATCACGTGACATTTCCTACTCCAAAACGAACCAAGAAGTACAATCATGTTATCCTTGGAAGGGAAGAGAACCAGAACTATTTGGCAAACAACATTAACAACTACCACATTTAACTGCCTGTAAAGAATGTATTGACAATAATGTATTGATGGGTAAGTAATAATTACAATAATGGGCTGGGCGCAGTGGCTCCTGCCTATAATCCCAAAGTATTGGGAGGCCAAGGTGGGCAGATCACCTGAGGTCAGGAGTTTGAGACCAGGCTGGCCAACATGGTGAAAGCCCCCTCCACTAAAAATACAAAATTGCCCAGACACGGTGCTGCACACCTGTAATCCCAGCTACTTGGGAGGCTTAGGCGGGAGAATCGCTTGAACCCAAAAGGTGGAGTTTGCAGTGAGCCAGGATTGCACCAATGCACTCCAGCTTGGGTGACAAGAGCAAAACTCCATCTCAAACAATAATAATAATAATGATAATATTAATAATGCTTCCTGAGTGCTTCTTAGGTGCCAGGCATTGTGCTAAATGCACCATGTGATGAATTCTGACAGCAATCCTAGGGAATAGGCATCATGATCTCAGATGATGCT
>NW_012121709.1:4677761-4690879 GCF_000951035.1 Colobus angolensis palliatus
TCGAGTCCAGGCTGGTCTCAAGCTCCTGGGTTCAAGTGATTTCCCTGCCTTGGCCTCCCAAACTGTTGGGATTACAGGAGTGAGCCACCGCACCTGGCCCTGACTTCCTTTTTAACCATGGTTTTAGCACCTGGGCATCCTCTCCCTTTGATCTACACTGGACACCCCTGGGGTCCAGCCAACCAGTGACCCAGCATGTCTATTCCAATCAGCCAGCCCAGCTCAGAGCCAGGGCAGGAAACTTCTCATTCTGCTTCTGATCATGTGTCCGCTTGCCTCAACCTTCCCGGGCCACCCACAGGGCTGAGGCCTCTGAGAGCTGCTCCTGTTCACTCAGACATATCCAACAGATCAGCAGTTCTGGGCCCAGGGCCTCTATGGCAGGGGCCTTTTGGATTGGCTGGCTGTCCACATGCATCAGCTGATCCTGGCCGGTGGCTCCAGCACCGCCTGCAATATGGAGTATGAGGGCTGGCCCCATGATCAAAGGAAGCTGGAGGGGGCTGTGCAATTAGCACATAGCCTTTCTTGTACAGGATGCTAAAGCCTGAGACTCAACATAGGCAAGGAAATGCACAATGATGGGGAGGGTTTTGGGGGAGAGAGAGGGAGGGATGACAGAGAAGAATAGAGGAAATAGAGGCCGACCACGGTGGCTCACACCTGTAATCACAGCACTATGGGAGGCTGAGGCCGGCGGATCACCTAAGGTCAGGAGTTTGAGACCAGCCTGACCAACATGGAAACATGCTCCTCAAAAAGGAAAGAGATTCAGAGAAGATAGCAACATGGCAGGGCAGGAAAGGGTAACTATGACCCTACAGGGACAAACCCTATTGCCTTGTCTGTCTTTTTTTGAGATGGAGTCTCACTCTGTTGCCCAGGCTGGAGTGCAGTGGAGTGATCTCCACTCACTACAACCTCCACCCCGTGGGCTCAAGCGATTCTCCTGCCTCAGCCTCTCGAGGAGCTGGGACAACAGGAGCCCAATGCCAGGCCTGGCTAATTTTTGTGTTTTTAGTAGAGACAGGGTTTCGCCATGTTTGCCAGGCTGTTCTTGAACTCCTGACCTCAAGTGATCTGCCTGCCTCAGCCTCCCAAAATGCTGAGATTACAGGTGTGAACCACCACACCTGGCCTTGTTTTCTTTATGCTGTCATTGCTATGGTCTGAATTTACGTGACCCTCTCAAATCCTTACGTTGAAATCAAACCCTAGGAGGTGGAGCCTTTGGGATTAGATTATGAGGGTGGAGACCTCGTGAATGGCATTACTGCCTTCATAGAAAAGGCCTGAGAGAGCTTGTTCACCCTTTTGCCCTGTCCAGCCTGTGAGGGCACAGCAAGAAGGCCCATCCAGGAAGCAGAGACCAAGCCCTCACCAGACATGGCATCTGTTGATGTCTTGATCTTGGACTTTCCAGCCTCCAGAACTGTGAGCAATATACCTCTGTTGCTGAGAAATTACCCAACTTCAGGAATTGTGTTAGAGCAGCTCAGATGGACTGAGATACTCACTGTGAGATCAGTCCCTGGAATTCTGTAGTGGTTGCAATAAATGTTTGTCTTGCTGAACTGAAAGAAAAGGAAGAGAGGCTGGGCACGGTGGCTCATGCCTGTAATCCCAGCACTTTGTGAGGCTGAGGCGGGTGGATCACCTGAGGTCGGGAGTTCGAGACCAGCCTGACCAACATGGAGAAACCTCATCTCTACTAAAAATACAAAATTAGCTGGGTGTGGTGGCGGGTGCCTGTAATCCCAGCTACTTGGGAGGCTGAGGCACGAGAATCACTTGAACCCAGGAGGCGGAGGTTGTGGTGAGCCGAGATCACGCCATTGCACTCCAGCCTGGGCTACAAGAGCAATACTCCATCTCAAAAAATAAAATAAAAAAAGAAAAGGAGACAGAATAGGAGAGGAAAGAAGACAGAAGGAAGATAGGATGGGGTGGGGGTCTTGGGATGATGAGAGGAGGCACAGAGACAGAGAAAGGGGAGGGGAGGAGAGTATAGGAACAAAGAAAGGCTGGGACTGGAAGGCATCGCAAGAGGGAAGGGCGAGAACAGGCAGGGACAACCAAGCAGGGAGGTGGAAGCAAAGAGGTTGGACCAGCCATGGGATCTCTAGCAGGCTCTTCCTTTGATGAAAATGCACATTAGCAAACGTGCTAGGATCTGACAAGCACCAACAGGCCCATCGCAGAGTTAAAAAGCTCTACATCTGTCAGGGTTTCAATTTTTAAGTCAGCACTTTCCTTCTTCTCATGCTGGGATTCTGCAACTGTGGTTTCCCCCCACCCCCACATCTCCCGCCAGTGCGTGGGGCTTGTCCTGGAGCCGTCAGACTTCTGCGGAGCCTGGCAGGGCAGAGTGGGTATGGGTTGAGGGGGTGGGTGGTCTACGCAGGGTGAGGACGGTGGCCTCCTCCACAGCAGCTGTTGCAGGGATGTCCTGTGGAAGGAGGGCCCGGGGAAGTGGGTGATGTGGTAATGTTCTGTGCAGACACTGGGAGCCTCCAGGGAAATGAACTTCTGTAATGGGTTGAACAGTGTCCCCCCCAAATTCATGTCCACCCAGAATGACGGTGTGTGACCTTATTTGGAAAAAGGGTCTTTGTAGGTTGATATGGTTTCACTGTGTCTCCACCCAATTCTCATCTGGAATTGTAGCTCCTGTAACTCCCAAGTGTTGTGGGAGGGACCCAGTGGGAGATAACTGCATCACGGGGGAGGTTTCCCTTAATACTGTTCTCGTGGTAGGAAGTCAGTCTCACGAGATCTGGTGGTTTTATAAGGGGAAACCCCTTTCACTTGGCTCTCAGTCTCTCTTGCCGCCATCATGTGAGATGTGTCTTTCGCCTTTCACCATGACTGTGAGGCCTCCCCAGCCACATGGAACTGTGAGTCCATTCAACCTCTTTTTATTTATTTTTTTAAATAAATTACCCAGTATGTCTTCATCAGCAGTGTAAAATGGACTAATACGGAGGTGTAATTAGTTAAGGATCTCCAGATGCAGTTATCCTGGATTTAGGGTGGGCCTTAAACCCAATGACTGGTGTCTTTATAAGAAGAAGAGAAGACACAGAAACAAAAAGAGGCAAGGCCAGGTGGAGACAGAGGTAGAGGTTGGAGTGAAGCATCTACAAGCAGAGGAATGCCAAGAATTGCCTGGAACCACCAGGAGCCAGAAGAGAGGCCTGGATCAGACTCTTCCTGGAAACCTCCAGAAGGAACCAACCCTATCCAAACCTTGATTTTGAACTTCCGGCCTCCAGAACTGTGAAATGATAATTTCTATGGGTTTCAGCTACCCGGTGTACAGTACTTTGTGACAGCAGTCCTGGGAGACAAACACACCCTCCTGGCCTTGGGGGCGTGTTTTCCCTGCTCTTGTGTCCAAGGGGGATTTGGCAGGACTGTTAGAAATGAGGGTTGAGCCTGCATTTGGCCCACCATGGGCCAGATATCCAGAGCTGGAGAGCGCAGTTTCTCCCTACTTGGGAGTGGTGTTGATTCTCTTCTCTCTAGAGCTCCAGGTCCTGGGCTAGCAGCTGGAGAACAGGACTCTAAGGGACTTTCATTCAGCCATGCATTCAGGGACCCAATGAGGGTGATGGGAAGCCGCCACACCCTACAGAATCTGGGCCTGCATGCTGAAGAGGGACCAACCTGGGTACCCCTTAAGCATAAGATTCAGACTCCAACAGGTCTGTTTTGTTTTTGGTTTAGAGACAAGGTCTCACTCTGTTGCCTAGTCTGGAGTACAGTGGTGTGATCATAGCTCACTGCAGCCCTGCCCCCCTGAGCTCAAGTATCCTCCTGTCTCAGCGTCCCAAGTTTCTGGGACTACTGGTGCTTGCCACCGCATCCGGCTAATTTTTACATTTTTTGTAGAGACAGGGTTTCGCTATGTTGCCCAGGGTGGTCTTGAACTCCTGGCCTCAAGAGATGCTTCTGCCTCGGCCACCCAAATTGCGGTGATTATAGGTGTGAACCACTGTGCCTGGCTTACATGAGTTTTAAATCCTACAACTTCCTAGGTGTGCTAGCCTGGATTGGTCACTCAGACTGCAGGGTTTTACAGTCTCATGTGTAAAATGAGAAGGAGAATATCTACCTCATGAGGTCACTGGGAGATTTAGAGAAAAAATACACATGAAGAGTTTAAATAATGATGATAATGAAGATCTTTCAAAGCCTGTTTCTGTGTAGCCCTGAAGGGTTACTGTGGGTCACCCTAAGGAAAGATCTATGCTCTCAAGCAAAATCAGAAGACTGGACATAAATGTGTGAAATGAGGAAATCATAAAATATATAAGATTAGCAAGTGACTAGGATTTAATCCAGGCTGACTGGAGTCAGGTTTTACAGGGTGTCATGGAGGTAGGTAGGGTAGGGTGGCCAGCTTTTCTCAGTTTGCCTGAGACTTGCCTGGGTTTAGCACCGGAAGTCCCATGGCCTGAGCAAACTAGTATAGTTGGTCACCTTGCAAGGAGAAGCATTGAAGGAATCATCCACCTATCCATCCATGCACCCATTTATTCATCTATTCATTCATTTAATCATTCCATGAACATGCATTGAATGCCCATCATGGCCAGTCTCTTTGAGGCACTACCCAGGATAGAAGGAAGCCCCTATAGCAGTCACATACATACTTACATTCATTCATTAAGTAAAGCATCTATTATTGCAACTACTGTGTGCCAGGCATTCTTAGGTGCAGCAAAGACAAAGACAAATGGTATCATTTATGTCATTAAGATGTTTATATCTGGCCAGGCATGGTGGCTCATGCCTGTAATCCCAGCACTTTGGGAGGCAGATCATAAGGTCAGGAGTTCGAGACCAGCCTGGCCAATATGGTGAAACCCCGTCTCTACTAAAAATATAAAAAATTAGCCAGGTGCGGTGTCGCACACCTGTGGTCCCAGTTACTCAGGAGACTAAGGCAGGAGAATTGCTTGAACCCGGGAGACGGAGGTTGCAGTGAGCCAAGATTGTGCCATTGCACTCCAGCCTGGGCGACAGAGCGAGACTCCATCTGAAAAAAAATTAAAAAAAAAAAAGTTAACCTGGCATGGTGGCGGGCACCTGTAATCTCAGCCACTAAGGAGGCTGACACGGGAGAATTGCTTGAACCTGGGAGGCAGAGGTTGCGCCACTGCACTCCAGCCTGGGTAACAAGAGTAAAACTGCATCTCAAAAATAAAAAGACGTTCATATCTAGCAGTGGAGAGAGATGGGGTGGCAGACAATTTCCTCCCATGCAAGAAAGGCTGTTGCAGCATTGGTTAAACAGAGAGGCCTTAAGGAGGAAGACAAAGGATTTCCAATTCCACCCTAGAGTAGAAGGGGTGAATAGGAAAGCTTCTGGAAAGAGGTGGTGCTGAGCTGTCTCTAAAAGGACAGCTGGCTGGAGGCAGCTAGAGAAACAAGTAACGGCACTGATGCAAAAGGATCAGGCTGAACCGTGGTGGCCGAGTGAATTTTGCACTTAAGAAGTGCAAGTATGATGCCACAGGGAGGTGGGAGAGACGAGGAAGGGCAAAGAGAGGGGAGGAAACAGAGGAGCTTGGTTTGTAAAGGTACAGAGATAGGGGCTTAGAAGGACTTGTGGAAGGACCAACAGTGGGGTGTTGACAGAAGGGAGGTGTTTAGATTTTATTCCCTGGCCTGGGGTGGGCCAGTTGTTCTGGCTGGTGGTCAGGAGTGAGGGCCTGCCAGAGCAAAGCCCTGGGAGAAGATTTGAAGAAGGAAAGAGATACAGGCTAAGCTTCAGGACTGACCACCCTATGGGAGAAACAAGGAGAAGAAATAAAAGTTGGGCCACTCTGGCACTGGACAGGCTGGATACCATCTTAGTTTTGGGTCTAGCTTTTAGGACAGTAAGGTGGCACTGAGTCTTCCTTGTGTTTAGGTCAAAGATGCTCATTGTCCCTACTTGCTCTGTTAATTTTTTCTGTCCAGTGCAAAAACCTTTATTGAGCATCTTGGAGTTGGGCCCCCCATTACTGAGCCCTCAGTGTACAAAGAGAATTAAGATAAAAGCTCCATCCACAAGGAACTTATGATACAGTGGTGAAGACAGATGCAGACACACACACACACACACACACACACACACACACACACACACGAATAATACAATAACAGAAAGACCCATTGTAGTGACCACTTTCTCTCTCTCTCTCTCTTTTTTTTTTTTTAAACACAGTTTCACTCTGTCGCTCAGGCTGGAGTGCAGTGGTGTGATCTCGGCGCACCGCAACCTCCACTTCCCAGGTTCAAGCGATTCTTCTGCCTCAGCCTCCTGAGTAGCTGGAATTACAGGTGTGCACCACTATATCTGGCTAATGTTTGTATTTTTAGTAGAGACAGGGTTTCATCATGTTGGTCAGACTGGTCTTGAACTTCTGATCTCAAGTGATCCTTTCACCTCAGCCTCCCAAAATGTTGGGATTACAGGCGCGAGCCACCGCACCTGGCCATCCCCAACTTTCTGATTTCCTTTTGACTGGATCCCACTTCCCTACTAGGGAGGTGAAGACAGCGACTCTGCAGGCATCACAGAGGACTTCTCTGGGTACTATGGCTGCCCCGAAAGGCTTGGAGTGTCTGGACAGTGGGGCACTGCCCCTGGCGCTTGGGACCCAGCCCTGTGCTCTGTTACACAGTCTTTACGTCTGCCCCTTAATTTCCAGGACTTTCAATTTCCTGATCTAAGAGAATTTTATAGACATGGTGTGCGTGGCTGGCTGTAATAACCGTCTGTTGAATAAATGACCCCTTCTGTCTTGACTTGCAGGTAGTTAAACCTCATGCTGAGAGCAAAGGTGAAAGACTCGGAGCGAGCGGGGTGGGAGTTTGCTTTGCCAGTGACCTGCAGGCTGTCTTCACTCTTTCACTTTGTCACTGACAGAACATGACTAACAATGTTTATTTAACTCCTTTGGTGTTTGGAACTGCTTAAGCAAAAATATTTGGTGTAAGAAATGCTTCCTGAATTCTGCTGCTGGGTCCCACTGAATTAGCACCCAATTTTCCTCTAGGGGAGTCACCTGTCCCCCACCTACCCCATGTGTATCTTGGGCTTTGGGTAATATTAAATGCATCCTGGCCAGGCGTGGTGACTCACACCTGTAATCCCAGCAATTCAGGAGGCCAAGGCAGGCAGATCACCTGAGTTTTGGAGTTGAAGATCAGCCTGGCCAACATGGTGAAACCCCATCTCTACTAAAAATACAAAAATCAGCCATGTGCGATGGCAGGTGCCTGTAATCCCAGCTACTCAGGAGTCTGAGGCAGGAGAATCACTTGAACGTGGGGGACAGAGGTTGTAGTGAGCTGAGATCGCATCACTGCAGTCCAACCTGGGTGACAGAGTGAGGCTGTCTCAAAAAACAGAACAAAACAAACAAAAAATGCATACTTCAGCTCTGGGGGTGCCATGTGACTCAGGATTGGCCAATCAGAGCACTGTGTTTTCCCGGCCACAGGGATCGGGTCAGAGATGGGCCTGTGGTCCAATCAGAGCCGACAGGATGCAAATATTTTTGCAACAACCTTTGGAAAAGGTTCCCTAATCTTCTCTACTGGACTTGAAGCTGAGAAAATGGGACAGGACCTTCTGGCAGCCACTTCCTGGAGATAGGAGTGGAAGCAGTATGGAAAAAAAGTCAGGCTCTGGTGAGGTTTGCACCCCTAGATTCCACAAGGCCTGAGACCAACCCTGATGGTTAATTATATATGTCAACTTGAATGGGCCACGGGGTGCCCAGATTAAACATTGTTTCTAGGTGAAATTAGCATATGAATCTGTGGATTCAGTACAAGTAGACTGCCTTCTCCCATGCGGGCGGACATTGTCCGATCCTGAATGAAACAAAAGGCAGAGGGAGAATGCATTCCCTTTTTTCCCCGCCTCAGTGTTTGGGCTGGGACACCTTATCTCACTTTCTCCTGCTCTTGGACTGAGATTGACATCATGGACTTCCCTGGTTCTCAGGTCTTCAGACTCTGGCTGATTGACACCACCGGCTTTCCTGGGCCTTCAGCTTGCTGATGGCAGATCGTGGTGCTTCTCAGCCTCTGTAATTGCATGAGCCGATTCCTCATACAGTGTATATAAGCATATATTATAGGTTCTGTTTCTCTGGAGAACTCTGGCAAACATACCACCTATTCTCTAGACTTTTCAGTTGTATGTGCCAAAGCATTCCTCATTTTGCCTAAACCAGCTCAAGTTGGAGCAGTGCCTACTTAGAATCTAAAGAGTCCTTGTGTGCTCACCATTTAGACTAGGGGTCAGCAAACCACGACTTGTGAGCCAAATCCAATCCAACACCTATTTTTTTTTCCCTCCTTCTTTATGAACCTTATTTACATTGTGTCAAATTTGTCCATTTAAAGTATATGATTTGATATGTTGTAGTAAATATATACAGTCATGCAAACCAGCACCAAAATTATTTTTTGGAACATTTCTATCCACCCCCACAATTTCCCTCATGTCCTTTTTTGCTGTATCGGTAAATGAATTTTTTTTATAATAGCTTTTTTGAGATGTGATTCATATGCCATAACATTCATCTATTTAAAGTATACAATTCAATGATTTTTAGTACATTTATAGATATGTGCAACCATCGCCACAGTCAATTTTAGAATACTTTCATCACTTCAAAAAGAAACTCTGTGTCCTGATTCCCCCAAATCCAGCCCCCAGCAACCATTAATCTAATTTCTTTCTCTATGGATTTGTCTATTGTGGACATTTCATATAAATGTAATTATCTCATGTGTGGTGATTGACTTCATTTAGCATAATCTCAAGGTTCTTCCATGTTGTAACTCGTATCACTACTTCATTCCTTTTTATGGCTAAATAATATTCCCTCCTATGGATATGCCATATTTTGCTTACCCATTCATCCAGCTGAGGGCCATTTGAGCTGTTCGTATATTTTGGCTATTATGCGTCATGCCACCATGAACATTCAGGTACAAGTTTTTGTGTGGACATATGTTTCCAGCCCTCTTGTGTATATACCTAGGAGTGAGATTTCCAGGTCATATGGCAATTCTATGTTTACTCATTTGAGGAACCAAGTACCTGTGGAAAACAGAACCTCGGTGTTTTTCAGAGTGGCTGCATCTTTTTTTTTTTTTTCTTTTTTGACATGGAGTTTTGATCTTGTTGCCCAGGCTGGAGTGCAATGGCACAATCTCGGCTCACTGCAACTTTCACCTCCTGGGTTCAAGTGATTCTCCTGCCTCAGCCTCCTGAGTAGCTGAGATTACAGACATGCACCACCACGTCTGGCTAATTTTGTATTTTTAGTAGAGATGGGGTTTCTCCCATCCAAGTACTAACCAGGCCCGACCCTGCTTAGCTTCCGAGATCAGACGAGATCGGGCGCGTTCAGGGTGGTATGGCCGTAGACGAGATGGGGTTTCTCAATGTTGGTCAGGCTGGTCTCAAACTCCCAACCTCAGGACATCTGCCCGCCTTGGCCTCCTAAGTGCTGGGATTACAGGCGTGAGCCACCGTGCCGGCTGCATCATTTTACATTCTTTTTTATCTTTTTTTTTTTTTTGAGACAGCGTTTCTATTGGCCAGGCTGGAGTACAGTGGTGACATCTCAGCTCACTGCAGCCTCTGTCCCCCAGGTTCAAGTGATTCTCCTGCCTCAGCCTCCTGAGTAGCTGGGATTACAGGCACCCACCACCATGCCTGGCTAATTTTTGCATTTTTTGAGACAGAGTCTTGCTCTGTCACCCAGGCTGGAGTGCAGTGGCACAATCTCACCTCACTGCAAGCTCCGCCTCCTGGGTTCTCGCCATCGTGCTGGGTTTCCAGGCTTGAGCCACTGCACCCAGACCATTTTACATTCTTACTAGCTGGTTTCTCCACATCTTCACCAACACTTATTATGATGTTTAGATTACAGTCATCCTAGTGGGGGTGAAGTGCCTCCACCAGTTTTGTAAATAAAGTTTTATTGGAATACTTACATTTGTTTGTCATTTACATATTGTCTATGGCTACTTTTTTTTTTTTTTTTTTTTGAGACGGAGTCTCGCTGTCTCCCAAGCTGGAGTGCAGTGATGTGATCATGGCTTCACCTCCCTAGCTCAAGAGATCCTCCCACCTTAGCTTCCTGAATATCTAGGACCACAGCTGCACAGCACCATACTCAGCTGGGTTTTAATTTTTAAAATTAAACTTATTTTAAAAGATTTTTTGGTAAAGATGGAGTCTCACTATGTTGCTCAGGCTGGTCTTGAACTCCTGGTCTCAAGCTATCCTCCTGCCTTGGCCTCTTAAAATGCTGGAACTAGAGGTGTGGGCCACCGTGCCTAGCCCAGGACTGGAATCTCTCTGGGACTCAGTTCCGACATCCATGAAGTGGGATACAATACCACCTTATAGGGCCAGGCCCGGTGGTTCACATCTGTAATCTCAGCACTTTGGGAGGTCAAGGCAGATGGATGACTTGAGGTCAGGAGTTTGAGACCAGCCCGGCCAAAAAGGTGAAACCCTGTCTCTACTAAAAATTCAAGAATTAGCAGGGCTTGGTGGTGGGTGCCTGTAATCCCAGCTGCTCAGGAGGCTGAGGCACGAGAATCGCTTGAACCCAGGAGGTGGAGGTTGCAGTGAGCTAAGATCGCACCACTGCACTCCAGCCTGGGTAACACAGTGAGACGTGGTCTCAAAACCAACCAACCAACCAGCCAACCAACCATCTGATAAGATGTGATGAGGCTCGTAAAGCAAGGGCAGTCAAGTGCTTGCCCCAGGAATAAACAGACATTAAACCCAGCACTTCTCTAGAATCTGAGGTGCCTGGTTCCTGATCTAATGGCCTGCACATCCCCTAATTTCTCATCCAGATACTTTTTCTGTCACCCAGCTGGCTCTAGCTGAGTTACTGGTGTTTCTACTGAGTCTTCCTTACTCTGATCTGGAAAGCCTAAGTTATGCACCTTACATAAAAATTAGAATCATGGGGCAGGGTGGCTCATGCCTGTAATCCCAGCAGTTTGGGAGGCCGAGGCAGGCGGATCACTCGAGGCCAGGAGTTCAAGACCAGCCTGGCCAACATTGTGAAATCCCGTCTCTACTAAAATACAAAAATTAGCCGGGCGTGGTGGTACGCATCTGTAATCCTAGCTACTTGGGAGGCTGAGGCAGGAGAATTACTTGAACCCTGCAGGTGGAGGTTGCAGTGAGCCAAAATCGTGCCACTGCACTCCAGCCTGGGTGACAGAGCGAGATTCTGTCTCAGAAAATAAATAAATAAATATAAATAAATAAATTTACACATCTGGATGTGTCACTCAGCATGCAGAATGGAGTCCTCTCTTCTCTCCCACATCCTGGCGTCTCTTTTGTCCTCTGGCACACCATCACTGTTGGCCAACAAGCTGGGTCTCTCATCTCTGCAGCCTTGTCTCCATCCTAGCTCTGCGTCAGAGGGTCAGTACCAATTATACAAACACACGTTCATGCATCCCAGGACCAGGCCAAGCTTCTGTTGGGAACATGGGCTCTATTTGAAGTCAGGCAGGTATGGTGGGGATCTGGCCATTATACCTGGCTGTGGAAACTTGAGTGTGTTACTCAACCCCTCTTGGCCTCAGTTTATTTATCTGTAAAGCATGGACAGCCATGTTTACCTGTTAGGGCCACCCTGAGTATGAAATGAACTAACAAATGGGAAGTCAGCACGGTTTAATGAACGTGTTCTCCAGGAAACAGGGGTCAAAAAGCAACCCTCTCTCTATATTGCAGCAGTGTAAAGAGCCTTATATGCATTCTTCCCATGTTACAGTGGGGACACGGGCTCAGAGACGTGAAGTGAGCTTCACAAGGTCACACAGCGAGTGAGCGGTAGGGCTCTGCGCCTAACTTCCTGTACCACCTCAAGCCAGGTCCTTCTCCACTTGGGGCCACCGTATCCCCATCTGTTCCCATCATTGTTCAGATCATCTAGAAACTCTCGTTCTGTTCTTTTTTTTTTCAGACAGAGTCTCACTCTTTTCGCCCAGGCTGGAGTGCAGTGGCACAGTCTTGGAACACGGGAGGCAACCTTCACCTCCTGGGTTCAAGCAATTCTCATACCTCAGTCTCCCAAATAGCTGGGATCATAGGCGCCTGCAACCATGCCTGGCTAATTTTTGTATTTTTAGTAGAGACGGGGTTTCACCATGTTGGTCAGGCTGGTCTTGAACTCCTGACCTCAGGTGATCTGCCTGCCTCAACCTCCCAAAGGACTGGGATTACAGGTGTGAGCCAGCGCGCCCGGCCTCTTGTTCTATTCTATATCCAGAGTCCTAACTCCCTCATGGTTCATCTCCTGGGAGGGGTGGGGACGACTTGCCCACCTGTCCTTCACCTGGCCTCCCAACCCACAGGCAGTGCCCCCACATCTATCCCCAAGGCTTCTCTCCCCTCCCTTCCCTTTCTCCTTCCTGCTGCTTAAGAGCATTATTTGCTTCCTGCAAAATGGACGCATGCCAGGGAGAGCGTCCTCCGGGTCCTACAGGTATTTCTGCTCTTGGCTGACTTGTTTTCACAGTGCCGATCTGACAGTTCTGCAATGGAAATGAGGGTTTTCTGGCATGGCTGTGGCAGGGTGCGGAAGCTTTACTCAGTTCAGACTCATGACAATGATGATTCCTCATAATAAGCCCTCTCATCTGAGTCAGCTACCCAGGAATTCTGTAAAATACGTGGGAAGAGGCCCCTGGTGGGAACTTAGATCCCGATGGTCACTCTGCCTGGTGTGGCTGGTCCTGACTTAGTTACAGCCACCTCCCTCTGCCCTTCACAGCCAATTCCTTCTTCTTCTTCAGGCCTGGTCTAAAATGTCACCTCCTCAGAGAGGCCCTCTGAGATTGCTCATGTTAAGTAGCCTCTTCTCTCCATTCTCATCCTAGCTTCCTGTTTGCTTCCTTCGGGACACCTAACCCAAATTACAGTTTTACACATTCATGTTATTTGTGGGCTTGTTAAGTATTAAAGATTCTGGCCGGGCGCGGTGGCTCAAGCCTGTAATCCCAGCACTTTGGGAGGCCGAGACGGGCGGATCACGAGGTCAGGAGATCGAGAC
>NW_012121709.1:4693299-4702553 GCF_000951035.1 Colobus angolensis palliatus
ACCAGCCTGGGCAACATAGCGAGACCTATCTCTAAAAAAATAAAAATAAGAAGCCTGGATGCGAGAGCTCATGCCTGTAATCCCAGCACTTTGGGAGGGTGAGGCAGGCAGATCGCTTGAGGCCAGGAGTTTGAGACCAGCCTGGCCAACTTGGCAAAACTTCGTCTACTAAAAATACAAAAATTAGCTGGGCATATTGCTGGGCGCCTGTAGTCGCAGCTACTTGGGAGGCTGAGGCAGGAGAATCCCTTGAACCTGGGAGGCGGCTCCATCTCTAAGAAAATCGGCTAGGCATGGTGGCGTGCACCTGCAGTCCTAGCTACTTGGGACGTTGAGGCAGGAGGATTGCTTGAGCCCAGGAGTTTGAGGCTGCAGTGAGCTATGATCATGCCACTGCACTCCAGCCTGGGTGGCAGAGTGAGGCTTCATCTCTAAAAAAGTTAACAAAACAGTCTCAAGTGCACTATCTTGATGAAGTTTAGTCCTAGGTGCCTGGTATTTTACTCCCATTCAACAGATGAGCACATCGAGGCTGCAAGAGGAAAGCAAACTGGCCTGAGTTGGCCAAACTGAGACTTGAACCCAGCTCTGTCAGACTCTGAGCACAGAGGCTTCACTATTTCAGACTTGTCGGTCCGCTTTGGGTGGAGTCTGAGGAAATCTTTCATCCAGTCCTGGCTTTCTTCCTGAGAGCACTAGGTTAAATCATTCTTCCTCACTAGACCTCGATTTCTCCAGTTTCCAGTACCTGCCACAGCAGAGTTGGAAAGGTGTGGAAGAGATGCACCATCCCAGTCCATGGCCAGCCTCGGGTTGGAGCCAGCTAGGCCTGCGAGAGCGCCTCATCCAAGGCTTTCAACCTCCATCTGACAGAGACGTGAGGTTCCTCAGAGAGATTTGGGGTGCATGTGGGGTTGGGGATGTTAGGAATAGTGGGAGTAAGATTGATACCTAATTTGTAGTGTCCATTGCAAAATGAAAACATGAGGCCCTTATTCAAAAAGGGGACACTGTACTGTTAAAAGTACTAAAATAATGACCGGGCTTGGTGGCTCACACCTGTAATCCGAGCACTTTGGGAGGCCGAGGTGGGTGGATCACTTGAGGTCAGGAGTTTGAGACCTGCCTGGCCAACATGGTGAAACCCCGTCTCTACTAAAAATACAAAAATTAGATGTGGGGGCGGGTGCCTGTAATCCCAGCTACTGAGGAGGCTGAGGCAGGAGAATGGCGTGAACCCGGAAGGCGGAGCTTGCAGTGAGCTGAGATCCGGCCACTGCACTCCAGCCTGGGCGACAGACCGAGACTCCGTCTCAAAAAAAAAAAAAAAAAAAAAGTATTAAAGATTCTGAAAGGGGTGGGGCTGGCGACATGTTTTTCATTGATCCCTGCCCCAGCTCTGTCAGTGTCTAGCACATAGTAGGTACTCCATGCATTTTCGGTGAATGAATAAAAACCTGGAGCAGTGAAGGCGGCCTGGGGAGGCTGCTTTTTGGCAGTGAGAACACGCGGAGCTGGAGATCCTCCTGCAGGGAGCTGACTTCATCCTTCTTGTTCCTGTCCCCAACCTTGTCCAGAGGCTACAGGGCGAGAACTGTATGTACAACTATCTTTGCAGCTTTTCAGACTTCCGAACAAGCTGCCTTCCCAAGAAAACACATTACCCAGAGCCGTTTTTTTTTCCCCTCCTGCTCAGACAGGCAGTGGCCCAAAACAGCGTTTTGTTTATGATAAAATAAAGTGGGATCCATGGCAACGCATTGTGATGTCATGGCAGTGTGAGGTCATAAATCCTTCCAGGGGAAGAATGAAGTGCAGTGGACACAATGGCTTCTCAGCCACCCCTGGCCTAACAGGGGCTGTTGCTAGATATGTTTTTCCTGTACCAGGTGGTTCATTTCTTTTTTTCTTTTTCTTTTTGCCTCTTGATCTTTTTCTCTTTTGTCCCTAAAGAAAAAAAAAGTAAAATAAATAAATAAAAGTTTTAAAAAAAACTCTGAGTGGAAAGATTTGTTCCAGGAATTTCCTGCTGGCGAATGTCCAGTTCGCGGAGAATGCCAGCAATAATGGGAACAATGCTTGCTCGTCCCGGACCTGCGACGAGAAAACTTTCCCAATCCCCCAGTTCCGTGGCCGAAATATGGCAAAGCCTTGGAGAGTTACTAGGCTGCGGAAAAGCCTTGGAGAGTTACTGGGCTGCGGACCATGGAGTTGGCAAGGAAAGATGTCTCTTGCTCACACTCTTAGTCTGCCCGTCCACTGTCAACCTTTCTCTCTCTTTTGCTCCTTCTCCGTTTCTGTTTCTTTTGCCACTGTCAATCGGTCTGGCTCTCTCTTATTTGCGTTTTCCGTCTGTTTCTCCACCACTCTCCGTTTGTCCCTCTCCAGCTCCGTCTCAATCTCTCTTTCTCAGTCTGTCTGTATTTTTCTTTCTCCATGTTTCTTTCTCCCGCTGAGTCTGTCTGTCCCTCCCAGGCTCTGTCCTGGTCATCCTCACTGGTTTTGACTCGCTGTCTCTCTCTTTCCCCACTCACTTTCCTCTCTCCCTTCCCTCTGTGCGCATGTTACTGAAGCAAATCACATTTGGAACTCTGAGGACTGAAGAAGGGCAAACCTGCCACTGGGGCTTTGCGGTCTGCAAGCTGAGTGGCGACGGGTCCCTATTTCCAGGGTATGGGTTCCGCGAGGCAAGCCAGACCCCGATGCAGGATATCTACCCCCATTCAAGGAACGTGTTGAGCCTACGATACGGGAGCTGGAGAGATGGTCACCGGCCACGGTCTGCCAGGGCCTGTAGACTTTCCAGCATTTCTCCCTGCCAGCCCCACCCATGCCTTCTCTGCTACCATCCTCCCCACCGCCAGCACACACTGCAGTTGGGGAGGGGAGGAGCTCACTTGGCGGGAGGAGGGAAGGGAGGGGAGTAGGCTCTTCCAATCTTTGGCCATCCCAGGGCCCTTGTCCTGCCTAGAGCCTCCTTTTGACAACCCATATTCTGTTCTGCAGCAGCCCTCATACATCCAAACCTGGGTTTTTCAGCCTCAGACCTCCTGACATTCAGGGCTGGATGATTATTTGCTGTGGGGGCTGTCCTGTGTTGCAAGATGTTCAGCAGCATCTCTGGCCTCTATTAGATGCCACTACGAACCACTCCCCTCGCACTGACACAACAAAAATGACTGCAGGCCAAATGTTCTGTGGGGGTAGCGATGGGGGGTGGGGTTACCACCACCGCTGGCTGAGAACCACTGGTCTAAACCATCTCTGTTCCTGCTCCTTCCATCCACATTCCTCCCTGTTACTCTCATTTTCTCTCTTGCTAAAACCCTCCATCGCTCCCTATTATTATTATTATTAGTAGTAGTAGTAGTAGTAGTAGTAGTGGCATGAATATCATAGCAAACACCTATATAGGGCTTTCTGTGTGCCAGGGATTGGGCCACGTGCTTTGTATATATATAACTAATTTCTTAGCCCCTGTCTCACACGGCTGTTGTGAGGTTGATCAGTACAAAGCAATACAGCACCTACCCTGGTGCTAAGAGGTTGTTATTACTATGAGTCTGTGGGTCTTAGTGTTCCTAAGCCACACCCACTCATGCCACTCTGCTTTTGCACCTGCCTTTCCCACTGCCTGGACCCACTTTGCCCCCTTTCTCCACTTGGTGCCCTTCTCCCCACTGGGACCTGCTTTCCGTCTGAGTGGCTCTCCCAAGACTTTCCTCAGGGCCTAGAGCCCCCTGGGCCCCTCCACTGGAGGCTCCTATCTCCTGTCTCAAAAAAAAAAAAAAAAAAAGGTTCACACATCTGGACGTATCACTCAGCATGCAGAATGGAGTCCTCTCTTCTCTCCCACGTCCTGGAGTCTCTTCTGTCCTCTGGCACACCATCACTGTTGGCTAGCAAGCTGGATCTCTCATCTCTGCAGCCTTATCTCCATCCTAGCTCTGTGTCAGAGGGTCTCCAGTTCAGCAGACTGGCCAGGAGCTGGAGGTGGCATGGGGGTGATGGTTTATTCAGGGATATTGGGTCTGGAGGTTCTTCTTCTTCTTCTTCTTCTTTTTTTTTTTTTTGATACAGTGTCTTACTCTGTTGCCTGCCGCCTGGAGTGCAGTGGCATGATCTCAGCTCACTGCAACCTCCACCTCCCGGGTTCAAGGGATTCTCCTGCTTCAGCCTCCCAAGTAGCTGGGACTACAGGTGCCCACCACCAGCCCAGCTAATTTTTGTATTTTTAGTAGAGGTGGGGTTTCACCATGTTAACCAGGCTGGTCTCGAACTGCTGACCTCAAGTGATCTAATAACAACAATAATAATAGGCAGCCATGAAGGGTTTTAGCAAGAGAGAAAATGAGAGTAACAGGGAGGAATGTGGATGGAAGGAGCAGGAGCAGAGATGGTTTAGACCAGTGGTTCTCAGCCAGGGGTGGTTTTAACCCCGAACCCCCACAGCTACCCCTGCAGGACATTTGGCCTGAAGTCATTTTTGTGTAGGTCTGAGGTTGAAAAACCCAGGTTTAGATTAAGCGTTGAGGCTGCTGCAGAACAGAATCCAGCCTGGGTCTGGAGGTTATAATGAACAAGGGCCAGTACCCTTGGTGGGAAGCCTAAGAATGAGGGCAGAAATAAGCATCAAAGTCCCACCATACCCTCCATCCCCCCATCCTCCCATCCCCACCTCAGTCTCAGGGCTACAACCATCCTCTATACTGGCTCCGTAGTGCCATGTGACCCAAACCTGACCAATGAGATGAAGCCACACCCCTGGCCACGGTCAATGGCTTGTGGCTGTGCACGTGACTTCACTTGGTCCAGTGACATTTTTGGACACGAGGTGGGGTTAAAGGTGAACCTGGGTGCGGCTCCCTGCAGTGGTCCTGTCAGGAATCAACGTCAAGAACTGGGACCGAGATGGAGCCCGAGGCTGGAGGCCGCTATTTAAGGCCTGTGGCCAGGCGGTGCCGGAAGTTCCGCCTTGGGCTCCCCATTTCCGGGGCCCTGAGTCCGTCTGTTTCCCTGAAGCTGTTGGGAGCTGACTTTTCTTCCTTCCCCCTCAGTCACGCCCCCGGCTTCCATGCCTGTGCCCTGTGCCCCTTGGTCTTCCCACCATGCCTTTCCAAGCCCTCCTTTCCGTGGAGCCCTGGGTTCTTCCCATCTCAGACATGACTCCTCCAGAATTAATGAGAACCCCTGCGGCCCCGCTTAGCCCTGCACACTGGGTTTGCAGACCGCCCTCCCCAAGCTCGGGGTGATGCCACAGGAACTGAAAACGCATCGTCGGGCCCCCAGGGAGGAGGAGGGGGCTGCCCAGTGGCTCTCACTTTAGGGTCTGTCTGCTTAGGGCCAGATCTAGACGCGCAGGCCTCCCGCAGAGCAACTGGAAAGCCCGATGTGGGGGCGAGCTCGGGGAGCCCACACCTGCACGTGTCCTTGTACAGGGTGCCCCCCAAGTTCTACCACAGCCTCAGCACCTCTGTGCACGGCCCTCCCCTCCACCCCTGCGCCTCCAGCTGCAGCAAAGGCAGCTCACTAAAAAAGTGAGCTGTGGTGGGGAGGCTTGAGGGGCGGGAGGGATGGCAAAAATCACTCATGTGGATGCAACTGTACCTTCTAAAATGAAGTACAGATGGGCAAATTAGGGTGCGCATGTGTATGCAAACCCTGTGTATGAACTAACATGCGTGGCATGCTGCAGATCATATTTTCATACCAACAGCATGGCTTTGGTGCATCAGACATAGGCCCACGTACACACACACACACACACGTATACACACCAGTGTTAAGCACTTTTAAGCAGCACTCCATGAAGGATTCTGAAATCCTAAATTGGGGACAAATGTGTGGCAGGGTGCTGCTAAGACAGTGAGTGTTGGGAGAAGCCAAGAAATGATTCTTCATTGTATACACGGTGTCCTCCACCTTCTCCAAATGTAAATGGCCCCCACTATCTGGGGTTCTGGGAAGCTGGCAAAACAACCCCCAACCCAGCTACTTTCTTGCCACTTTCCACCCTCACGCCCAGATGGTGCCCGAGATATAATCGCCATATAACCCCCCTCCCCAAGGCTTCAAGCCATGGAATAAATTTTGAGCCATGCTATAAACTGTGCTTTTGGATGTCATTGAGCGCACCCGTGCCAATGACATCACTGTTTCCATGGCAACTAATATAATTAACATGAGAGAAAGTGCAAGGAGAAAGAGAAGGAAAAGAGGGAAAACACCAAGTCCAACCCCAAACAGAGAAAATTACACTGTGGGGGAGAGGAGGGGGGCAGAGGGGCCTATAAAATGTTTTACTGCCACTTGTTAGAAAGGCCCGGCATAACTCCGCTCGTAGCTGTGGGGGTAATGAGATCATTTGCAAACTGTATCTCTTGCAAAATACAAAAAGGGCTTTGTCGCCTTCACAGTTTATGGAGTTGAAACAGAGGAGCCTGCTCCAGGTGAGGTGGGAACTCCTCCATCTCCTTCCCGGTTCAAGGTTCTTATGAAGCCAGGTCTGCTCTAGTCAGGACTCGAAGAGACATAAGCACACCCAGGTTTGGTCCTCTGGGTGTTCATATTCCCAGACGGGAAATGAGGACACATTGAAACATATCCAGGCATGAAGCTGAGATGGGCAAGGAGATAAAGCAAACACTCATACTTCTGTGTACAGCAGTGACATCTCATACCCAGGTTGGGCATGCCAGCTCACAAACGTCGCTGGCCAGGCCTGGTGGCTTATGTCTGTAATCTAAGAGCTTTGGGAGGCCATGGTGGGAGATCGCTTGAGCCCAGGAGTTTGAGACCAGCCTGGGCAACATAGCGAGACCTATCTCTAAAAAAATAAAAATAAGAAGCCTGGATGCGAGAGCTCATGCCTGTAATCCCAGCACTTTGGGAGGGTGAGGCAGGCAGATCACTTGAGGCCAGGAGTTTGAGACCAGCCTGGCCAACTTGGCAAAACTTCGTCTACTAAAAATACAAAAATTAGCTGGGCATATTGCTGGGCGCCTGTAGTCGCAGCTACTTGGGAGGCTGAGGCAGGAGAATCCCTTGAACCTGGGAGGCGGCTCCATCTCTAAGAAAATCGGCTAGGCATGGTGGCGTGCACCTGCAGTCCTAGCTACTTGGGACGTTGAGGCAGGAGGATTGCTTGAGCCCAGGAGTTTGAGGCTGCAGTGAGCTATGATCATGCCACTGCACTCCAGCCTGGGTGGCAGAGTGAGGCTTCATCTCTAAAAAAGTTAACAAAACAGTCTCAAGTGCACTATCTTGATGAAGTTTAGTCCTAGGTGCCTGGTATTTTACTCCCATTCAACAGATGAGCACATCGAGGCTGCAAGAGGAAAGCAAACTGGCCTGAGTTGGCCAAGCTGAGACTTGAACCCAGCTCTGTCAGACTCTGAGCACAGAGGCTTCACTATTTCAGACTTGTCGGTCCGCTTTGGGTGGAGTCTGAGGAAATCTTTCATCCAGTCCTGGCTTTCTTCCTGAGAGCACTAGGTTAAATCATTCTTCCTCACTAGACCTCGATTTCTCCAGTTTCCAGTACCTGCCACAGCAGAGTTGGAAAGGTGTGGAAGAGATGCACCATCCCAGTCCATGGCCAGCCTCGGGTTGGAGCCAGCTAGGCCTGCGAGAGCGCCTCATCCAAGGCTTTCAACCTCCATCTGACAGAGACGTGAGGTTCCTCAGAGAGATTTGGGGTGCATGTGGGGTTGGGGATGTTAGGAATAGTGGGAGTAAGATTGATACCTAATTTGTAGTGTCCATTGCAAAATGAAAACATGAGGCCCTTATTCAAAAAGGGGACACTGTACTGTTAAAAGTACTAAAATAATGACCGGGCTTGGTGGCTCACACCTGTAATCCGAGCACTTTGGGAGGCCGAGGTGGGTGGATCACTTGAGGTCAGGAGTTTGAGACCTGCCTGGCCAACATGGTGAAACCCCGTCTCTACTAAAAATACAAAAATTAGATGTGGGGGCGGGTGCCTGTAATCCCAGCTACTGAGGAGGCTGAGGCAGGAGAATTGCTTGAATCCGTGAGGCAGTGGTTGCAGTGAGCTGAGATTGGGTCACTACACTCCAGCCTGGGTGACAGAGGGAGACTCTGTCTCAAAAAGCAACTTGACCATGAAGAAACCCGAGAAACTCTGCCTTACCAGGTGATCACGGTCAGCAACAACAGTGAGATCGTGTTGATAGTATGGATTCTTCTCCTGATGTAATAAGAATGACATTTTATCTCTGGATCTTCCTCCCCAAAAGGCATAACCCTGGTGTCTTAGTCTGTTTTGTGCTGCTCTAATGAATACCTGAGACTGGGTAATTTATGAAGAACAGACATTTATTTCTTGCAGCTCTGGAGGCTGAGAAGTCCAAGGTCGAGGAGCCTGCATCAGCAAGGGCCTTCTTGATGTGTCTTCTGATGGTCGAAGGGGGAGGGCAAGAGAGCACATGGGAAGTGGGGAGAGAGGGAGGGAGGAAGAGGGAGAGAAGGAGAGAGAAGGGAAGGAAAGCAAAAGGAGGCAAACTTATCCTTTTATCAGCAACTCTTCTCAAAATAACGAACCCATCCAGAGATAAAGGCATTCATTCATTCTTGAAGGCAGAGCCCTCACGACCTAATCCCCTCTTAAAGGTCCTACCTCTTAACACGGTTGCATTGGAGATTCAGTTTCCAACATGCGAACTTTGAGGGGACACGTTCAAACCACAGCACCTGGTCCCGTTCTGAGAAAAACATTCCCACAGACAGACTTTCTCCAAAATATCTGACTAGTACTCCTCAAAACTATCAAGGCCATCAAAAACAAGGAAAATCTGCGAGCCTGTCACAGCCAAGCGGAGGCTGAGGAGACATGAAGACGTGAGAGTAATGTGGGATCGTGGATGAAATCCGGAAACAGAAAAAGTGCATTAGGGAAAAACTAAGGGAATGTGAATAATAAAGTATGGGTTTTAGTTAATAATAATGTCATCAATATGGGTTCATTCATTGTAATAAATGTACCATACTGATATGTTAATTATAGGGGAAACTGGGTGTGGGGTATATGTGAATTCCCTGTACTGTCTTCATAGTTTTTCTGTAAATATAAAACTGCTCTTAAAAATGAAGTCTGGCCAGGCACAGTGGTTCACGCCTGTAATCCCAGCACTTTGGGAGGCCAAGGCCGGCAGATCACGAGGTCAGGAGATCGAGACCATCCTGGCTAACACAGTGAAACCCCGTCTCTACTAAAAAAAAGACAAAAAAAT
>NW_012121709.1:4703918-4714783 GCF_000951035.1 Colobus angolensis palliatus
GCTTCTCTCCTCTAAAGCCTTTTCATGCCTGTATTGCTCATGAAAAATCTTAACAATGATAGATGTCCTTCCCCTTATAAGGATACCTGTACTCTCTGACCCATCCCAAAACTGATCTCTTGGGAGATGGTGCTCCTCCATTCCGAAGATTGTTTGTAAACATAAATGGAACCATCTACTGGGTTATTTCTTGGACAGTTTAGAGAAAAGGGAGACTAACCCCCAGCAGAGGCTGTATACATGCGCTTGGACAACACGGACTTGTCTCCTTTTTAGCCAAGCTTATTAACTCTCTGGAGCCTTGGGGCCCTCGTGTGTGAACGATGGACAGTAGTATCATCCACCATCCAAGGCTATGGTAGGGACTAAAGGAGACGGTGCATAGAAAGTGTGGAGGCCAGAGGTGTGGCTCAAGACAAGCATTCAGTAGAGGTTGGTTATGCTTTACTGAGCTTCAACTAGGAGCTATGCCAGCAGCTGACATTGATTGAATCTCAAACTACATAACCATCCTCCAAGCAAGATCTTATCTCCCTTTCTCAGGTGAGAAAACTGAGGTGCAGGGCAGTTAACGAGCTTGCCCAAGGCCCCCCAGGGAATGCTGAGAAGATGCAGACAAGCCCACGGTCTGCGTAAGGCTAAGGCACAGTGAGGGATGGACTTGTGTTTGCAAGACCTGCAGTCCTTAATTCAATTCAGCAACTGTTTGTGGAGCACCTACTATGGGCTGAGTGAAACCAACCTAGACCCCGCCCTTGGCGATTCCCCCAAAGAAGAGCATCAATGCACACCCAAGACCCAGCTGCCCACTTCTGGGGTCATGAACCAAATGCAGGAAGTCGAGCCCTTGTCCAACAATGGAGCTCTTGGGTGCTGGCACCTAATACCTCAGAACGTACCCAGAGTATGGCAAGGTGCGGTGACTCACGCCTAAAATCCCAGCACTTTGGGAGGCCAAGGTGGGCAGATCACCTGAGGTCAGGAGCTTGAGACCAGCCTGGCTAACATACTGAAACCTCAACTGTACTAAAAATACAAAAATTAACTGGATGTGGTGGCGCATGCCTGTAATCCCAGCTGCTCGGGAGGCTGAGACATGAGAATTGCTTGAACCTGGGAGGTGGAAGTTGCAGTGAGCCAAGATCACACCACTTCACTCCAGCCTGAGTGATAGAGCAAGACTCCATCTCAAAATAAATAAATAAATAAATAATGTACCCAGCGCTATGGTGACTTCTGGGATTCGCCTTGTGCAGTAGGGTGACCAACTCATCCCCTTTTGCCTGGGTCTTCACAGGTTTGAATACTGAAAGCCCTGAGTCCCACCTCTCAGTCTTGGGCAAACCAGGGCAGTTGATCTCCCGATAGGAAAGCAGGATGTGATGATTACGTGAATGATTGTCATGAGCATTTATCAAGTGCTTGCTGTGTGCTGGACATATATTGGATCATCTCATTTTCACTAGCAGCCAATAAGCTAGGTTCCATTATTATCCCCATTTCACAGATGAGGAGATTGAGGCCCAGTCAAGGTCAAATGGGGCAAGCGGGAGCTAGAGTCAGCTGTGTCTTCTGGAAGAAGCGTTTTCTTTTCCCCTAATTCCCACAGTGCTACCCTATGGGCTAGCAGCAGTTCTATGAACAGAGACGGGATTTGCACTGAAATTGATGTTGCCCCAGTGACTGGGCTGTTAACCACAACCCTCTAAACTACCCAGATTATACTGCACTAAGGCAGCAACCCTAGCTTCAGCATTTTCTATACCTGTGGAACTGTGGGTTGAAATATTTCCTAAATCATATCCTTGGAGCTTCCCAGGAAAGGGAAACTATTCAAATCCAAGGCGATAATTTTCCTTTGCATTCATAGCACAAGGTCTGCTGTTTGGAGCATTTGGTGCAAGGTGTGCAAACACCGCCAGCTGTAAGTATTAATGTTGAGAATCATGGCTGAGCCCATTATCAGCATGCTCAGGTTGACTCACAGGTGGCCTTGGACAAGCTGCATCTGAAGGATGCAAAAGGCACCACCTGCCCCAGCAGTCCCCTGATTGGCCTGCCACAGCCTGAACTTCCCATATTAGACCTTAATGAACTCAAAGGCAGCATGTGGTTGTCTCCTGCAGGCTGCTAAGATAATGCACGTTTCCCAGGAAGGACTCTGGTTCTGTCACCTGGCAGGCAGTTGGTTTTTTTTTTTTTTTTTTTTAAGATGGAGTCTCACTCTGTCACCCAGGCTGGAGTGCAGTAGTTTGATCTCGGCTCACTGCAAGCTCCGCCTCCCGGGTTCAAGCGATTCTCTTGCCTCAGCTTCCCTGTAGCTGGGATTATAGGCGTGCACCACCATGCCCGGCTAATTTTTTGTATTTTTTAGTAGAGATGGGATTTCACCATGTTGGCCAGGCCGGCCTCGAACTCCTGACCTCAGGTTATCCACCCGCCTTGGCCTCCCAAAATGCTGGGATTAAAGGCATCAGCCACTTCACCTGCCTGGGATTGTTTTAAAAAGCGATCCTGACCTCTCTCCAAATTTGGAACCCAGGGGACAGTAAGCTCTGTGCTCACTTGGTCAGGGCATTGTACTTCCCTTGCCCGAAAGCACTTTGTGCAGTTCTAAAGCCCCAGGGGAATGGAAGGAACTGTTTCTCCATTCATGCTTGATGGTGCTGCATTGCTTGGTCACGTGTCTCAACTTTTCTGCCCCCTCCCCTTCCAGTCTAGGAGTCTAGGGAGATATTTACACATGGCATCTGCTTCCTAAACATCCCAGTTAAGCCCATGAGTAACGTCCATCCATTCCTCTGGTTGCTCTTCCTTCACTGCCCACTTCACTTCTCCACCTCTCCCCTACCTGCCTGAGTCAGGTCTCTGGTGCCTGGGAGATCTGGGTGACTAGTGCATTTCACTGGGGTACGCTGGGCATGGGGGCAGGGAAGGAATTTGGGGCGGGAGGGTCAAACAGGTGACTTTGCAGGATGAAGGGGGTGCCTATAAAACGGGGGGACAGCTCCAAGTCAATCTGTCCAGGACAGTTTTCCCAGGGCTGCTGTGATGGAGCGCCATACCATGGCGGGATCTCTACTGGGCACGGTATGAGATACATCTTCCTTGGCAAGATGGAAGGATCAATTAATGATGCTTGGAAAATGCTAGGGATATGCCTGATACATAGTAAATCACTGCTGTTATTTTGGCTAATGTATTTCCTAATTGATGCCAGCATGTGTCCTCCCCTGTGCAGTGCTCACCATCATCTACACATATTCACAAAGCCCCCAAGCGCCCATGAGGTACCAGAGGTAGTAGGTAACACCCAGATGTGGAAAAAAACTTCCTGATCACTTGCCCAATGCCAGGGCCTTGAGCTGGGTTGCTTTGCACAGCCCTCCAGGAAACCTAATAGGAAGACAGAGTGACTTTTATTTTATAGATTCAGAAACTAAGGGGCCAGGTGTGGTGGCTCATGCTTGTAATCCCAGCACTTCAGGAGGCCAAGGTAGGTGGATCATTTGAGGCCAGGAGTTCGAGACCAGCCTGGCCAACCCGGTGAAACCCCATCCCCATCTCTACTAAAAATACAAAATTAGCTGGGCATGATGGTGCATACCTGTAATCCCAGCTACTTGGGAGGCTGAGACAGGAGAATCCCTTGAGCCCAGGAGGCGGAGGTTGCAGTGAGCTGAGATTGAACCACTGCACTCCAGCCTGGGTGACAGAGTGAGACTCTGTCACAAAAAAAAAAAAAAAAAAAAAAGAAAAAAGAAACTGAGGTTAAGAGGCAGTGGCATTCAGTATCTTGTTTAAGAGGCAGAATTGAGCTTTGAAGCCTGCTGATGTCTGGGACCAGAGTGCGTGGCTTCATCTGGACCTCTCATGTAGAAGATAAAATCCCTGCCTTTTAGAAGCTGAAGAACTGCAAGTCAGTCAATGACCTCCAATGAGCATTGATATGGGCGATGTAAGCTCAACGGAGGCAGATTTCACTGTGGGCAGGAAGGCTTCCTTTAAGTGGACATGGAGGACTCTGACAGGAGCGAGCCGACAAGACACATTAAAAAGGAGCAGAGAGAATTCTGATGCCAGTTAGACTTGGGGACAAGAGGTGAGGGAGATGCAATTTTGATGGAGGCCCAGTTGCAAAGCCCTTAGCAAATAACCAACTAAGGTCAGACTTCATTCTGGAGGCAATAGGAAACTGGTGTTGGGTTTTCGTTTCTTTGTTTGTTTGTTTGAGATGGAGTCTCACTCTGTCTCCCAGGCTGGAGTGCAGTGGCTCAATCTCAGCTCACTGCAAACTCCACCTCCTGGGTGCAAGTGATTCTCCTGTCTCAGCCTCCCTAGTAGCTGGGATTACAGGTGCCTTCCACTATGCCTGGCTAATTTTTGTATTTTTAGTAGAGACGGGGTTTTGTCATGTCGGCCAGCCTGGTCTCGAACTCCTGACCTCAGGTGATCCACTCCTCCTTGGCCTCCCAAAGTGCTGGGATTATAGGCGTGAGCCACCGCACCTTGCCTGGTGTTGGTTTTTTAAAGGAAGAAAGTGACAACGAAGCAGTGTCTTGGGAAAATCCATCCAGGTGTGTATCATCATGGTAACTGCAAATACTTCGATGACTACTTTTTGTTTGTGTAGCTTCTAATCAGGCACTGTGTTCAACCCTTTAATACCTTATTTTATTTGTTCAAATGACAGTTTGTGGGAGGTTTTAGAATCATCCTCATTTCCAATGTCCATCTTTCTATTTTCAGATGTTGGGATGAGGTGAATGTATTTTGCATGTAAGATGGACATAAATTTTGAGGGATCAGAAGATAACTTGGTGAGGTGGCTCATGCCTGTAATCCCAGCACTGTGGGAGGCCGAGGCGGGTGGATCACTTGAGGTCAGGAGTTCAAGACCAGCCTGGCCAACATGGTGAAATCCTGTCTCTACTAAAAATACAAAAATTAGCTGGGCATGGTGGCAGGCATCTATAGTCCTAGCTACTCAGGAGGCTGAGGCAGGAGAATTGCTTGAACCCAAGAGGAGGAGGCTGCAGTGAGCCAAGATCATGCCACTGCACTCCAGCCTGGGTGACAAAGTGAGACCATGTCTCAAAAAAAAAAGAAGAAGAAGGTAGACTGTAGTGGGTTGAATAGTGTGCCCCCAAAATTCATGTCCACCCAGAACATCAGAGTGCCACCTTATTTGGAAACAGGGTCTTTGCAGATGTAATTAGCCAAGGATCTCGAAGAAAAAATCATCCTGGATCAGGAGTGGGCCCTAAATCTAATGACTGGTGTCCTTCAAAGAAGAGAGAATTAGAATTATCATTTGAGCCAGCAATCTGCTTACTGGGTACCTACCCTAAGGAAAAGAAACCATTCTCCCGAAAAGATGCCTGTAATTTCATGTTCATTGCAGCACTATTCACAATTGCAAAGACATGGAATCAATCTAAGTGCCGATTAGTGGATGACTGGATAAAGAAAATGTAGTACATATACACCATGGAATACTATGCAGCCATAAAAAAAAAGAATGAAATCATGTCCTTTGCAGCGACATGGATGCAGCTTTAGGTCATTATCCTCAGTAAATTAACAAAGGAACAGAAAACCAAATGCTGCATGTTCCCACTTATAAGTAGGAATGAATAATGGGTACTCGTGGACATAAAGATGGGAACAGTAGACACTGGGGACTGCAAAAGAACGGAGGGAAGGAGGGAGGGAAAGGTTAAAAAACTACCTGTCAGATACTGTGGTCACTACGTGGGTGACGGGCTCACTTGAAGCTCAAACCTCAGTGTCACACAATATACCCAGTAACAAACCTGCACATGTATCTCCAAATCTAAAATAACAATGGAAAAAGGAGAGGGCACAGAGACAAAAAGAGAGGAAGACAAAGTGATTAGGGAGGCAGAGATTGGAGTGATGTGACCACAGGGCAGTTGAGAAACCCCAACAATTGCTGGGAGCTGGGACAGAGGCGCGGGACAGACCCTCCCTCAGTGCCTCCAGAAGGAACCAACCCTGAGGACACCTTGATTTTGGACTTCCAGCCTCCAGCACTTTGAGAGAATGAATCTCCGTTGCCTAAAGCCCCCTGATTTGTGGTAATGTGCTGCGGCAGCCTCAGGAAAACAGCGCCTATTTTGGACATTTGGGATTCTGACTTCAGGGCCCGGACCCTCTCTGCTTTGGCCTGACAGAGGGACACAGGGACAGTGGCTGATGGCATTATGGAGGCCTGCTGGAGTTTAGAGCAGAAAGCAGGGCGTGTGCCCCGGGTCCCACATGGCACCCAGTGCACAGTAGCCGCTCTGCATGTGTGCATGGCAATGCAACTGTCCGCCATAGTAGGTGCAGAGTCCTACCGCACAGCGGTTGTCCACTATTATGAAGGGGAGTGTGAAGACCTCTGAGATAGAGCGAGTGAAAGGAGGAAAGCGAGAGAAAGTAAATGGTCTGGATCAGGGTTTGGAGACCAGGAGACAAGCGAGGACTGTCCCCGCTTCTCTCCCCTTCAACCATCAGACAGAGACTGGCTGATTGTAAGGTTCTCACCCCCATCATGCATTTTATTTACTGATTGATTGATTTTTTTAAAAAATATTTTTAGAGGCATGCTCTCACTTTGTCACCTAAGCTGTAGTGCAGCCTCTACCTCCCAAGTTCAAGCTATCCTCCCACCTCAGCCTCCCAAGGAGCTGGGACTACAGGCGTGTGCCACCACACCAGGCTAATTTTTAAATTTTGTAGAGACAGAAGTCTCACTTCGTTACCCAGGCTGGTCTCAAACTCCTGGTCTGAAAGGATCTTCCTGCCTTGGCCTCCCAAAGTACAGGGATTACAGGTTTGAGGCCCCATGCCCAGCCCATCACACATTTTAGAACTTAAACCTGACTCTTTCTCCAGTGTGGAGAACAGGAAATAATTCCAAGATCATTCCAAGTGATAATTTTAAGTGCCAGCCTATTAATATCAGATTCTTATACCCTCATCACTCCCCACAAAAACCACACAACTCTCACAACAAAAAGTCCTAAATGGGGGCTGGGTGCAGTGGTTCACCCCTGTAATCCCAGCACTTTGGGAGGCTGAGGTGGGAGGATCACTTGAGGCCAGGAGGGCAACACCAGCCTGGGCAACATGGCAAAACCTTCTCTTTGAAAAAAAAAAAATTAGTTAGGCACGGTGGCACATGACTGTAATCTCAGCTACTTGGGAGGCTGAGGTGGGAAGATTGCTTGAGCCTGAGATGTTGAGGCTGCAGTGAGCCGCGATGGTGCCACTGCACTACAGCCTGGGCGACAGAGAGAGACCCTGTCTCAAAAAACGAAATAAAACAAAAAAGTCCTAAATGGTCCCTACAATACTAGAGGGCTAGAGAGCATATTTGTTCTTTGTTAAAAAAAAAAATTCTTATCTCTCAGCATAGAGGAGAGATAGCAGATATTTTTCAGTTAGGCTGCTGATTCTTTTTAATCAAAAGGAAATTAAAAAAACGGGATGATATACATTTCTTATGGGGGAGAGCGGGAGTCTTATTCCTTGCTTGTCTCAAAATAGCCTGACGGAACACAGTATTTGCATTATACTCAGGGTCAGCTGCTCTGGGGACTACGGCCCAGCCCTGCCTGGAGAAAGGAGCGAGGGGCTGAGCTTTTAGATTTACTGCATTAATGCTTCTCTAGTTCCCGTGGAGTAGCCACTGGAGAGAGGCTTGGCTGCGGATGTAGTGAAAGAAACATGCAGAAATGCAGTAACAATAACTAAATATAACTCACATCTGAAATGCCTTTCACCACACCAGAGTGCTTTCCAAATATATTATCTTATTAAATCCATACAAGAGCTGAGGGAGGTAGGGTGCTCTCCTGCCCCTGTCTTATGGGGGGAACGAATTTGCAGAGCCCAGGTCTTGCGAGGACATGTTCTTTCATTGCATCTATGGTCTTCTGCATGGGCTTTCCGGAGGATCCAGATTCTACGGAGATGCTCTGGGGGCAGACAGTGGAGATGGGGCTATGTTCATTAAGGCAATGCCAGCTGCTGTAACAAATTGACCCACAAGTATCCATGAGTTAATACAGCATCCATTTATGTCTCACTACATGGAATCCAAAATGGGTGCTCCTGTTTCTCAGGTAGCTTTCCACAGGGAATCCAAAATGGGTGCTCCTGTTTCTCAGGTAGCTTTCCACAGGGTCATTTAGGGATTCCAGCCCCTTCCAGTTTGCTCTGCTCACCCCTCAGCCTTTGCATCCTCTGTATTTAGCCTGCAGACGGGAAAGGGTTTTTATGAACCAGGCCTGGAAATGCCTCCCCCTGCCCCCGCCATCACTTCCATCCACTATCCACTGGGTAGTGCTCAGTCACGTGGCTACATTTATCTGCAAAGGAGGCTGGGAAATGCAGCCCAGCTCTATTGCTGGAGAAAGAGGACTGGGTGTGGTGAAGAGCCAGCCATTCCATTTCGTGGAATCTTCCACTCTTTTTAAAAAATTGTTTTTAAGAGATGACGTCTTGCTCTGTCACCCAGGCTGGAGTGCAGTGGCACAATCATAGCTTACTGCAGCCTCAAACTCCTGGACTCAAATGATCCCCCTGCCTCAGCCTCTCAAGTAGCTGGGACTACAAGTGGGCACCACCACACCAGGCTAAGTTTAAAATATTTTTGTAGAGATGGGGTCTTGCTGTGTTGCCTGGGATGCTCTGAAACTTCTGGCCTCAAGCAATCCTCCCTCCTCAGCCTTCCAAAATGCTGGGATTATGGGTGTGAGCCACCATGCCCAGCCTTCACTTCTACTTCCTGTTCCAAGTAGGGCAGCTCTGATTTTATGCATATCATACATTGCATTCTGCATAAAATTTAGTTTGAATAAAGGGCATCCCAGGACTTTATGAAAAATGTGTCAAGGCTCTAGATCAGTGCCCCTCAGACAAGCTTGATCATCTAAATCAATCAGGGAGGTTGTGAAAAACAGATTCATGGACTACTCCCTTGGTAATTCTGATTCTGCAAATACAAGGTCCTTTGTATGTTCAGCTGGCATCTCTACCAAGATTCTTCACTTGCCTTTGCAAATTAATGAATAGTTTGGTGAAGGATGGAGATAGCAGATGATCATGGGGTGTCAAAGATAGAGATAGCAAGAAGCGTTAGTGAGGATGTGGAGGAACAACTCTTGTACAACCACGTATCCAGTAAAGTTGAAGATACACACAGTCTATGATCCAGCAACTCCACTCTGAGTTTATGTTTGGAAGAACTCTTACACATGTGCACCTATAGACACATATAGCAAAGCATCATTGTTGAGATTTCTGCTATGGTTTGAATGTGTGTGTCCCCTCCAAAATTCATGTTGAAACTCAATCCCCAATGCAACCATGTTAAGAGATGGTGCTTTTAGGAGGTGATTAGGCCATGAGGCTGTGTCCTCATTAATGGGATAGCACCCTACAGAGGAGCTGGAAGGAACTAGGTAAGCCCTTTTGCCCTTTCACCTTCTTCCATGTGAGGATGCAGCAACAAGGCATCATCCTGCAAGCAGAAACTAGGCCCTCACCAGACACCAAACTTGCCAGTGCCATGTACTTGGATTTCCCAGCCTCCCAAACTGTGAGAAATAAATTCCTGTTGTTTGCAAATTACTTGATCTCAGGTATTTTGTTATGGCAGCACAAACAGACTGAGGCTATTGCCAAAACCTGGACATGCCCCAAATGTCCTTTGACAGCAGATGGGATAAGTGGCTGCAGGTTCGTACAGTGAAGCACAATAAAGCAATGAAAGCCAATAAGCTGCAGCTCCAGCAAGAGCCTGTTCAAATTTCACAGATATTTTGATGACTACAAAGAAGGAAGAGAAAACAAAGATGATGAGCAGGAGTCCATTTACATCAAGTTGTAAATTAGGCAAAAGTGAAACTAAATAGTTTAGAGATATAAACATAGATGGCAAAAAAATTTGAAATAAATATCTGAAGAATCAGGATGGGGCAATACCTCTGGGAGAGACACACATGAGACCCCTGAGTGGTGGCTGTGTTCTGTCCTCCTGTCCCTTCCCCTCTCCTCCCGTCTCCTTTCCTCTCCTTCCCTTTCCTTTCATCTTCCCTGACATAGGTGAGGGTATCCTTGGATCGAGGGGCCTTCAAGATGAAGTTTGCTATCTTGAGCACCACACCCATTCTCCAGTGATGGCCTCACTTCCCTATACCTGACTAAAGGAACTCTCTGCAAATATTTTTAGAACAGCAGAGGTCATTTAAATATTCCAAACACAGAATTTCCCAAGGGCTCCCCGGGGGACTGTTACATGAAAGCAGGATTCTGTGGTCAAATGTGTTTTGGAAATACCTAGTTATTCACAATTTAAAAGATGCCTGACTGCAGGACTTCTCAGAGCTTTTAATGCCTAAGAAAATCCAAAGGAGGACTAGAAATGCAGAATTTTCCAAACTAACCACAGAGTTTCTGGTGAGATTGGTGTTCCCCAGAACAAAGTTTGGGTAAATTCCACTGTGGCTGGAATTTCAGATTGACAGCATAGGAAGCAACATTCCTGCTTTCATTGAGTCCACTAAAGAACTGTTTCTGGCCAGGTGCAGTGGCTCATGCCAGCACTTTGGGAGGTCAAGGTGGGCAGATTGCCTGAGGTCAGGAGTTCAAGACCAACATGGTGAATGAAACCCCATCTCTACTAAAAATCCAAAATTAGGCAGGCATGGTGGTACATGCCTGTGGTCCTAGCTACTCGGGAGGCTGAGGCAGAAGAATTGCTTGAACCTGGGATTCAGAGGTTGCGGTGAGCCAAGATCATGCCACTGCACTCCAGCCTGGGGACCAAGAGTGAAACTCCATCTCAAAAA
>NW_012121709.1:4714833-4716881 GCF_000951035.1 Colobus angolensis palliatus
AAAAAAAAAAAAAAAAGAAATGTTCTGTTGAGGGAAGATGAGCCAGGCAGTGCCCTGGTTTCTGTTTACCTCGCTCTACCCAGCAGCAAAATGGGTGCAGAGTCATTAACACCAAGGCTGTCAAGAGAGTTGATTACACTTTGTTACGTGATCCAGGAAGGAGACATTATTATTATCATCAAGGATATATAATAGTGGGCAGCTTCATAGCATCATATAATTTCAGGATGACAAGAAAAGCTTCCCATTAGATCATCTAATTGTTTCCTTTGGTTGGAACAGGAAGGTTCTAGCCTATCTAATCACACCCTTGGCTTTGTGGGCACACCTTCCTCCAAGGAGCTCAAAGGGTTTCCCTCTTTTTAGGGTCCAAAGTCTGGAGGGGATAGAAAAGACGAAGGGTGGTTTCCTCAATTGCAAAACATATTCATTCCTTTAGGTTACAAGAGAAGCATCATTCTAAGACGCTAAATGGTAGCCCTACTGGTCTAACAGTTACTAGAACCCCACAGTGGAAATTACTCCAACAATTCTCAGAATTGGATGGGTTTGGATGGCCCTGTAAGAGGTCATTTAAGTGGCTTAGCCTCCAGGCACAGCCATGCCCACACCACCAAAGACTGATGCCTGGCCTACATTCTGCCCATAGCTCAAGCTATACCAGTTGCTGCTCCTTTGATGACACACAGAGGCTGTATTTTAAAGTTCTCACCTACTTGATTTGGAATCACAAAGGTATTAATAGGAATGTCAATCAGTGAACAAGAGCCAGTTACAGACACTCTCTTTAACTGCTGCTGCATACTTTCTATTGAAAACTGGTACAGTTTGGCATCAAATGGGCTCCAGCATTTGCCAGCTGTGCAATATAGGGCAAGTTATTTAACCTTTGTGAGCCTTGGGGTCTGCTCTGTGAAATGGGCAGGAATAGTACCTGCCTCACAGTCAATGTGAGGATTCAGTGTAATGGCATGGCGCCACAGGAAGTATCCAGTAACGGCATTAACCACCGCAGGCCTTGAAGATGAAGCCTGGGCATGAGATTTTGTGCTGGAAAGACCTTTGTGATAACGCTGAAGGTCCCTCAGGGAGACCAGTGGTGTTCAATTTAAGGGAGAGTTAGGTTCACATGTCAGCATGTAAGGTAAAGGTGGATGGAGTCAGGTTACCCTTGAAAATTCTCTGCCCATTAAGTAGGATTTATATGTCATTGCACACAGAACATTCAGGTTGGAGAACCACTGAGTCGGACCATAGGAGAGAGTAAAAAGAATGTTTATCTTCAGCTGCCTGGGCATTGAAATCATTCTGTTTCTAAGAAAGTGGGTCTCAATTGGGGGTGGTTTTGTCCTTGCAGTGGACATTTGGCAATGTCCAGGGAAGGACACTATCATGAACTGCTGGTGGGAATGCAAACCTTCCAACCAGCTGTTCTGCAGAGCATTTTGGCAATAAGTAGCAATGACCTTAAAAAAAATACATGTCCTTTGACCAGCAATTTCACTTCTAGGAATTCATCCCAAGGAAATAAGAAAGTGTTCAACATCTTACTTAGCTATAAAGACACCACAGTTTTGGCAAGAACAGCAAAAGATGGGGAGCAACTTAAATTCTTGACAATTAGGAACTGATTGAGAAATCTGTGCTGGTGCCATGTCACACAGCCATTGGGAACGATGCAAAAGTATGCGTGCATTGACATAGAAAGGCGTTTTTGATGTACTGTAGAGAAAACAAGCAGATGACAACAAAGCTTTGTAAAATATTTTAAAAGTGTATATGTGTACATATGTATAGAAAGAAGGCTGATGGCCAATAAACACATGAAAAGATGCTCAGCTTCACAGTAATCAGGGAAATACAGAGTAAAATGATGCACCATGCTCACCCACGAAATTGGCCACATGCACAAAATGAAAGATTGATCATTTCCACTGTTGGCAATAGCACAGGGATCAGATCTTCTTATGGACTGCTAGTAGAAGTATAATCTGGTACAGCTTTTTTGGAGAGGAATTTGACAATCATTTATTTATTTATTTATTTAT
>NW_012121709.1:4718514-4747527 GCF_000951035.1 Colobus angolensis palliatus
AAACATGAGGGGTTCAGTTTAAGCCCTGTTGTTTGCTGCACAGAAAGCCAATCACTGAGACAATGAGTATTGCCAAGGAAGAAGCCTTTAATTGGGTGTTGCAGCTGAGGAGATGGGAGCTTAGTCTCAAATCCACCTCCTTGACCAACTAAAATCACAGGTTTATACAGCAGGGAAGAAACGTAACGATGTGTGGGAAAACAGGTATTAGGGAGAGGTAAGGAAGAGGAGGTCAACAGGAAGCAGGTGGTCAGTTAGGCCATCACGACTTGTGAGGGGACTGACATCTCATTGTCCAAACGCAGTGACCTGGTAAGTTTCAGCTCCTTGATACTATTTGGGAGGCCTGATGGTTGGTTTCCAGAGAAAGGAACTCAGGTAAGACAACTGTAACTTTCTCAGGTTTTAAGGCTAGAGGATCAGTTTCTATGTTTATTCAAAGAAGCCATAAACATCAGTTCTATGGGACAACTGGGTGAGTTTCATATGGACCAAATTCCGACAGACTCACACTAAACAGTTAATAGTGGCTATCTCTGTGAAGGATTGGAGGAAAAAAATAAGCACATTCTCTCTTATATTCCACATCTTTTAAAATAGGTTTGCCTGCACGAATGTAATACTTGGCTGTTTTTTTTTTTTTTTTTTAAAGCAAACGAAAAGAACCGTGGAAAGATGTGAACACAGAGTCTTTCTGGGCAGAGGGGTAATGGGTGATTTTTTTAGTTTCTTGTGGCTCGTCAGGATTTTTCTGCTTTTTCTACAATGAACATGTGTTAACTGTGCTATTTTAAAACATTTTTAATTGTAAGAGGAATAATAGTAACAGGAACATGTACAAAGGCATTTAAATAGAGACAGCTAAGCAAAGTATAGAACATTGCTCTCTAGCTTTAAGAGTGCTGTGATCTAATGGGGTTCTCTCTCTCCATCTCTCTTGTCCCTTACACACACCTACACATACACACTCTACAAGACAGGACATAGGCAGTAAGTGTTTCTGGAGGTCAAAGGATGAAGGGAGCTGCATACAATGGGCAGCAAGGAAGGGGGACCGTGTCCTAGGGGCTGCGCTAGTTAACACTGCCTTGTAAAAACAGGCAGGCTTTAATAGACAGAAACCCTCCAGCAATTGAAATGCTATTATCTGTGCTGGTGGCATTCTGCTCTAGGGATTAATGACCCTTGTTATCAATTAATTCTTCTTGGATTCCAAGCTAGATATTGGCTTTCAGGGCTTAAGTGGCTTTCTATCGTGTTTATCCTTCGTGGACACGGAAACCTTTCTGTACAGCTCAACAGAAAAAATAAGCTGTGCACCTCACCCATCTCCCAGATTAAGACCACAAACGAAGGTGAATACACTCTCTCTGATGTGAAAACACAGTTCCATCCACCCCTACTCCCACTGGCTAGTCCTTGATAGTAGAGAAATGAACTCCGGTGATGGTTTCGTGGGTGTACACTTATCCCCAAATTCATCGAGATGTATACATCAAATGGGTACAGCTTTTTATATGTCAATCACCCCTCAATAAACTGGTTAGGAAAGAAAAGAGACTGGGTACAGTAGTTCACACCTGTAATCCCAGCACTTTGGGAGGCCGAGGTGGGTGGATTACCTGAGGTCAAGTGTTCGACCAGCCTGGCTAACATGATGAAATCCTGTCTCTACTAAAAATACAAATTTACCTGGGTGTGGTAGTGCATGCCTGTAATTCCAGCTACTCGGGAGGCTGAGGCAGGAGAATCACTTGAACTTGGAGGCAGAGGTTACAGTGAGCCAAGATCATACTATTGCACTCTGGCCTGGGCAAAAACAGCGAAACTCCATCTCAAACAAACAAACTAAAAATGAAAAAGAGAGAGAGAAAGAAGAAGGAAGGAAGGGAGGGAGGGAGGAAGGGAGGGAGGGAGGCAGGGAGAGAGAGCTCTTTGCTCTTTGAATCCCTGTCTTCTCTAGGTTTGCGTGTTTGCTATCCGATGAATGTTATTTATCGTACTTTATCATGGGCAAACTGTATCACCTCATTCCATCCTTAAATAAACTCCAGGAGGTGGCTATGTATTGTCACCATTACACAGACGGGAAAACTGAGGCTCTGTTGACTGGAGAGATTGAGTTCAAGGCCGGGAATAGTTTACTGTGTCTGCCTCATCACAGTTTTGAACTGATGAGGTCAAGGATTTGGGTGATGTTCTCTCTGAGCTGATGAGCTTCTGAGTCTCTTTGTGGTAACTACATCCCGCCCCACCTAACCTAGGGCAGACACAATGGCTTTCTGTCTCTGCACATTAGATCAGAACGTGTCTATACTGGCACACTTCCTGCCTCCCTCTTGCCACCCTGAACAGGGGCTGAGCTTGAATGTAGGCTCTGGAATCAAGAATAGAATGCATTGAAGAGTACTGCCTCTGGGCTCACAGGCAGGTGCAGGAGACAGACCCTCCAACATACGAGTTCAGTACAGCACGGGAAGTGCTATGGTAGAGGAGACGTGGCCAGCAGTTGGGAGCGGTGGAGAGAAGCTTCCTGAGGAGATGATGTGCAAGCTGAATCCTGAGAAATAAACAGAGTTTCACTGGCCAGATGGCCGGGCGCGGTGGCTCACGCCTATAATCCCAGCACTTTGAATCACTTGTGGTGGGTGGATCACTTGAGGTCAGGAGTTTGAGACCAGCCTGGCCAACAGAGTGAAACCCTATCGCTACTAAAAGCACAAAAAAGAGCTGGGCATGGTGGTGTGCTCCTGTAATCCCAGCTACTTGGGAGGCTGAGGCAGGAGAATTGCTTGAACCCAGGAGGCAGAGGTTGCAGTAAGCTGAGATCGCGTCACTGCACTCCAGCCTGGGTGACAGAGCAAGACTCCATCCCACCCCCGTTCAATCCCCCAGAAAAAAAAAAAAAGCTCACCTGCCAGGAAAGGAGGAAGAAAGGGGATACCAGGAAGATGGAACAAAAGAACAAAACACAGCATCATCCTGGGCATTGTTTATGTGCTGGCCACAGAGCTATTTGTCTTGGATCTTCTTGTGTGGCAGTCACCCAGTCCTATAAGGCAGGCACCAGTTTATCCTCATTTAAAGCAACTTGGCCAGGGATGGGTAGCTCTTAGGGTAAAGGCTAGCAATTGGACCCAGGTCTGTCCAGCTTGAGAGTGAGGGCCTGACTCTTGCACACTTCCACCTTCCACCGAGCAGTGGTTCTCAACTAAGGGTGATTTGGCCCCCAAGGGACATGTGGCAATGTCTGGATTTTTTTTTTTTTTTTTGGTTGTTAAAGTGTGAGTGGGGGCAGGGCACAGTGGCTCACACTTGTAATCCCAGCACTCTGGGAGGCTGAGGTGGATGGATCACCTGAGGTCAGGAGTTCAAGACCAGCCTGGCCAACATGGCAAAAATCTGGCTCTACTAAAAATAATAATAATAATAAAACAGCTGGACATGGTGGCACGTGTCTATAGTCCCAGCTACTTGGGAGGCTGAGGCAGGAGGATTGCTTGAACCTGGGAGGGGGAGGTTGCAGTGAGCTGAGATAGAGCCACTGCACTCCAGCCTGGGTGACAGTGTGAGACTCCATCCCACCACCCTCCCACACACACAAAAAAATAAAATAAAATAAAATAAAAAATAAAAATTGTGGGGAGGGGGAGGCTACTGGCGTTTAGTGGGTGGAGGCCAGGGATGCTGCTCAACATGCTACAATGCACAGGGCACCCTCCCCACTGCAAAAAAAATGAGCCAGCCCCAAATGTCAGCAGTGCCGAGGCTGAGAAGCTACAGTGCTGGAGATCCGCTAAATGCCCTACGCTGGGCACCTTATGGGACACCAGGAAGGACGATACAGGAAATGAGCTATGGAGACAGGGCCACGCAAAGTCAAAGTGAGCCTTGGGCTTAGCTTGGCCCTGGCCTGAAGACTTGAAGGGTTTTGGGCAGGGCAGATCTGTACCTTAGGACCAGCGCTGTGGCACTGTAGGGAGGGTGTCTCGGAGGAGGTCAGCACCGTCCTCCAAGTGTCCAGGTGAGACTCTTCAGCGGGCGGATGCAGAGGGAAAAGAGCGGAGGGGAAGGAGAAGCAGCTCCTCTGAGCAGCCGGATGGGTCGGGAGTGGCGTGTCCTGCTATGAAGGATGGTACATTAAACCCTCTAAATGAGAGTAGCGACCTGATTAGAGATGGAAGTGACGGGCTCCCATTGGGATGCACGCAGATTAGCACGGTTATTCAAGCAGCCTCAGCGAGCTGCGGAGGAAGCCAGGCAGCCCGAGGGATACCTGGCCTGCGGGTGCTGATGTTCCCTGAGCCCCCCCTTAGTCTCCGCAGGGTTCCCCCATCCCTTCACTCCCACTCCCGCAGGCCCCCATTCATGTGTCCTGCTCTTCTTCGAATCCCTTCCATTTGGTCAATATCCTCCTGCAGAGTGAGGCTGGGGCTGGGGCTGGGGAAGCCGACTCAGACCCAGCCCTCCCGCAGGTGAAAGCTCCTCTCTGGTCCTGCGCCCCAGCGCTGAGCTGCGCTTTTCTCCACTGCCGGCCCTGCAGGAGGGGTTCTGGCAGTAAGGGTTCTCGCAGGGACCAACTTCTGCGGGAGCGGGTAGAATTTATTTGTGCTGAGGATCCAGATGGAGTTGTTTAGGCTGAGCTGAATCTTTTTGCTTAATTCTGAAGACTGGAGGCTCTGAAAATGGACCCCTGAGGATTCTCCAACCCAGGTTAGGCCACTGGTTGATTCATTCCAAAAAGCGAAAGTAGGTGGGGTGCGGTGGTTCGCGCCTGTAATCCTGGTACTTCGGGAGACTGAGGCAGGAGGATCTCTTGAGGCTGGGAGCTCAAGACCAGCCTGGGCAACACAGCAAGACCTTGTCTCTACAAAAATTAAAAAAAAAAAAAAAATAGCTGAGCATGGTGGTGTGTGCCTATAGTGCTAGCTAGTCAGGAGGCTGAGGCAGGAGGATCACTTGAGCCCAGGAGTTCAAGCTTAACAGTGAGCCATGATTGTGCCACTGCACTCTAGCCTGGGTGACAGTGCAAGACCCTGCCTCAATTAAAAAAAAAAAAAAAAACCTGTGAGGCCTGAAACATACTGTAAATACAGATGAAGCTTCATTCACTTACCGGCTGCTCACCTCCTGCTATGCGGCCTCGTTCCTAACAGGCCACCAATACCAGTTCATGGCTGGGAGCTTGGGGACCCCTGCTATAGATTTCTGAATTCTGGACTCTCGCGTGAATGGCATCACACCATATGTGGTCTTTTCTGACCAATTTCTTTCATTTAACATAATGTTTTTGAGGTTCATTCATGTTGTAGCAAGTGTCAGTACTTCCTTCTATGGCCAAATAGCCTTCCGCTGTGTGGATGTATCACATTTTGTTTATATATTCATCTATTCATGGACATTTGGGTTTTGTCCACCTTTTGGCTATTATGAATAATGCTGCCATGAGCATTCGGGTACAAGTCTTTATGTGGACATACATTTTCGTTTCTCTTGGAGTATTTGTTGTTTTTATTGCTTTCTTTTATTCCTGGTCATGCTTTATTTATTTCGAGATTTCAAATAACATTAGAACATGAAATGGTTAACGGTTACACACAGAGAAGGCACGAGTTTAACTAAGCCTTAAGAAATACCGCTCTGTGTGATAAAGTACCTTAATAAAGTGGACAGGAGCCCTCCTGAATGGCAATGATCATGGCTGATGTTTCTTTCGGATCTATAGCAATTGCTCAGTGAGTGCTGGCTGAGTGACCTGAATGCCCAAATCAATTCAGATTCTACAAATGTTTACTGGGCTGAGTCTTTTCCCCATGCCTGGGCACATTTATCCTGCAAGGTATAGAAGAGTGTGTGGCGCAAATATTCATTCCCATTTTACAGATGGGGAAACCGAGTGAGGAGCGAAGGCCACAGCCCTGTGGCTTTGAGGAGTGTTGGAAAATTGAACCACGAGAAGTCATCAGTGCTAGACGTATAGCAGTGCACTTTTTATTCCGTTGGCTTCCCCATGGAAATTGGAAGCCGGGGGCCTCTGCTTTAAGCAGGAAAATCTGGGTTGTCCCAACAGATACACGATCTGGTGTTGCTCATTTTACAAAAGGTTCTTTATTGCACAAAAGAACTAAAGACCATGGTCCTTGCTGGGTTCCCGGGAGGCCAGTGCTTTTCGGTGCTGCCGGCTGCAGAGTGCATCACTTCACACGCAGCTGGGCTTCTGGAGAAGTTGGAAGTCAAAGTTTTGTAAGTTAGATCATATTTTAGGGAACAGATAAAAGAATAAGACTCTGAATCTTTGAGAAGGATCTGTGTGTGTGGCGATAATGAGAACCAGATTTACGATTCCTGTAAAGGCGAAAATCAGAGATAAATGTCAACAACGCCAGGAATCCTGTGATAATTAATTAAGAGCCTATGTGTGTAATAGGCACTGTCCTAGCTTTCAAGATTTTTTTTTCATTTAAATCTTGCACAAGCAGAAACAAAGACAACAAAAATTGTGTTTGAGGTAGGTGTTATTGATCGCCAGCTTAAGAGTTGGGGAAACTGAGGCTGGCAGATATTAAGTAACTTGCCCAAGGTCACAAGAACTAAGAGGTAGAGTTTGAATTCCAACCAGACCCATACTTGGTTTTTTTTTGTTTGTTTTTTGTTTTGTTTTGCTTGGAAGCGCTGGTTCTTTCCAGGAGACAGTGCATGGTTATGTGTCAACTCAGAGGTCAAACTGCTTGGCTGGAGTCCTAGCTTCATCCCTTACTCTCTGTGCATCTGTTTCCTGGGCTGTAAAATGAGCTGCAGAAGACCTACCCTAAAACATGGCTGTGAAGTTCAAATTGTTTAAAGAGCCTGGCACACAGCAAGTGCTTAATAAATGCTAGCAATCAGCATGCTGAACTGCTCCTGTAATGAAAGGATCCTTTCATTAAATGAGTTGAATAAATTGAACTTCACAGCCATGTTTTAAGGTAGCGCTTTCGCAGCTCATTTTACAGCATTTATCAAGCACCTACAGTTCACAGCACAGCCCAATACCCCAACAGCATTCTACGCTAGGATAATAACTAGATCATCCCTATTCCGTAGTCACTTACTCACTGTGGGACTTTAGCAAACTGCTTAACCTCTCTGAGCCGCAGTTTTGGTAAAAAGAGGCAATAGCACTCACTCCCAAAAGGGCCATGGTGATGATTCAGTGAGCTACACAATGTAAAGTGACTTAAATTAGGCAGTCATTACTATTATCATTATTATTGTTATTTGAGACGGGATCTTGCTGTGTCATCCAGGCTGGAGTGCAGTTGTGCAATGATGGCTCACTGCAACCTTAAACTCCTGGGCTCAAGTCATCCTCCCACCTCGGCCTCCCAAGTAGCTGGGACTATAGGCATGCGCTGTCAAACCCAGCTAATATTTTTTAAATTTTTTATAAAGATGGGGTCTTGCTATATTGCACAGGCTGGTCTTGAACTCCTGGGTTCAAGTGATCTTCCCACTTCGGCCTCCCAAAGCTCTGAGATTACAAGGGTGAGCCACAGTGCCCGGCCAGCCCTTGTTATGATTATGTGCTAGGAACTTTACACATGCTCTTTCCAGTGAATCTCACCACAATCTAGGTTTTAGTTTTAAGAGAAGGAGGCTGAGGTCAGAGAGGTCAATAACTCTCCAGGTGCCACCAGCAGTCTGGGATGGAGCAGGGCTTTGTGCTCAGGCCCATCAGGCGTTGAACATGCCCTGAAGGTTATCTATAGAACAGCCATTCCTGGCCAGGCACGGTGGCTCACACCTGTAATCCCAGCACTTTGGGAGGCCAAGGCGGACAGATCACGAGGTCAGGAGATTGAGACCATCCTGACTAACATGGTGAAACCCCATCTCTACTAAAAATACAAAAAATTAGCTGGGCATGGTGGCGCGTGCCTATAGTCCCGGCTACTTGGGAGGCTGAGGCAAATACAAAAGATTAGCTGGGCGTGCTGGTGCACACCTGTAGTCCCAGCTACTCAGGAGGCTGAGGCAGGAGAATGGTGTGAACCCAGGAGGCAGAGTTTGCAGTGAGCCGAGATCACGCCACTGCACTCCAGCCTGGGTGACGGAGCGAGACTCCATCTCAAAACAAAAAAAAGAAAAAGAAAAAAACCAACAACAACCAAAACAAAACAGAACAACTATTCCTCTCTACCCCTGACCTATGATTTTATTTGGGTGTACACCATCCCATGTGTAGAGAATGAGACTTATCCCTACTCCCAGAGGAATATGTGAATGTGGGTGTTCGGGAATGAGATTCCAAAAGGACAATAGACGTGCAAGAAATTTACTGAGATGCCTGTGATAAGGATAAGGATAAGAGAGAGAGAGAAAGAGGATAAGGATAAGAGAGAGAGAGAGAGAGAGCAGGAGTGGCTGGGGAAAATATCCAGGGTGTGATGTGGGTCTGACCTCTGGGAAAGGAGAGGGGGAAGGAAGGAGAACTGGGTTGGAAGAGGTTCAGGCTGCAGCCCAGCTCTGAGAAAGTCTCAGCCAGGCTGATGGGGAGTTAGAGTCCCCCACTAGACAGAAGTGCCCAATTCTAGGCATGGTGGCTCACGCCTGTAATCCCAGCACTTTGGGAGGCCAAGGCAGGTGAATCACTTGAGGCCAGGAGTTTGTAACTAGCCTGGCCAACATGGTGAAACCCTGTCTCTACTGAAAATACAAAAATTAGCCGGGCATATTGGCACATGCCTGTAGCCTCAGCTACTCAGGAGGCTGAGACAGGAGAATTGCTTGAACCCGGGAGGCAGAGGTTGCAGTGAGCCTAGATCATGCCACTGCACTCCAGCCTGAGTGACAGAGTGAGACTCTGTCTCAAAAAAAAAAAAAAAAAAAAACGAAAAGAAAAAGAAGTGCCAGCTCTAGAACCCCCACTATACAGTTACTGTCTGGCAGCAGCCTGGGGAGAGCAGAGTCTCTGTATGAAGCACACCCGATGGTGCAGCACCCATAGGCTGTCAGATAACTACCCTCCCCACGGCAGGTTCTCTTGAAGGGAGATCTGAGTGGTGCAGCTCCATGGCCACCATAGATACATGTCATTAGCCCAAGTCAATCAAAGCAATTTCACTGCCCTTGGTAGCGTCTGGTTTGGGCAGAAGTAGATGATGCCCCTGGACCAATGAGACATACGGGAAGTCTACTGAGGGGTTGGTAGGAAAGGTGTTTTTCTTCTACCTCTCACCTCTCAATGCAGCTGTATGATGATGTGGTGTCTGGAGCTGTGGCAGCCACCTTGAGATCATGAAGTGACAAGCATGAAGGCAAAAACCAATATGCTCAAGGTAGAGTAGGGAGATGGAAAGAACATGGAGCTTTGATGACATCAGTGTGTCCCTTAATTAACCACCCTGGAATATCCTCCCTCAAGAAACTTGTCATGTGAGATCACAGGTCTCTTATTGCTTAAATTATCTATTGCTATGTAATGAATTACCCCCAAACTTAACAGCTTCCTAACAACAAACATCTATGTCTTACACAGTTTCCAAGAACCAGGAATCCAGAAGCAGCTTAGCTGGAAGTTTCTGGCTCAAGTTCTCTCATGAGGTTGTAGTCAAGATGCTGGGCAGGGTGGCAGGTATCCAAAGGCCTGACTGGGGCTGGCAGATCCTTTCCCAAGATAGTGCACTCACGTGGCTATTGGCTGGAGGCCATGTGGACCTCACCATAGAGCAGCTCACCATGTGGACCTCTCCACATGGTGCAGCTTGAGTATCCTTACAATATGGCAGCTGGCTTTTTCCAGAATGAAAGTGATTAGAAAGAGAGAGAAAGGAAGAGGCTACATGCTCTATATGACCTAGTCTCTGAAATCATACACTGTCCCTTCTATCTTATTCTGTTTGTTAGAAGCAAGTCACATAGCTCAAGGGGAGAGAAATCGAGCTCCACTTTTTAAAGGGAAGCATATTGGCCTAGTGTGGTGGCTCAGACCTCTAATCCCAGCACTTTAAGAGGTCACAGGGGGAGAATCACTTGAGCCCAGGAGTTCAGGACAAGTCTGGACAACACAGTGAGACTCTGCTTCTACAAAAAAAATATAAAAATTAGCCAGGCATGGTGGCAGGCACCTATAGTTCCAGCTACGCACCTGTAGTCCTCAGTCCCATGCTGAGGCAAGAGGATTGCTTGAGCCCAAGAGTTCTAGACCCAGTCTGGTCAATATAATGAGATCCCATCTCTACAAATATATTTAAAACTTTAGCCAAGTGGGGTGGCATGCACCTGTAGTCCTAGCTACTCAGGAGGCTGAGGTAGGAGGATCCCTTAAGTCCAGGAGTTCAAGGCTGCAGTGAGCTATGACTGCACCACTGCCTGGGCAATAGAGTGAGACTCTCTCAGAAAATAAAATAAAACCAAGGGAGCTGTATCAATGAACTTTTGGATTTAAAACCTCCATAGCTACTTTCAGCTGTGCCCTCTTTATTTACAGAGATCCCCAAAGCGATATTCTTTACATCACACATCACTGCCAGGCCGGGCAGGGGAAATTGTGTGCTCAGGAGATTACAACAGACCCAATAATCCTCAGAAGACTTTCTCAACTGAGAAATCCTCCAGTTCCAAAAGACTCTTGCAGAATAAGTCTGCTTAAAGGTACATATGCCTGTATAAACATGCCCTACCTAAAAATAAACTTAGATGTAATCATCCATTAGGAAATACCAAAAACACACAAAAAGGGATAAAGAATAATTTTAAAACTCCCTTGACCCACCACCTCGCTTAAGAAATAAAATAATACCCATGTGATGGAAGCTCTAGATCCTCATATACTCTGATCATACTGTTCTTCTCACCCGCAGTGGGAACCACTACCTGTATTGGGGTGTTTTTCATTCCCACAACTTTTTTTTTTTTTCTCTTATTTTTTTGAGATGGAGCCTCTCTCTGTTGCCCAGGCTGGAGGGCAGTGGCGCCATCTCAGCTTACTGCAACCGCTGCCTCCTGGGTTCAAGTAATTCTCCTGCCTCAGCCTTCTGAGTAGCTGGAATTACAGGTACCCGCCACCACCCCCAGTTAAGTTTTTGTATTTTTTTAGTAGAGACGGTTTCACCATATTGGCCAGGCTGGTCTCAAACTCCTGACTTCAAGTGATCCTCCTCCCTTGGCCTGCCAAAGTGCTGGGATTACAGGCATGAGCCACTGCGCTTGGCCCCACTACTTTCTTTAACTGTGCCAGGTATAGACCTATGCAATATCGGGTATCATTTTGCATGTTTCTAAGCTTTGTAGAAATGGGGTCATACTGAATGTATTCTTCTGCCACTTGATTTTTTTCTCTAAACTATGTATGTAAGCTTCAGCCATGTAAGGACATGGGAAAATGGGAATCTCATACATTGCTGATGGGAGGGTAAAATGGTGCAGCTGCTTCAGAAAGCACTCTGGCAGTTTCTCAAAAAGTAACACGGAATTGCTGTATGATATGTCCGCTCCTAGATATATACCCGAGAGAAATAAAACATATGTCCATATAAAAGCCTGCATGTGAATGTTCCTAGCAGTGTTATTTATAATTTTTCTTTTCTTTAAATATCCTGCTGGATGCCAGAGTGTTATTTATAATAGTTAAAAAAAAAAAAAAGTGGAAACAACCCAAATGTCCATCAATTGGTAAGTGGATAAACAAAATGTGGCATATCCATACAGTGGGATATTATTTGGCCAGAAATACTGATACATGCTACAACACGGATGAACCTTGGAATTGTGCTAAGCGAACAAAGCCAGGCACAAAAGACCACATAGTATACAATTCCATTTATGTGAAATATCCAGAATAGGGCACATCCATAGAGACAGAAAGTAGATTCGGGATTGCCTGGGGCTGGGGGTGGGGAGGACTGGAGAGTGACTGCTCAGTGAGTACAAGGTTTATTTGGGGGATGGTGATAATATTCTGGAATTCGATCATGGAGGTGGCTGCACAATTTTGTGAATATACTAAAAACCACGGCATTGTACACTTTCAAAAGTCAATTTTATGACATATACATTCTGTCTCAATAAAAAAAGATTCAACCACGTATTCATCTCTTTTCACACTGCTAATACAGACATACCCGAGACTGGGTAATTTATAAAGAAAAAGAGGTTCAGTGGACTCACAGTTCCACATGGCTGAGGAATTACGGCAAAAGGTGAAGGAGAAGCAAAGACACGTCTTACGTGGTAGCAGACAAGACAGCTTGTGTAGGGGGACTCCCCTTTACAAAACCGTCCAGTCTCATGAGACTTATTTATTATCATGAGAACAGCATGGGAAAGACTCACCCCCATGATTCAATTACCTCCCACCAGGTCCCTCCCATGACACGTGGGGATCGTGGGAGCTACAATTCAAGGTGAAATGTGAGCAGGGCCACAGCCAAACCACATCAACTGTGTTAACACAGAGGCTCGATCATTCATTTTCACTACTATATAGTAATCCCTTAGTATGACCATTGTACATCTTTCCATTCTCCCACTAATGAGCATTGGTATTGTCTCTCACTTTGCTGCTATTCCAAGCAACGGTGCTGTGAACATTCCCGGCATACCTCTTTGTGCATGCAGGAGGGTTTCTTGAAGATACATAGGAAGAAGGGTGGTTGCTGGACTGTAGCGTTTACGCATCTTCAACTTCACACCCCCACTCTCTAAAACTCCTTCCTCAGTCTAGGGAGAGAAGAAAAGGAAGCGAGCTCTGCCTCCACCCTTGGCCCCTGCAAACCTCCCGAGGTCTCAGAAAATAGGGCAACTGAAATGGAAAACAAATAGCACAAATCAAATGGTGGGCTGTTTCCCCTGCCACCACCGTTCGGAGACCCGCTAGATGGGCAGCGGGGCCTCCCCCACCAGAAAATATTAACAGCATTTAATGAATATTCACAAGGATTCATTAAACATTTCCCGGTGCGGCTGAACAAAACAGTGTTCAAACCCCCAAGCCATTAACAAAAAAGGAAGAAGAAATATTACAGGGACGATATGCGCAAGCTAAAAACGCCACAAGCAAGAAATCACTTTTATTTTATTTTATTTTTTCAACTCAACTTCATCTCTCTCATCTCACTGATGTTTAGAAGGGGCCCGGTGTCCTGAGTCTTTGTGAAGACTTGGAATAGGACAGTCCTGATTACTATGATTATATTTTTCTATTTCATATACACAGGAAGTTGTTTCATCACATCAATAATATTTATTTGTTTGTTTTTGAGAAAGAGTCTCACTCTGTCACCCAGGCTGGAGTCCAGTGGCGCAATCTTGGTTCACTGCAACCTCTGGTTCCCAGGTTCAAGCAATTCTCCTGCCTTAGCTTTCCAAGTAGCTGGGACTACAGGCACGTGGCACCAGGCCCGACTAATTTTTCGTACTTTTAGTACAGATGGGGTTTTGCCATGATGGCCAGGTGGGTCTCGAACTCCTGACCTTAAGTGATTCACCCGTCTCAGCCTCCCAAAGGGCTGGAATTACAAGTGTGAGCCACCGTGCCCAGCCGATAATATTTAAATGAGACATTTAAGTTGAAAAGAGCTTCTCGGCTGGGAACGGCGGCTCACGCCTGTAATCTCAGCCCTTTGGGAGGCCAAGGTAGGCAGATCACTTGAGGTCAGGAGTTCGAGACCAGCCTGGCCAATATGGCAAAACCTCACCTTTACCAAAAAATACAAAAATTAGCCAGATGTGGTGGCACATGCCTGTAGTCCCAGCTGCTTGGGAGGCTGAGGCAGGAGAATTGCTTGAACTCGGGAGGCAGAAGTTGCAGTGAACCAAGGTCACGCCACTGCACTCCAGCCTGATTGACAGAGCAAGACTCTGTCTCAAAAAAAAAAAAAAAAAGGACAGGAAAGAAAAGAGCTTTTCTGTGGGTCACCCCATTGGATGCACATAGCTCCCTGGTTGGATGGTGCAAGTTCTCTTAACCTCATTTAACAGACAAGGAAACTGAGGCCTGTGATCATTAGTGGACTCAACCAACATCACTGTACTGAGATGAGGCTATTATATCCTCAGTGCTTTGGCATCTTCCCAGGAAAGGTGACGTCGTGACCTCAACACCCGAATCCCATAGCAGACAGGCCCAAGCATAGAGGTCTTGGATGAGAGTGCTGCCTGGCAGAGTCACCCGCCCCCACTGCAGAGTGACTGGAAGAGCCAGTTAGACACTCTTTCTGGAGAGGCTAAGTCTATGGGATGTGAACATAGACAAGTTGGGAGCTTGGACAAACGCTGAAAGCCAAACAGAGGGAAAAGACAGGGAAGCAGAGAACGTGAGTCAGCAGAAGCCATGAGTCAGTAGAAACCATGAGTCAGCAGAAGCCATGCGGCCTTGGAAGCCCAAAGCAACAATCTCAGGCCCACAGATTGGCTGGTGGAATGGGGAGTAGTAGACAATAGTCTAGAGACTGGGTTTGATGGCTCACGCCTGTAATCTCAACACTTTGGGGGGCTGAGGTGGGGAGATGGCCTGAGGCCAGAAGTTCAAGACCACCCTGGGCAACTCAGTGAGATCCCATCTCTACAAAAATTAAAATAAAATAAGAAGTAGAGCTAGAGAGTAGTTGGAGCAGTTTATCAGCAGAACACTTCAACAGGGCACTGCAGAGTGGTAAATCCTGAAATACTTTATTTTTTTTGAGACAGAGTCTCAGGCTGTCATCCAGGCTGGAGTGGAGTGGCGTGGTCTTGGCTCACTGCAACCTCTGCCTCCTGGGTTCAAGCGATTCTTGTGTCTCAGTCTCCTGGGTAGCTGGGATTACAGGCATGCGCCACCACTTGGCTACTTTTTGTATTTTTAGTAGAGACGGGGTTTCACCATGTTGACCAGGCTGGTCTGGAACTCCTGACCTTAGGTGATTCAACCGCACAGGCCTTCCAAAGTGCTGGGATTACAGGTGTGAGCCACCACACCCAGCCTAATCCTGAAATACTTTCCACTCTCAGCAAGACCTGACTGTGCCTTACTGGTGACTGATCCTTTTTCCCTGTTTCCCCATTTCCTTTATTCTGGGCCAGTGATTCTCAATTACAGGTGACTTTGCAATGATAATTTCTGGAGAGCCTCCCTCATTGGGGGACAGGTCCTACTGGCATCTCATGGGTAGAGGCGAGGGATGCCGCTCAGCATCCTACAGTGCACAGGACAGCCCCCAGCACAAAGAACCATCCAGAAAGTCAATAATGCAGAGATGGAGAAACCCAATGGAGGCCTCCTTTCAATCAGTGTTTTAGGGTAGGTAGGTTCTCTGGAGCAGAAGCTGAGACAGACTTCAACATTATGAAGAGGAGGAAGAGAAGGAGGAGGAGGAGGAGAAGGAGGAGGCAGCAGGACTGGGCATCAGTGAGATGAGGGAGATGAAGTTGAGTTGAAAAATAAAATAAAACAAAAGTGATTTCTTGCTTGTGGCATTTTTAGCTTGTGCATATTATACCTGTAATATTTCTTCTTCCTTTTTTAAGAAGTTGAACTGCGATGTGGGCACAAGACCTTGGCCAACCCCACGGGCATAGATGGCCTGTCAGAGTTGTCCCTGCCATGGGCCAAATTGGCCAGGCCTTTATATTCCTATAGGTATCGGTCATTGGATACAGGCTGACCTGGGAAGGGTACAGCCTGTGCAAGTTGGCTGCAGACAGCAGAGGCAATTCCTGAGGGGGGCTGACAGCTGTAGGCCATCTGTGAGCCACCTTCCCAGCAGCTGAACTCTAAGTCCTTCCTTGAAGGCAGATCCAGGTGGCTTATCACCATGTTCATCATAATGAATAACCATTGAATTGCTAGTTCATGCATCCACTAATGCAGGAAGTTTTGATGAAAAGAGCTGATCCCAGTTAGAACCTACACATAGATGAGTAGGTCTCCATAAGCCAATGCAATTAGCAGAACTGAAGACAAAGGAGAAGCCTGGAAAATAAAATTTATATTTCTAAATTTATTTTTCCTAAGTCAAATGAGATGCATACAATGTATCTGTTGGTCAGCATTAAGATGAATGGGTGAATTGATGAATGAATGAATGAATGGTCGCAGTGGCTCATGCCTGAAAACCCAGCACTATGAGAGGCCGAGATGGATGGATCACTTGAGTCCAGAGGTTCAAGACCAGCCTGGGCAACATAGCAAGACCCCGTCTCTACAAAAGATTTTAAAATTAGCTGGGTGTGGTGGTGTGCACCTGTGGTCCCAGCTACTCAGGATGCTGAGGTGGATGGATTGCTTGAGTCTGGGAGGTTAAGGCTGCAGTGAGCTATGATTGCATCCCTGCACTCCAGCCTGTGTGACAGATCAAGACCCTATCTTAAAAAATAAAGAAAGAAAAGGAAAGAAGGGGACATAGTAATAGTGACCATAGATTATTTAGTGTGCCAGAAGCTCTGCTAAGTGTTCTAGATATATGATCTCTCAACCTCACAAAAGCCTTTTAGGGTTTTTCACCCCATTTTATGGATAATGCTTGACTTAATCACCTACTGCTGCAGAACAAACTATCTAAAAATATAGTGGCTTAAAACACTCACATGGCTGTTGGCTGGAGGCCTCAGTTCCTCCACAGGGACCTTCCCACAGGGCTGTTGAAGGCTCCACATTCCCTGATAGCTGGCTTCTCCCATAATGAGTGATCCAAAAGACTCCAAGGAGGAAGCCACAAGGCACTGGGTGACCCTGCCTTGGAAGTCACACACTGTCACCTAGCCACATTCCTTTACTTAGAAGTGAGTCATTAAGCCTGGCCCATGCTCAAGAGAAGAGGAATTAGGCTCCTTCTTTTGAAGAAAGGAGTAGCAAAGAATTTGTGGGTATTTAAAACCACCCCAAAGCTCAAGCTATATAATTGGTAACTGGTGAAACTGGGGTTTATCCATTCATTCATTCATAAATAGCAGCACTTGTGTCTTTGCAGTCCAGTGTGGTAGCCACTTGCCACATAGGCTGTTGAACAGTTGAAACACGGTCAATGTGACTGAGGAATTGTATTTTTTTATTTTATTCAATTTTATTTAATTTAAATTTAAAGCTAAAAAACTGATTCATTTAACTATTGGAAAACTTTGACATTTGTTTGGAATAACTTGAGTAAGAATCTAGTCTCCATGTAAATTTTATAAAACCTAAATAAGATCAAGTATTTCCAGCTGGGCACAGTGGCTCATGCCTGTAGTCCCAACTACTCCGGAGGCTGAGCCAGGAGAATTGCTTGAACCCACGAGGTGGAGGTTACAGCGAGCTGAGATTGCACCACTGCACTCCAGCCTGGGCCACAGGGCAAGATTCTTGTCTCAGGAAAAAAAAAAAAAAAAAAGATCAAGCATTTCCAATGAAAATTTAGACCCAAATTGAGATGTGCTGTAATATAAAATATAAACTGGATTTTGAAGACTTAGTATGAGCAAAAAATAATGTAAACTACCACATTCACATTTTTACATTGATCACATGTGGAAATGAAAATGTTTTTGGATATATTGGGTTAAATAAAATATATTATTAAAATTAGTAAATTAGTTTAATCTGTTTCTTTTGACCTTTTTTAAAAATTATTATTTTAAAGAGATGGGGAGTCACCCAGGCTGGGGTGTTGAGATCATAGTTCACTGCGACCTTGAGCTCCTAATAAATAAGTTACATATGTGGCTTATCTTATATTTAGATGAATGGCACTGTATTCCATACTAAATGCTATGGATCCATAGTTCCTACTTTCATGGGGCTTGCCATCAAAAGAAGGTAGCCATTAAGTAATTAATCCAAAGATTCAATTGAAAAATGATGTTACAAGGCAGAGATCAGGGGAGCTGTGAGTTTCACAGGGGACCTGGCCCAGATTGGCCTGTCTCCTAAGCAAGCTGGTGATTTGAGAGGGGAGGGAGTTACAAAGCCCAGGCCTGGGAGCATCTGGTGGGAGGTGGATGACAGAGTCTCTGCACTGGGGTACACGGCGCCAGCTCCTGGGGTTCAGAGCCAGAGGAAGCGGATGCATCAGGAACGCTGTCACTTTGATGTGCAGGCAGGGCGCGGCTGGGCTGCCCTCAGCTGTCAGGTTGGCACTTGCCGCTCTGCCTACGCAGTAGCCGGGCTCAGGAAGCCTCCAGGGATCTCTGGGCGTGGCCTCCTGCGGCTGTACTGGAAATCACCGGGGGCCCCACAAAAGCTAAGCACCAAGCAGGAGGCTGGCCCTGGCTCTGACCTGGGGCCAACCCTGAGTGCCGGACCTCTGGGTTCTTGCCCAGGCACAGGCCTGAAGGTGCCTTTGACAACCACACAAGGGCTGGACCATGACAACTGGGACTCCCTGAGTCCCTGCTGCTGGCGGACGGGTTGCTCATGGTAGCCTCGGGTGATTCAACCTGGCCCCTTAGCCACCTTTCTCCTTCCTTCCCCAAATCTGCCCTTCTTATGTGACCCAAGTTCCTATTGTTCCTAAAACACACCAAGCTCGTAGCAGCCTCAGGACTTTTGCCACTTGCCATATCGCCTCCCTAGAACACCTCCCTTCAGATATTGGCATAGTTGGCATCTTCTTGCCATGTGAATCTCAGCTCGAGTCACCTCCACCCCTGACCACTTTCCTAACATTCTCTCCATGCCTTGAGTCTTTATAGTGACTCTCTGTCTCATTTCCCTGTAGATTTTTGTTCAGGTCGTACTCCTCACTACCTTTCTTTAAATAAATAAATAAATAAATAAATAAATAAAAGGCCTGACTCAGTGGCCCACGCCTGTAATCCCAGCACCTTGGGAAACTGGGGTGGGCAGATCACTTGAGGCCAGGAGTTTGAGACCAGCCTGGCCAACATGGTGAAACCTGTCTCTACTAAAAATACACACAAGTATTAGCTGGGTGTGGTGATGCAGGCCTGTAGTCCCAGCTACTCAGGAGCCTGAGACAGGAAAATTGCTTGAACCTGGGAAGCAGAGGTTGCAGTGAGCCAAGATTATGCCACTGCACTCCAGCCTGGTGATAGAGTGAGACTTCGTCTCAAAAAAAAAAAAAAAAAGCTTAAAAATACACAAATTAGCCAGGTATCGTGGTGCATGCCTATAGTCCCAGCTACTCCGGAGGTGGAGGCAGAAGAATCACTTGAGCCTAGGAGGCGGAGGTTGTAGTGCACTCCAGCCTAGGCGACAGAGCGAGACTGTCTCAAATATAAACAAACAAACAAATAAATACATAAATAAAGTATAGAGATGGGATCGCACCATGTTGCCCAGGCTAATCTCCAACTTCTGGCCTCAACTGATCCTCCCTCCTCGGCCTCCTACAGTGCTGGGATTACAGGTATCAGCCACCACTCAGCCTGGAATTATCTTGTTCATTTATTGTGTCATTTGTTGTCTTTCTCCCCTACCAGAAAATAACCTCTCCAAGAACTGGGACTTGCCCAGTTCCTGGCTCCTGGCAGGTGCTCAAAAAATAATTGTTGAATGAATTCATTCATCTTCCTAGAACGCAGATCTGCAAACCATTATGGAGCCCTCACAGGAATGTGGACAATTGTTTGTGATGAAATGTGAAGTTAAAAAAAGAGTAGAAAAATGATACCCTCTGATATTGTACGTATAAAATATATTCATCCAGGGACAAAGCAGGAAATGGAAAATAGTTAATTTGTTGGGAAGCATAGGAGTACGGGTGACTGGTATTTTTCAAACTTTTATTTAATATGGTTATGTTGTCTTTTAATAACAGTTTTATTGAGATATAATTCATCTACTATAAAGGTCACCCTCTTTTACTGCATACAATCTAGTGGCTTTTAATATATTCTCAATGTTGTACACAGGGCCCTAATTCCAGAACATTTTTATCACCCCTGAAAAAAACCGTATACCCATTAGCCGAAATTCCCACTCCCCTACCCTCCTGTCCAGCCCATGCAACCACTAATTACTTCCGGTCTCCATGCTTCGCCTACTCTGGGCATTTCGCATAAGTGAAATCATACAATATACGGTCTACCATGATTGGCTTCTTTTACTTATCCAAATGTTTTCAAGAATCATCCAGGTTGTAGCATGTCTCATACTTCATTTTTTTTTTTTATGGCTGAATAACATTCCACTGTAGAATATCCAGTGTGGATACATCACATTTTATGTATCTATTCACCTGTTGAACACTTGAGTTGTTTCAGTTATATTATTTTTACCATGACCAAAAAAATGAAGAAGTGAAGTGGAAACTTCTCCCTCATTGCTCTACAAATATATTCTGGTCATTCCTCTGGCTCCCAAATCCTGGAGTCCTCCCACTGCTTACAAGATACTGTCCAGCCTTCATTGCTCTACAAATATATTCTGGTCATTCCTCTGGCTCCCAGATCCTGGAGTCCTCCCACTGCTTACAAGATACTGTCCAGCCTTCTTTGCTTACACTGTTGGTCCCTGGCTATCTTTCCAGCAAATTCTTCAGTTGCTTTCTCTGAGCCCCTGTGTGCTCTGGTGACATGCTAGCGACACACCCTCAGCCACTATGCGCTTGCCAATGCCATCTTCTCTTCAGCTTCCTGGAAAAAGTCATCTGCACACTGCAAAATTCAGCACAGAGACCAAGCGTGATGGCTCACCCTTGTAATTCCAGCACTTTGGGAGGCTGAGGTGGGCAGATCACTTGAGGCCAGGAGTTCGAGACCAGCCTAGCCAACATGGAGAAACCTCGTCTCTACTAAAAATAAAAAATATTAGCTAGGCGTGGTGATGCACACCTGTAGTCCCAGCTGCTCCGGAGGCTGAGGCAGGAGAATTGCTTGAACCTGGGAGGTTGCAGTGAGCTGAGATCGCACCACTGCACTCCACCTGGGTGATAGAGGGAGACTCTGTCTCAAAACAAAAAACAACATAAAACAAAATTCAGTTCAGATGTTCCTTTCTTTGTGAAGACTTCACTCCTCCTGGTCCTCTGTTTGCAACTCTCTCAGCTCCTAAAGGACTCCCTACTGTGTTTATTCCTCTGCCTGTTTGCTGCCTTAGCCTGTGATAGGAGTACCCTTAGGGTATCATTCATCTTTGTCTCCTTCGAAGCTAACATAGTCCCTGGCACTGATCGGGTACTCACCGAAGTCAAATGACTGCATGTATGAATGGAGCTGCTTCTCTGATGGACTGAACAGGAACCCAACAATACCACCTTTTGGCAAAAAAGACATTAAAATGTCAAGGTTAAAGTGTGGGCTTAGGAGTCAGAGGGACATAGTTTGAATCCCAACTCTGCTGCTTGCCAGTTTGGGTGGCTGCTTGGAAATCATTTCTTCATCTTTAAACTGGACATAACGTCTCCCACCTGATGGAGTTCTTGGAGGATTAAATGCAGGTAAAACACCTAGTGTAGAGTATTACGTTGGTGCAAAAGTAATTGCGGTTTTTGCCTTTTTTTTTTTTTTAAGTAATAATTGGGCCAGGTGCGGTGGCTCACATCTGTAATCCCAGCACTTTGGGAGGCTGAGGTGGGTGGATTGCCTGAGCTCAGGAGTTCCAGACCAGCCTGGCCAACATAGTGAAACACTGTCTCTACTAAAAGTACAAAAAATTTGCTGGGCATGATGGCGCACACCTGTAGTCCCAGCTACTCCGGTGGCTGAGGCAGAAGAATTACTTGAACCTGGGAAGTGGAGGTTGCAGTGAGTCGAGATCGTGCCACTGGACTCCAGCCTGGGCAGCAGAACAAGACTCCATCTCAAAAAAAAAAAAAAAGAAAAGAAAAAGTAATAATTGGGTCAGGCATGGTGGCTAACACTTGTAATTCAGCACTTTGGGAGGCCGAGGTAGATGGATCACTTGAGGTCAGGAATTCGAGACCAGACTGGGCAACATGGCGAAACCCTGTCTCTACCAAAAATACAAAAATTAGCTAGGTGTGGTGTTGGGTGCCTGTACTCCCAGCCGTTTAGGAGGCTGAGGCAGAAGAATTGCTTGAACCCAGGAAGCAGAGGTTGCAGTGAGCCAAGATTGCACCACTGCACTCTAGCTTAGGAGACAGAGTGGGACCATGTCTCAAAAACAAACAAACAAAAAAGAAAACAATAAGTAATAACTGTTCAGTAAGTGATTGTTCTTTTAAAAAATTATGGTGTATGCCAGGCAAGATGGCACATGACTATTGTCCTAGCTACTCAAGAGGCTGAGGCAGAAGTATAGCTTGAGCTCAAGACTTTGAGTTTAGCCTGGGCAATATAGCGAGACTGTCTCTTAAAAAATAAGAGATATAAAATACATGCATAAAATATACATTTTAACCATTTTAAGTGTTCAAGTGGTTTTCCATACATTCAAACTGTTGTGTCCATAAGTGCTTTTATGAATACTGCTATATTATGTCACAAGTGTTTTTCTTTCTTTTTCCAAGACAGGGTCTCACTTTTTCACCCTGGCTTGAGTGTAGTAGCATGATCATAGCTCACTGCAGCCTCAAACTCCTGGGATCAAGTGATCCTCCCGTCTCAGCCTCCCAAGTAGCCAGGACTACAAGCATGCACCACCATGCCCAGCTAATTTTATTTTTTTGTAATTTTTTGTAGAGATGGGGTTTTGCTATGTTGCCCAGGCTGGTCTTGAACTTCTTGCTTCAGACCATCCTCCCACCTCAGCCTCCCAAAGGGCTGGGATTAAGGCTTGGGCCACTACACCCAGCTAATTTTATTTTTTGTATTTTTTTATAGAGATGGGATCTTGCTATATTGCCCAGGCTGATTTTGAACTCCTTGCTTCAAACCATCCTCCCACCTCAGCCTCCCAAACTGTTGTGATTAAAGGTGTAAGCCACCGTGCTTGGCCTGTATCAAATGTCTTAATAGTTGGATTTTGCTAGAGACAGGACATGTATTATGAACCAGTCATGGACTTGCCTAGGTCTCTGCTTTCTCTGGATTATTTCACCCTCTCAGGAATCCTGGGAGGTTTTATCATTTCCATTTCTACTGGACAGCTCTAACGATGTGCCCAAGGGCACTTGGCAGCAAGTGGCAGAACTGAGACCAGTCCCCAGACCCACGGATCTGTCCACTACCTATCAACAGCGACTTGCTGAATTGTGATGACCCCAGTCTGACCAAATCACTTCTCTGAGGTTCTGACTTTGACACTGGGAGGGGCGTAGCTAAAATGAGAAAAGCGGCAGCCCCATTCTAGGACAGGTGAATGACCCGGGGGCTCTGGCATCCTCAGCCCAGACAGCAGCACAGGGCAGAGGCTGAGACAGCCTTGTCGAGCTGCTGATGTCTTTATGCGGCTAGGACTGACTCCACGGTAGCAGGCCCAGCATGCGTCACCCCTGTGACAAATGATAAAGATCTCACTCGGCATACGAGATCCACTCGAGGAACTGAATGGAGACAGTTGAAAAGCGCTGCACACCAGCCACTGAAGCGGAAGCCTGCAGAGCCGGCTGATTTAAGGTCTTCTGTGTGGATTTGCTGATTCTGGAGATCTTAGCTATTTGGGCTTTATTAGTCTCTGGGCCTCCTCGGGGGAACTGAAGTGCTGGAACTCAGGGAAGACCTGTCTCGTCAAGTCCATAGTGTCAGAGCATCCAGACAGGATGAGTGTCTGATTTCGGCCAATCAAGTTTCATTTTGAAGACTAATTATGATGGATTATGATGGTTTTCTAATTCCTCACTACCTCCCTGGGAAGCTTTTTTTTTTTTTCTTTGGAATGTACTCTCTCACTCTGTCCCTGAGGCTGGAGTGCGGTGGCATGATCTTGGCTCACTGCAACCTCTGCAGTTCAAGCGATTGTCCTGCCTCAGCCTCCCCAGTCGCTGGGATTACAGGCATGCACCACCACGCCGGGCTAATTTTTGTTTTTTTGGTAGAGATGGGGTTTTGCCATGTTGGCCAGGCTGGTCTCGAACTCCTGATCTTAGATGATCCACCTGCCTCGGCCTCCCAAAATGCTGGGATCATAGGCGTGAGCCACCGCGCCTCCTGGGAAACTCTTAAAGGGGCCCCTCTTCCCTATTTCCTTGTCCATAGGAACAAATATTTGCCCTTGAAATTAGATCCCTCCTATTGCCACCATTGCTATATTTTAGCAATTCATGAGAGCCTGACAAATGCTAGTTAACCAGCTAACTGCTGTACAGCTGACCCCTTGAGTGTGTGAGTGAATGTGACAAGTGGCTGATGACATGCTCAAGTCACTCATTTGTGTCACCAAGTTTAGCCATTTGACTGTGTGCTTCTAAGTTAAAGAGTGTCACCTCAGGTGACTCCAGTTCAAAGCGCCTTTGGAAACAATCATGAAATTGGCTGATAAACGTGATAGTCATGGTGTATACAGGGCGTGGGCCGCTGGATAAACCCTAAGGAGACCTGACCCACTGCCCTCTAGGTGCTTAGCCTCTGACCACACCAGGCTAGCAACATTCCAGTCTCTCATAAAAAGCATTTCAAACGAAAGAGACTGGGCAAATAAATCGTGGTACATGCACGGAATGTGATGGCCCTCAGGCATTGAAAAGAAAGAAGTACATTTCCCATACTACAGGGATTGCTCGACTAACTTCCCACCTGTACACTTCTTTTTTTTTTTTTTTTTTGAGATGGAGTCTCGCTCTGTCACCCGGATGGAGTGCACTGGTTTGATCTCAGCTCACTGCAGCCTCCGCCTCCTGGGCTCAAGCGATTCTCCTGCCTCAGCCTCCCAAGTAGCTGGGATTACAGTCACATGCCACCACGCCCAACTAATTTTTGTGTTTTCAGTAGAGACGGGGTTTCACCGTGTTGACCAGGCTTGTCTTGAACTCCGGCCTCAAGTGATCTGCCTGCCTTGACCTCCCAAAGTGCTGGGATTACAGGCGGGAGCCACCATGCCCAGCCCCACCTGTATACTTTTGCATATGCTGTTCCCTCCATCTGAACACTTTTCCATCTGTCTCAATCCCAAAGAACATGCATTTGGCATACAGTAGATGTTTAACAGATGAGCCAGCTCTCACAGCGTTTCCCTCCTCAGGGGTTCACAAAGCATGCCAGTTATCCTATGCCCGAGGGATGGGTTTGTGATTTATGGGGTCAGCTGGGAGTAGGAAGGGAGATTGATCTGGGCATATTAGAAAGAAGAGGTCCGCAGTGTATAGTTAAGTGAAAAAAGTAGGTTACAAGCAGTGTGTATCTTATGACCCACTTTTTGGTAAAAAGAAAATCCCTTATTTACATGTTTGTTTATACATAAAAACGTCTGGCAGGGTCCACACAGCATTAACATTGATTACCTCTAGGGAGGGTGGAGTCAAAGCATGAAGAGAGAAACTTTTGGCTATTTTCTACTTTCTAAAGTGGTTTTCTTTCTTATTTTTAACAATGGGTATTGTATTAATTTTGTAATTAAAAATCTAATAAAGATTTGTAAATGTGCTTGGGGGAATAGAATAACTATACTTCCAAAATATTTGCAGTTGGCCTTTGTTGCAGATGGACCAAGCTGTGCTGTTAGTTATCATGCTGGATGTGTGTATTTTATTTTATTTTATTCTTTTAAGAGATGAGGTCTTGCTCTGTTGCGCAGGCTGGAATGCAGTGGAGTGATCATAGCTCACTGCAGCCTTGATCTCCTGGGGTCAAGCAATCCTCCCGCCTCAGCCTGCTGATTAGCTGGGACTATAGGCACTCACCACCATGCCTGGCCATTTTAACCATACCTGGCCATTTTAACCTAGCCCAGCTACTTTTTTTTTTTTTTTTTTAATTTAGTGGCAGGGTCTGTGTTTTATTCTTTCAACCGGACTGTGGACCCCACAAGGGCAGGAACTGGGTCTAATGACAATATCAATAACAGTAACCCTAACACTAACGCCACCGTTTGCTGAATGCTAAACATGCTACATGCATCTCTGAGTATAATTTCACTTGCTTGTAGGTCTTCAGATACCCCATGATGCTCTGGACAGCCATAAGGACACAACGTGAAGATTTTTGATTGAAAAGTGCAATTGACAATGCTCTAGAGAAACACATACAATTGCAACTCTCTCATTCAACCACGAAAACTTTTCTCCACAAACAGGACTTTGACTAAGTGTCCCACCTAAGGGAAGAAGACAGTAGGATTAATGCAGAGGACAGGTTCCACCTCCCATCCAATTAGGAACTCTAAAGGGCTGAGTTCTGAACACACTTGGTCATGCTTCCCAAAGTGTGTACTGTCACGCCTGCCTGCACGGTGTTCTATGAAAGGGTTCCATGCATAATTCTATTTGGAAAATGCTTTTTACTACCGATCCTCTTGGAGATTCATGTGCCTGTGAACACATTAAAGGCTCTGAAGAGCCTTGCTGTAAAGAAGCAGGTTTAACTTGGTTGATCGATCCCAAATTTCCCCAGTTCATTTGATCACAGAGCCTGTGATCTCATGAACAATTCTGAACATGTTCCTGTAATATGCATTGGAAAACGCTGCCCTGGAATGTTCTCAGCCAGCTGCCACCAAGAAACGTCTGATCCCATTTGGAGACAGATCAGGCTTGAAATGGTCAGAAACTGGTATTCCAAGTTTCCTTCACTCTGGTTGAATCCAAAAGATGACAAAGATGGGTTTGTAGCATGGATGGAAGCAACACATCCTATTTTCTCAACTGCTGAGAGAACACACCACGCTAATCCTTGGTGCTTTCTGAAAGAGATGATGTCATCATTGTTTAGCACCATGTACAAAGTGCCAGGAAAATAACAAGGGATACCAGTTCTATCATGGACTCACTGTGTGACCTTGGGTAAGTCACTGTACCTTTCTGAGCCTTAAAAATGAAAATTAAAGGCTGGGTTCAGTGGCTTATGCCTGTAATCCCAGCACTTTGGGAGGCAGAAGTGGGCAGCTCACTTCAGACCAGGAGTTTGAGACCAGCCTGGCCAACATGGTGAAACCCCGTCTGTACTAAAAATAAAAAAAAATTAGCTGGGCATGGTGGAGCGGCCTGTAGTCCCAGCTACTTGGGAGGCTGATGCAGGAGAATCGCTTGAACCCGGGAGGTGGAGGTTGCACTGCACTCCAGCCTGGGCAACAGAGCAAGCCTCTGTCTCAGAAAAAAAAAAAAAGAAAGAAAGAAAGAAAGAAAGAAAGAAAAGGGGGGGATTAAAATGCCTCCCTTGAAGAATTGTTTGAGGAGTGGACATACTATATAGGGGATGCTTGAGGAGAGTTGCTACCGTATTCCTTCCAAGTTATTTACTCCTACTGAAGTAGGAGGTGGAACTCGACTCCAGAAGTGGAGCTGGGACACGGGACCAGACTGAGGACTAGTTAAAGCAGGGCCGGGCAAAAGCAGCTTTCTATCAGACGCGCCCACCGGTGTGCCACGTCAATTTACCATTGCCATGGCAACACCTGGGAGTTACCGCCCCTTTCCATGGCAACGACCCAATGATTACTACCCCTTCCCGAGAAGTTTCTGCATAAACCGCCCCTTAATCTGCGTGCAATTAAAAGTAGGTATAAATATGACTGCAAAACTTCCCTGAGCTGCTACTCTTTGTCTATGGAGTAGCCCTGCTCTACAGGAGAGGTCACGGAGCTGTGACACGGCCTCTTCAATAAGGCTATTTTCCTTCTACCTCTGGCTTGCCCTTGAATTCTTTCTTGGGCAAAGCCAAGAACCCAGGCGCTAAGCTGCACTTTGGGGCTTGCCTGCCCGGCATCGCTACCGCTGCTCGGCTCACCATGGAAAGGTGGAGGTCTCTCTTTTCTTCTCTGTTTCTATTCCCGCAAAGACTAGGAGTGCTCTTTGGCACAAGGAAGTACGTGATCTGTGGAGTTATAAGACTTCCAAGGACACTACAGGGAAAGAGGGCAGATGTAAAATAAAATTCGTCTGATATAGCAAAAATCTGAATTGTAAAATCTTGGAAAGAAATGCCATCTCAAAACTTTTCGAATTGTTAACAATAAAACCGAGGCACCATCAGTCTTGGAGAATCTTGCAAGTGCTCTTAAAAGTAGATAAGAAAAAAAAAAAAAGGGTCAGCTGTGGTGGTTCATGCCTGTAACCCTAGCACTTTGGGAGAGCGAGGCAGGCGGATGGCTTGACCCCAGGAGTTAGAGACCAGCCTGGTCAACATGGCAAAACCTCGTCCCTAATAAAAATAAACTAAAAATAGGGCCAGGCGTGGTAGTTCATGCCTGTAATCCCAGCGCTTTGGGAAGCCGAAGTGGGCAGATCACTTGAGGCCAGGAGTTCGAGACTAGCTTAGCCAACATGATGAAACCCCGTCTCTACTAAAAATACAAAAATTAGCTAGGCGTGGTGGCAGGTGGCTCTAGTCCCAACTCAGGAGGCTGAGGCACAAGAATCGCTTGAACCTGAGAGGCAGAGGTTGCAGTGAGCTGAGATCGTCCCACTGCACTCCAGCCTGGGCGACAGAGTGAGCCACTGTGTCAAAAAATAATAATAAATAAAAATAAAAATAAAAACTAATTTAAAAAAAGCTTTTACCTGCTTCTGGCAGAAACGGCTACACGTATTACCCTTGGAGTCCCTCAGCCTTGGGTTGCAACGTGAGCACAATGTGCTTGCTGAGTGATCCTCGGGAAGCAACTAAACGTCTCTGTGCTTCCAGTTCGTCACGTGTGAGACGGAAAGAGGAGTACCAAACCTCACAGGAGTCATACTGTAAATCCCTGCAACCTGCCAGCTCGGGACCTGGCCCAGGGTGGGCACCCAACATGGCTGTTATCACTCCCATTATTACGCATTGAGTGTTCGGTTCCTTTTCCTTTTGCCAATACTCTTTCTTCTCTTCTGTCCCACTTTATTTCCCTGTGCCACCTCCCCTACGCTCTTTTTTTTTCTTTACCATCAATAGGAAAAATCAAAATAAATCAAATCAAGCCAACGCCACGCTCTGCAAGCTCTCAGCGGCTCCAGCGTTTTCAAGGAGCGGGGTCAAGGTCAAAGGGCCCCTCCCAGGCTGCCCGGGCGGGGCTGTCGTGGGATGCTGGTCCCCAGGCTGTGCCGGGGTTCTCCAGGGTGAAACGCAGGGGCGGGGCCGGGCAGGGGCGGG
>NW_012121709.1:4747622-4765693 GCF_000951035.1 Colobus angolensis palliatus
TGCTCCGCCCCAGCGGGCCTGCCGCGCCGCCGCGGCTCTGGCTGCCTCCTGCATGCCAATTAGGCCCTAATTTGATTTCTGTTCTATCTGTGCGAACCCCATTAAAACCCAATTCCGCTTATTACCAACAGCTTTCTTGCAACGCGACGCCTCTCCCTCCCAGGGCTGCTGCTCAGGAGCGCCGAGGAGCCGGGCTCCGCGCACCGGGCTGGCGGGGACACCTTCCCCGTCCCCCCTTCCCTGGGACGCGCAGGGTCCCCGCCGACTCTCGCCCCGGGGCTCCCCGGGTCCAGACTGGGGCCCAGGGACTGGGGCAGGCTCCGAGTCACCAGTTTCTTAAGAAGCAGTGGAATCGTAGAAAACTGAAATAGAGGGTTGTTGGGAACTCAGAGGTCACCACGTCCCCCCTCCCCACCCGCTGCAGGAATTCTGGAGACGCCTGGGCGATCACCAGACCCCCACCCGCACTTGGGCTGCTCCCAGCGCGGGGAAGTTCCCTCCCTCCTTCCAGGAAGCCTGGCTGGGTTCAACTGTCCGCCCCTCTGCTGTGTGATTTTAAGTAAAGCTCTCCACCTCTCTGAGCCGCTGTGTCGTGTCCTCCTCTGTAAAACAGGACCTTTAGGAAAGATAACCTTGCCTCCTAGGGCTGTTGGGAACACAAGACGCAAGGAAGCCCTGGAAGAGTAGCACAGCCACCTGACAGCTATGGGACGTGACTTCTGGCTTACCCCTGTAGTCCCAACACTTTGGGAGGCTGAGGTAGGAGGATCACTTGAGACCAGGAGTTCAAGACCAGCCTGGACAATATAGTGAGACTCTCTCTCTACAAATACAATAATAATAATAATAATAATAATAATAATAATAAATAAAATTAACCGGATGGGGAGGTGCACACTTGTAGTCTTAGCTACTCGTGAGGCTGAGGCAGGAGATCACTTGAGCCTAGGAGTTAGAGGCTGCCATGAGCTATGACCACAGCACTGCACTCCAGCCTGGGTGCCAGAGCCAAGACCCTGTCTCCCAAAATAGCTGTGTATAAATGAAATAGCTGTGAGATAATAGTAATAATAAATGAAATAGCTGTGAGAAGCAATGCTGCAGAATCCAGACTAGGGTAAGATCAGCGAGGTACTTGCCAAGATGCAAAATGTAAGGGCAAACGAAAAATCTCCATAAGCAAGATAAATAATGGCAGGAAGTGGCAGCTCACGCCTGTAATCCCAACACTTTGGGAGGCTGAGGTAGGAGGATGGCTTGAGTCCAGGAGTTTGAGACAGACTGGGAAACATAGTGAGACCTCATTTCTAAAAAATAAACAAATAAATAAATAATATTTTTAAATTTAAAAAAAAATTTTTTTTGAGACGGAGTCTCACTCCTCGCCCAGGTTGGAGTGCAGTGGTGCGATCTCGGCTCACTGCAACCTCCGCCTCCCGGGTTCACACCATTCTCCTTCCTCAGCCTCCCGAGCAGCTGGGACTACAGGCGCCCACCACCATGCCCAGCTAATTTTTTGTATTTTTAGTAGTGACTGGGTTTCACTGTGTTAGCCAGGATGGTCTCGATCTCCTGACCTCGTGATCCGTCTGTCTTGGCCTCCCAAAATGCTGGGATTACAGGTGTGAGCCACTGCGCCTGGCCAATAAATAAAATTTTCATACAATATTGTTAAAAACTGAAAATTACTGCTAACAAAATCAATGATGAACAAACTATGAAAAAATTAAAGACAGGACTGGGATTAGAGTGAGGCAAGTCAGGCGAAGACTTTAGTGTACAAGGTGGGATCCTGTCTTTCTTTAAAATTTTCATGTCTTGTTCATTGTGGATATTTTGCATTAATTTTTGAGTTTTTAAATGTTGCATTAAATACTGTTTATCTTGATTACTGGGTTTTTGGTGCCCCTTTAACTTTAGCAGCTGAGCCGAGGCTTTGCTCTGGTCCCTGCCCTGGGATGCAGTCACAAGGAAAACCTTCCAGAACCTCAGTTTCTAATCTGCTAAATGGGGCTGAGCATGACTATTTATAGGGATGTTTTGAGAATTAATAAGCGGACAGCATAATTAATAGTGTCTGCTCTAGAATTGGGGCAAGTTCAAGCCCCATCTCTGCCACTTACTAGTGGGAGGAGTCACAACCTCTCTGTGCCTCGGTTTCCTCATCTGGATGATGGGGGCACTGCCTATGTTTAGTTCCCAGAGGTTACCAGGAACTTAACTATAATAACACTCACAAATTCAGTGCATGCGTGACGCACAGCAAGACATCAGTTCATGTTGCCGCCATTATTATTTGCATAGATATCCTTAACCTTGACCATCCCTGGTATGGCACAGGCCCTTAATAGCTAAAATTCATGGTAATATGAGGATTACTTGACATCATTTTTGCAAGGGGCCTGGCACATAGTAGGTGCTCAGTTGACTGTAAGTGCTGCAAGAGCAAAGACCACTTCTTTTTATTTATTTATTTATTTATTTAATTTATCTATTTTTTGAGACAGAGTCTCGCTCTGTCGCTCAGGCTGGAATGCAGCGGCAAGATCCAGGCTCACTGCAACCTCTGCCTCTGGGTTCAAGTGATTCTCATGCCTCAGCCTCCCAAGTAGCTGGGATTACAGGCACACACCACGACGCCCGGCTAATTTTTGTATTTTTAGTAGAGACGGGATTTCACCATGTTGGCCAGGCTGGGCAGAGTCCACTTCTGATTTGTTCCCCATCATAGCCCCTTAATAACCTGCACATAATAGGTCTGCAGAAATATTCAGAATGAATCAATGCAATTGTTAAATGATGCAATACAGTGCACTCCATCTTTGGTTTCAGGAACGATTAGGAAACTTTATTCTTTCAATGACCCACCATCCTTCATCACCCTGTGTAATAATACAATGCCAATGACCCAGCGGTGCCTCCTTTTACACCCTGTGGAAAGGTCTTGCTCTCTGGACCACGCTTGGGTAGCTTTGATTCTCAAAATCCCCTTCGGAATGACTCCGAAAGCTTTCATGTTTGGCCCCTTGGCCTTGCAGAGAAAGGTAAAGAAGGACGATAGAAACGCACTGCTTCTACAGCACCTGCAGCCAATTTGCTGGCATGCCCAAGGGCCTAAAGCTGCCCCTACAGAAACGTCCTTCATCCCACTGAAAATTGCAGACATGGCTTTGGGAAGTGTGCTAAGGCTGCCCCAGTATTAGGCTTGGGCTAGCCACTTCATTAATGTACTTACCTGCCTGGCCCCTGCTGGCATTTGAGGAGTAACCTCTGGCTCATCTGGAACTGGCCTTCCTTAGACCCCAGGATCTGGCCCTCCCTGCCTCCTTGCCTCCAGCCTTCAGACCCTTGACTTTCAGCAGGGCACGCATACTGTGGGGTTCTCAGACTAGTCTTGGCTTTTGGCCTTTCTTTGAGATTTGGCAACTTGTAGAGGTGGTCCTGACCATTGTGTGTGCTGGTCTGGATCCCCCAGATCTCTCCCTAGACCCTTTTGGGGCTGTTTGCAGGGACCAGCGATGTCTTTGAGGCTATGTTTAAGACAGGAAGGAGTGATGTGGGTAGATGGGTCCACCCTCATTCATCTTTTTGTGTCTAAGGCTTGCAATTTCAGATGACTAGCTAGCGTTGTATAGATGAAAGACACAGATGCAAAGCCAGCCCCTCATTCTCTTAGCATTGAGGTCCAATCAGTGTTGATCCTCAAAATATGTGTGTATTAGTCAGTTCTCATGCTGCTGATAAAGACATACTTGAGACTGGGGAATTTACGAAAGAAAGAGGTTTTTTCACTTTTTTTTTTTTTTTTCCAGACGGAGTCTTGTGCTGTTGCCCAGGCTGAGTACAGTAGTGCTACCCTGGCTCACTGCAACCTCTGCCTCCTGGGTTCAAGCGATTCTCCTGCCCTTCTCCTGCCTCAGCCTCCCTAGTAGCTGGGACTACAGGTGTGTGCCACCACACCTGTCTAATTTTTTATATTTTTTAGTAGAGACGGGGTTTCACCATGTTAGCCAGGCTGGTCTGGATCTCCTGACCTCGTGATCCACCTGCATCGGCCCCCCAAAGTGCTGGGATTACAGGCATGAGCCACCACACCTGGCCAAGAAAGAGGTTTAATGGACTCACAAATCCACATGGCTGGGGAGGCCTCACAATCACAGTGGAAGGTGAAAGGCACGTCTCACATGGTGGCAGACAAGAGAAGAGAACTTGTGCAGGGAAGATCCTCTTTATAAAACCATCAGATCTCATGAGGCTTATTATTCACTATCATGAGAACAGCATGGGAAAGACCCACTCCCATGATTCCATTACCTCCCACCGGGTCCCTTCCACCACACATGGGAATTGTGGGAGCTACAATTCAAGACGAGATTTGCGCAGGGACATAGCCAAACTATATCAATGTGTCACTCAGTACAACAAGGGCATTTGATCAGTCAGAACGGATCTTGGCTGCAGCACGGAAGCAGGATCCTGGAGGTCCCCTCCCTGCTGTACCAGAGCACCATTATCCTTTTAGTTGCTGAATGGTGCAGAGATCCCTGGAGTCTTAGGAAGGGTAGGGGTGGGCTGGCATAGCCAAGGTGGCAGGATGGCACTTAGAGGTTCAGGGAGGCAGTTATTTAGCAAGTGCCACAGACAGATGTATTCCACCATTAGAATCACGTCACTGTATCAGTGCATCCCGGTGAATGTCAGCACTACCTCTAACCATCAGGGCTGACATTACTCCTCCCCAACCAGATCCTGAACCACATAGAGTTGGGGCTGTGTTGTACCCCCTTCAGAGCCCAGCATAGGGCCCCCCAAAGAGCACACACACTGTACGTGTTTGTTGAAGACAGAGGGATCCAGGAATTCTTGGACATTAATGAAAAAACCTGGGCTGATGACACTCCATGATGATGCCTGGAGCAAGTTAACTATCTGCCTAATTATCCTGCTGACTTGCTGGCTGCCTGTTTTTTAAAACAGCTAGAAGTTTGGGGTTTCAGGATTCCACTGTATTCGTTTCAGTGTCTTCTGCAAGGAACTTGCCTGTATCATTTTGAAAGCACAAGAGGGTCTACTCCAGTGAATTTTAACATGCACTATCTGGGTCATCTTGCAACCAATGCTTTTCTTCATTCAAATAATGATCCCAGGCCAGGCGTGGTAGTGCACACCTGCAATCCCAGCACTTTGGGAGGCTGAGATAGGTGGATCACTTGAGGTCAGGAGTTCTAGACCAGCCTGGCCAACATGGTGAAACTCTGTCTCTGCTAAAAATACAAAAACTAGCCAGGCATCATGGTACGTGCCTGTAATCCCAGCTACTTATGAGGCTGAGGCATGAGAATCACTTGAACCTGGGAGGAAGAGGTTACAGTGAGCCGAGATCGCACCACCACACTCCAGCCTGGGTGACAGAGTGAGACTCTGTCTCAAAAAAAGAAAAGAAAAATGATCCCTTTATAGGGTGTATTCATTTCCCTGGGCTGCCATGACAAATGAACACAAACTAGGTGTCTTAAAACAACAGACATTTATTTTGTCATAGTTCTGGAGGCCGGAAGTGCAAAGTCAAGGTGTGAGCTGGGTCATGCTCCTTGTGAAGGCTCTTGGTGAAGATCCTTCCTTGCCTCTTCCAGCCACTGGTGGCCCCAAGATGTTCCTTGGCTTGTGTCTCCTTTGCTCCAATCCCTGAGTGCATCTTCACGTGGGTGTGTCAAATCTCTCTCTGTCTTTTTCTCATAAAAGACACTTGTCATTGGATTTAGGGATCCAGGATGATTGATATGGCTTGGCTCTGTGTCCCTGCAAAAATTTCATCTTAAACTCTAATCCCCACGTGTTGAGGGAGGGACCTGATGGCAGGTGATTGGGTCATAGGGGTGGTTTCCCCTATGCTGTTCTCGTGATAGTGAGTAAGTTCGGAAAAGATCTGATGGTCATATAAATGTTTGACAGTTCCTCCTTTATGTACTCTCTCTCACCTGCTGCCATGTGAGACATGCCTGCTTCCCCTTCCACCATGATGGTAAGTTTCCTGAGGCCTCCCCAGCCATGCAGAACTGTGACTCAATTAAACCTCTTTTCGTTATGAATTACCCAGTCTTGGGCATTTCTTTACAGCAGTGTCACAACAGACAAATACAATGATCTCACCTCAGGATCCTTAATTATACTGCGAAGACCCTCTTTCCAAAAGAGGTCACATTCACAGGTGCCAGGTGTTAAGATGTGCACACAGGTTGGTGGAGGAGGGGGGCATTGGGTCACCATTCAACCCCATTGCAGAGGGACAGAAACCTTGCCTATCTTGTTCGTCTGAATCCCACGCATAAGCACAGTGCTAGGCACATGAGAGGCACTCAATGAGTCGGGGGGCCTAGAGTCAGAGAGGGAAGGAAATGTATGCTCTTTTTTATCTTATTTATTTTCACTGTACGCTTTCTTGCAATGCTTGAAATTTTTTCACGTATATATGCATTACCTATTCAAATAAAGAGACACTGAATATACATACACTGAAATTGTTTTTTGGCTGGGTGCGGTGGCTCACATCTATAATCCCAGCACTTTGGGAGACTGAGGTGGGTGGATCACTTGAGGTCAGGAGTTTGAGACCAGCCTGGCCAACATAGTGAAACTCCATCTCTACTAAAAATACAAAAAAAAAAGTAGCTGGGTGTGGTGGTGGGTCCCTGTAATCCCAGCTACTAGGGAGGTTGAGGCAGGAGAATCTCTTGAGCCCAGGAGGTGGAGGTTGCAGTGAGCCAAGATTGCACCATTGCACTCTAGCCCGGGTGACAAGAGCAAAACTCCATCTCAAAAAAAAAAAAAATGGCCGTGGTTGCACATGTTCATGTATTTAATACCACCGAACTGCATATTTAAAATGGTTCAAGTGGGCCGGTCGCAGTGGCTCACGCCTGTAATCCCAGCACTTTGCGAGGCCAAGGCAGGTGAATCACGAGGTCAGGAGTTTGAGACCAGCTGGCCAACATGGTGAAACCCCATCTCTACTAAAAACACAAAAATTAGCCAGGTGTGGTGGCGCATGCCTGTAATCCCAGCCACTCAGGAGGCTGAGGAAGAAGAATCGCATAAACCCGGGAGGCAGAGGTTGCAGTGAGCTGAGACTGTGTCACGGCACTCTAGCCTGGGCGATAGAGTCCATTTCAAAAAAAAAGGTTAAAATGACCTGGCATAGTGGTACACACCTGTAGTCCCAGCTACTCGGGAGGCTGATTGCTTGAGCCCAGGAGTTCTGGGCTGTAGTGCCCTAAGCCAGTTGAGTGTCCACAGTAAGTTCAGCATCAGTGTGGTGACCACTTGGGGGTGGGTGACCACCAGGTTGCCTAAGGAGGGGGGAACTGACCGAAGCTGGAAACAAAGCAGGTCAAAACTTCCATGTTCATTAGTAGTTGGGATCTTGCCCCATGAATAACCACTGCACTCCAGCCTGGGCAATGTATCGGGAACATATCTCCTAAAAAAAAAAAAAAAAGAAGAAGAAGAAGAAGATGAGTTAAAGTGGTGTATTTTGTTATGTATGGTTTACTAAAATTAAACATGCAAAAACATTTTATGTGTATCTAGTATGTGCCAGGCACTGTGCTAGGCTCTGGGTATATAACAATAAGCAAAGTCAGATGCAGGCCCTGCTCCCATGACACTTTCAGTTTAGTGGGGCAAAGGGGGAAGAAACTAGCACTCTAACACATCACATGATTAAAAGCTGAGATAAGCGTGCTGATGGAAAGAGCGTACAACAGATTGCACCTGTGCTGGGGACCAGGCATGCTTACCTGAGGAAGTGATGCTTGAGATTCACAGAAAGGATATGCAATTTACCTGCAAGAGGAAGGGAGGTAGACTGGTGCCATCAGAGGCAAGGGGCAGAGTCTAAAGAGAGAAAACTGGAGGAACTGGTGGGGTTAGGTGGGCCAGGTCGTGCAGGCACGGGTGTGCTGGTAAATGTTTAACAACCAGCTCCCCCAGGAAAAAGCAAAAAGGCTTGGATTAATGTTTGCCAATTTCCGTAGTGTAAATACTCCCATTGTGGCCGATTCCAAGTCACCAATGTGACGTCAAGCAGCTTGCAAAATTTCTGATAATTTGACAGTCTGCTCTGACAAATGATACATGTGCACTCCAGCAGACGGCACCGGCCACAGAGAGGAGTTAAGTCTTCCTGCTGAGAGCAGCGGGGCAGCTACTAGTGTAGTGAGTTTGGAGGCAATGAGGGAAGAGGAGGTCATGCATTTCCTAAACATCACCCTGGCTGAAGTTTAGAGAGCAGCTTGGAGGCAGTTAAGGCAAGGGGAGCACCTGGCTATGGTGCTCAGATTGGTCCAGGTGAGAGATCAGGGCTTAGATCAAGGTAGTGACGTGAAGATGAGAAAGGAAGATGGATTTGAGAGACGTGTAGGTGATAAAAAGCACCTGTAGGCCAGGCACGGTGACTCACACCTGCAATCCCAGCACTTTGGGAGGCCGAGGCAGCTGGATTATCTGAGGTCAGAAGTTTGAGACCAGCCTTACCAACATGGCGAACTCCCATCTCTACTAAAAATAAAAAAATAGCTGGGTGTGGTGGCGCACACCTGTAACCCCAGCTACTCAGGAGGCCAAGGCAGGAGAATCCCTTGAACCTGGGAGGTGGAGGTTGCAGTGAGCTGAGATTGCGCCATTGCACTCCAACCTGGGTGCAGAGTGAGACTCTGTCTCAAAAAATAAAAATAAATAAATAAATACAAAGCACCTGTGTCATGTGGGATATTGGATATGGTTGAGAGTGATTTGTGGGAAGGGCTGATATCAAGAATGATAGCTTTTCTGTTCAGGACGTAACTGCAGTTGACCATCTATGACCACTGTCACCTCCCAGCAGTGCTCAGCAGCCTTTGAAAGGAGCAGCTGGCTCTAGGAAGAGCTGGGTGGTGCAGAACAAACTCACTGACTACACCCTGCATTAAACAGGCAGAGGGCACACAAGCACTCAGCAACCCACGTGGGGTCCTCATTTCTGGCTCCAGGGGAGTTGCTATGAAAACGTACAGCCTCCTATTTTAAATTCCCTGGTCTGACAGTCAGTAGCCAGAACAACTGAAGGGATATTTGCATCTCCAGCCCCTCCTTCTCAAATCCCTAACCAAATGCAGCCTTGCGTGGTAGGAAAGTGGCAATTCCATGACAGGAGACCCAGCAATGCCTTTAGCCACCATGTAGCCTTCAAACCTCAATTTCTTCATCAGAAAAATGGGGATGATAATAATATTATCAATAGTATTACCTGTGGACCAGGGGTGGTGGCTCAGGCTTGTAATCCCAGCACTTTGGGAGGCCAAGGCAGGTGGATCACTTGAGGTCAGGAGTTCGAGACCAGCCTGGCCAACATGGCAAAACCCCATCTTGACCAAAAATAGAAAAATTAGCTGGGTGTGGTGGCAGAGGCCTGTAATCCCAGTTATTTGGGATGCTGAGGCATGAGAATCTCTTGAACTCGGGAGGCAGAGGCAGCGTGAGCCAAGATCACACCACTGCACTCCAGCCTGGGTGACAGAGTGAGACTCTGTCTCTAATGATAATAATACCTGTGGCTATAGATGGAATGTTTGTGTCTCCCCAAAATTCATATGTTGAAGGCCTAGTGTGATCGTATTTGGAGATGAGGCCTCCTAGAGGTAACTAATCAGGTCATGAGGGCAGAGGCCCTGTGATGAGATTAGCATCCTTTTGAGAACAAGAAAAGAGGCTGGGCTCGGTGGCTCACACCTGTAATCCCAGCACTTTGGGAGGCCAAGGCTGGTGGATCACTTGAGGCTAGGAGTTCAAGACCAGCTCACCCAATGTGGTGAAACCCTATCTCTACTGAAAATACAAAAATTAGCCAGGCGTGGTGAGTCTGGGAGGCAGAGGTTGCACTGAGCCAAGAACGCGCCACTGCACTCCAGCCTGGGTGACAGAGTGAGACCCTGTCTCAAAAACAAAAAAAGAACTAGCCATTTCTCTCTCTCTCTCTCTCTCTCTCTGTCTCTCTGCAGTGTGAGGATACAACTGGGAACTAAAGCTGGAAGATGCCAGACATTCAGCAGGGAGTTCCCTCAGCAGCAGCTGGCTAGCTGGGGAAATGAAAGTCATGAGGCGCTCGTTTCTGATAGCTCCATGAAAATCTGCTCTGGGTCAGAAATCAATCTTTGGAGTTCTGAACATGCAGCTTTTCTCTTGGGCCCTTTGGAGAACAATCAGCTACTCAGCCATCAGAGCCTTTCTTGCTGGACGGCAGGCAGGAACTGACAGCAAACCATCATCTCTACAGCATGCAGAAGATCAACACCAAGTCTCCATTCTCCAAAAACGTGTGTCCACCCAGCTCTCCCAGGGGAGGTCTGCGCTGCAGTAGAAGGCCCCAGGAGCGTGGGAGCCAGCTCATTGCATGAAGGAAACACAGAATTGTACCTCCAGGCATCTAATTTGGAGCTGAGATCTATTCCTCTTTTGGCAGAGGACACTATATCTTTTTTTTTTTTTTTTTAGATGGAGTCTTGCTCTGTCGCCCAGGCTGTAGTGCAGTGGCGCGATCTCGGCTCACTGGAAGCTCCGCCTCCGGGGTTCACGCCATTCTCCTCCCTCAGCCTCCGGAGTAGCTGGGACTACAGGCACCCCCTACCATGCCCGGCTACATTTTTTTTGTTTTTTTGTATTTTTAGTAGAGACGGGGTTTCACCATGTTAGCCAGGATGATCTGAGTCTCCTGACCTTGTGTTCTGCCCACCTCGGCCTCCCAAAGTGCTGGAATTACAAGTGTGAGCCACCGTGCCCAGCCCAGGACACTAGATCTTTGTCCCAGGCTTGTTCTGTGGGACACTTTGTGAGTTCCAGCATCGGCTGGTTCATGAGAGGCACCACTTCATGTGCAATGTTCCCTTTTGCCTCTCCTCCCATGCTACCAAAAGCAGCTGGTTCAGTGGCCACTGCCATCTTCCCTTGTCCCTGAGCTTTGGAGATGACTGCGTTTCCTAACCTCTCCTACAGATGCCAGGCAGAGCAGTGACGTGATACACGGTGGACGGGGAGCCAGGATGCCCGCCTCTGCTACCAACACAGAGTGGGAATTTGCACACCTCACATCGTGTCAGTTTCCAAATGCTGCTGTAACCAATTTCCACAAAGTGGTGGCTTAGAAAAACAGACATGTATTCGCTCACAGTTCTGGAGACCAGAAGCCTGAAATCAATGTGAGGGTTCTAGGGGAAGATCCTCACTTGCCCCCCTCCCAATTTGGTAGTTCTGGGTGTTCCTTGGCTTGTGGACTCATCACTGCAGTCTCTGCATCTGTCTTCACGTTGCTTTCTCTGCTTCTCTGAGTGTCCGTTCTCTGCATGTCTAGTTTGTAAGGATGTGAGTGATTGCATTTAGGGGCTACTTGGATTATCCAGGGAGAGTCCCTCATCTCAAGATAATTAACTTAATCATGTCTGCAAAGACCCTTGATCCAGATTACATTCACAGGTTCTAGGGATTTGATTGGGATATCTTTGGGTTGAGGGGGGATATTTTTCAGCCTGCCACACCCACTTCCCTTCTTTTGGCCTCTTCCAGAAAATGATGGCCCCTCTGAGCCCCAAGCTCCCCTTCAGCTTCGAAATTCTGCAGGTGATCCTCAGACAGCAGGCTGTACCTAGCCTGCACTGCCAAGTTCACGACAATGTTATCTCAATAGAGTTTCTGATAATTTTTCAGAGCACTTTCCCATCTGTTATTTTGCTTCGTGCTCCTGATCACCTCTTGGGGCACACAGGGCAGTTAATATTAAACCCATTTAATTGATGCAACAACCGAGGCCCAAAAACTCCTAACTCACTTTCTCCTTGAGTTAGTCAGCTAATGGGAACCAGGAGCAGGCCAGGTGATTTCCCTGGGCACGCTTTTTTTTTTTCTTTTTCTCTCATTGCATATAGCCTCTCACCACCATGGGCTTTGTTCTGGAAGCCCAGGAAGGTCGGCAAGTCAAAGCTTGTCGTGTAGATCCAAGCCCACCCTGAATCCCTGACTCATACCCCCTGGGGAGCGTTGCAGGAACTTCATTTGAACTCCCTGTGGTCCCAGGTGGCAGGGAAGCTCCCAGTCTCTGGCTGCACACTCAGACCTCTTCTTCCCGTGGGTAGCTTCCCAAGCAAGGGGGTTTTCCCAGACCTCAAGAACTGCAGGGCTATTAGACATTCGCAGAATTAGACAGATCTGCCTGGCCTCCAGGCCAAAAAAAGATTTTAGTTGTTTCAGGACAGATCAAATTCAGGACTGGAAATAGGGCTGGGGAGGTCTTTTTTTCCAAGTCTCACCTGCCTGTGACTTGCAGATCTGGACGAAGAATTTCCTGTCCTAGCTAGGCCTCAGTTTCCTTGAAATAACTTCGATTAGGTGGGAGGGGCGAGGGTGGGTAGGATTTCCCCTACCCCTGGCCCTTTTTAATCTAATTCAGAAATGAGGATGAAGAGATAATTATAGCTAAGTGTTTGGAGTTTTGAGAAGAAAGATACAACAGCCACACAAGGTATTATTAACTTTATTACTTGTCAGGAAGAGGTGGGGGAACCAGTTAGGATTCGGCTAGATGAGAGGTGAGTGTACTGCATTACAATCTCTGGAGGGTGTGGTGGGCGTATGAGCTGGAAATGACCATTATTTATTTATTGCTTTTGTTAAGTGCCTATAATGTGCTGGGTGCTATGCTGGATGTGTGTGTAACACAGACACATAAACCATTCAGGGTCAACCTTGCGTGGGTGGGAGGAAATTAAAAGCACTCGCATCTTCTTCTCCCTGAAAACAGAGGCATCTTCCTCCTTGGCCTACCGTGGTGCCAGCAATCCCCAGCATTAGCGATGGCTCCTTGGGGGCAACCTGCAGAAGCTTCTTACTACCTTGGAGGAGTAAGGCAATCACCGGCTCACTAATAGTACACAATGATTTCGCTCATTCCGTCCACTCTTGGCCATTGGTGCAGCAGGAAGGGCCTTGGGGTCCTCCAGTTTGGACAGTGGGGAGGACTTGGCCCTGGGCTGATGGATTGCTGCTTGGCAGGTTTATGGGAGCCAGGCGTCAGCCTGGTGTGACGTGAGGAGGCAAGAGTCAATGCCAATGCAGGCAGCCCCCTGCCACCAAGCAAAGCGGCTTACAGACTTTGGAGAGGAAACAAAATATCTACATGCAAATGTTGAACCAGATTTCAGAGCAAGAGAGCAACTTCAAGAGCCAAAGCAATTCCAACTCCCAGGTGTCTAATACCTTTTCAGCTTGGGTGGATCATGGATCTCTGAAAAACTGAGGAGAAAGTCTTGGATTCTCTCTCTGTCTCTCTCTCTCTCCCCCCTCCGCCTCCCCCTCTCTCTTGCACCTTCTTCTTCCTGCAAACGAAAATAGAGTCTTGCTCTGTCACCCAGGCTGGAGTGCAGTGTTGCCACCTTGGCTCACTGCAGCCTTGAACTCCTAGCCTCAAGTGATTCTCCTGCCTCAGCCTCCCAAAGTGTTAAAATTATATGCGTGAGCCACCACATCTGGCCTGGATCCTCTCTTTTGTAGAAAATGCACTTGCGTAGCACACACACACACACACACACCTCACTTTTTTTTAAATGCAATGTCAGGGTGTCTGCTGATGCCTGAAGCACATCGGAGGGCCGCAGTTAGGTATTCTTCTTTGGAAGTGCTCAACGACCCTGGGAGGTAGGTGTGGCAGCGTCTCCTTTCACACACCATAAAACAGACCCAGAGGGAGCTCACGACTTGCTCAGGTCATGTATTAGCGAGCATCAGAGGCAGGGACCCCCCATCTGCACAGGTCTAGGAAGCACCATTTCATCCAAGTCTATGTTGCATGCCAAGGAGTGTCACTGACAGAGAACACAATGAGACCACTGCCACCACCCTGGAGTCAGGCAGGCAGTGCAGCAGCCCTAGTGGACCTGAGCCAGGGTCTTCTGATAACCATTTATAGGCATATATGCAAAAAGGCCCACTGGGTGACAGAGGTAAGGAGTCCTGAGGGGGATCAGAGAGGGATGCAATTGCTGAAGACTTGGATGCCTAAGCTTGCAAGTGGAAGAATATTTCTAAATCATTTATTCATTTCACAACTTCATAGGTGGAGGTGGTTCATAGGTGGTTCCTACGTGAATTTCAGTTCCCCTTCCCCCTGACCTAGAGTAAAATCCACACTCTTCTTTTTTTTTTTGGCGGCAGCAGCGGGGTGGGGCGGGATGGAGTTTCACTCTGTTGCCCAGGCTGGAGTGCAGTGGCACCGTCTCGGTTCCCTGCAACCTCTGCCTCCCAGGTTCAAGCGATTCTCCTGCCTCGGCCTCCCAAAGTGCTAGGATTACAGACGTGAGCCACCGCACCTGGCCAAAATCCACACTCTTCATCACGATCTCTGTGGCTCAGCAGCGACCCTTCCATGCCTTCCTGTCTCTCCTCTCTCTTGCCACTGCCTTTCTTGTTCATTACACTCCAGCAACCCTGACCTTCTGTCAGTTCCTAGCACTTGCCAAGATTTTCCCACCCCAGGGCCTTTGCACTTGCTGTTCCTCCTGCCTTGGAAGATTCTGGCCCAGGCTGTTCCCAGGGCTGGCTCCGTCTCATCCTTCAGCTCTCATCTTGAATGTCACTTTCTCAGAGAGATCTTCTTTGACTTTGTCTAAGAATATCCCTCCACTATTCTCTAGCCATCTGTTTCTTCTTAGCACGTATAACAATCTGTAACTGTTTTATGTCTTAATTTGCTTATGTATTTATTATCTGTCTCTCCCTTGATCATAGAAAACATGGTAAATGTTGTAGCTACAGTGTCCTGTTCACCATTCTATCCCCAGCCCCTAGCACATATTAAGGGTTCACTGGTTGCAGACTGAATGACTGAAAGGCATGTTTGGAAGCAGAAGTATTCCTTGGCCACCACTTTATCTTACTTAGTGCAGTAATGCAATCAACATTTGGCTCCTGCTGTGATGCTACGCTGATCTTGAGCTGGTGAAAGCATGACTCTCCAAGATGAGCCATCCAGGAAACCACACAGAAAAGATCAAGGTCCCATAACTTCAGCTTGGGGAAGCGAGAACAAATGCGGCATTCCTCACTTAAGAAAGAAGAGGCTGTGATGCTTGCTAAAAAAAAAAAAAAACATCTTATCAACTGGATCCATCATCAAAGGAAACTGCCCCATGGACAGTTTTATGACGTAGTCTGAAGCACAGGAAATGGGCGGCACGGGAGCATCGGGGGACTTTTAGAAGTTGTATTGCTTTCTTAAGAAAATGCTACTGGCTTCTGGAACTGCAGTTTAATTAAATTCAGTTGGCTGGATACCTTCAAAGGCTGTTCCAGGTCTTCACCAGCCCTCGCAGACGCAGGCATCTTCCGAGCAAATGTGTGAGCGACAGAGCGGTGAAGCAGTCTCTGGCAAGATAAGGCAGGCATTCTCCAATCCTGGATCATCACACCCTGGCATGCGGCAGGGCAGGTGGCCAAGGACCTGAGCGTCCAGACCTTCCTCCACCCACCCCGCCCGGTCTCCAAGTGCGACAATGGAGGGGAGACAATGCTGTCTTCATAGAGGTAGTGCAGAGATCAGGGCTATCAGAGAGCCCTGCAAAGATGCACACAGACCCACTTTGGTCAATTTCTCAGCCGTGAACTCCAATGCAGCTTCTCCCAGGGTGACTCGCTGCCACCCCAGGGATGGAGTCTGCAGGTTTCTAGGAGCTGGTCCCCCAGGGAAGGAAAGTTTGAGGGCCACAGGAGCATTTTGGAAACTTGAGCTCTCCCAAACCAGCCTGTAACGCAGAAGACCCTAGAAAGAACACTAAATGGGTCAGAGATGCAGTCCAGACACTATGGGGCATTTTGATTATCTTGGTAAGATATAAACTCAAACACAGACTCTGTCAGATGAAATGTCTCAGAAAAGGCAATTTTATGTTCAATCTAACTTTTAATTTAAAAAATAATAATAATAGGCAGGGCATGGCGCTTCACGCCTGTAATCCCAGCACTTTGGGAGGCTGAGGCGAGCAGATCACCTGAGGTCAGGAGTTTGAGACCAGCCTGGCCAACATGGTGAAACCTTCTCTTTACTAAAAATACAAAAAATTAGCCGGGTATGGTGGTGCATGCCTGTAATCCCAGCTACTCGGGAGGTTGAGGCTGGATAATTTCTTGAACCCAGGAGGTGGAGGTTGCAGTGAGCCAAGATTGCGCCACTGCACTCCAGCCTGGGCAACAGAGTGAGACTCCATCTCAAAAATAAAAATAAAAAATAATAATAACAAGCAAAAATCTCACCCCCATTTGCCCACTTCCCAAAGAACTGAGAAAACAGCCTCTGGTCTCCAGGAAAACAAAACCAAACCCAAGTCCACGGTCAGACTGAGCTGACCTTGGCTGTGCGCCTCTGCAGAGCCCAGCTCTATGACAGGCGCATTCACACCCTTGATCTCATTTGATTGTGCTGACAACGTCGAGAAACAGATTTTGTTAAGCCCATCTTCCAGATGAGGAAATCGAAGCATGCCAAGGTAATTGACGCTCTCTCAAGATCACTCAGCTTGTAAGTGGCCAGAAGTATAAAATGAGATGATTTGAGATGCATTTGGCATTATTTTTTGGCAACATACTGCTATTGATTATTGGCAGTTTGGGGTACTATGGATTTAAGAATTTTTTTAAAAAAATGCAGTCCTTGTCTTGAAAGAGCTCACTCTTTCCTTGACTTTGTTTGTTTGTTTGTTTCGTTTCTGTTGAGACAGGGTTTTGCTCTGTTGCCCAGGCTGGAGTGCAGTGGCATGATCTCAGCTCACTGCAGCCTCCACCTCCTGGGCTTGAGCGATCCTCTCACCTCAGCTTCCCAAGTAGCTGGGACCACAGGCATGCACCACCATACCCAGCTGTTTGTACTTTTTGTAGAGACAGGATCTTGTCACATTGCCCAGGCTGGTTTCAAACTCCTGTGCTCAAGTAATCCACCTGCCTCAGCCTCCCAAAGTGCTGGGATTACAGGTGTAAGCTACTGCGCCTGGCCTCTTTGACATTTAAGATTGCATTTTACATATTGATGAATACATTTGTCTTGTTCCCTAATTTTGCTGCAAACTCTTCCAGAGTAGAGGTCTGGCCGGGCACAGTGGCTCACGCCTGTAATCCCAGCACGTTGGGAGGCCAAGGTGGGTGGATCACGAGGTCAGGGGTTCAAGACCAGCCTGGCCAACATAGTGAAACCCTGTCTGTACTAAAAATACAAAAAATTAGCTGGGTGTGGTGGCGCACACCTGTAACCCCAGCTACTCAGGAGGCCAAGGCAGGAGAATCCCTTGAACCTGGGAGGTGGAGGTTGCAGTGAGCTGAGATTGCGCCATTGCACTCCAACCTGGGTGCAGAGTGAGACTCTGTCTCAAAAAATAAAAATAAATAAATAAATACAAAGCACCTGTGTCATGTGGGATATTGGATATGGTTGAGAGTGATTTGTGGGAAGGGCTGATATCAAGAATGATAGCTTTTCTGTTCAGGACGTAACTGCAGTTGACCATCTATGACCACTGTCACCTCCCAGCAGTGCTCAGCAGCCTTTGAAAGGAGCAGCTGGCTCTAGGAAGAGCTGGGTGGTGCAGAACAAACTCACTGACTACACCCTGCATTAAACAGGCAGAGGGCACACAAGCACTCAGCAACCCACGTGGGGTCCTCATTTCTGGCTCCAGGGGAGTTGCTATGAAAACGTACAGCCTCCTATTTTAAATTCCCTGGTCTGACAGTCAGTAGCCAGAACAACTGAAGGGATATTTGCATCTCCAGCCCCTCCTTCTCAAATCCCTAACCAAATGCAGCCTTGCGTGGTAGGAAAGTGGCAATTCCATGACAGGAGACCCAGCAATGCCTTTAGCCACCATGTAGCCTTCAAACCTCAATTTCTTCATCAGAAAAATGGGGATGATAATAATATTATCAATAGTATTACCTGTGGACCAGGGGTGGTGGCTCAGGCTTGTAATCCCAGCACTTTGGGAGGCCAAGGCAGGTGGATCACTTGA
>NW_012121709.1:4765743-4773110 GCF_000951035.1 Colobus angolensis palliatus
GTGGGTAGCTTCCCAAGCAAGGGGGTTTTCCCAGACCTCAAGAACTGCAGGGCTATTAGACATTCGCAGAATTAGACAGATCTGCCTGGCCTCCAGGCCAAAAAAAGATTTTAGTTGTTTCAGGACAGATCAAATTCAGGACTGGAAATAGGGCTGGGGAGGTCTTTTTTTCCAAGTCTCACCTGCCTGTGACTTGCAGATCTGGACGAAGAATTTCCTGTCCTAGCTAGGCCTCAGTTTCCTTGAAATAACTTCGATTAGGTGGGAGGGGCGAGGGTGGGTAGGATTTCCCCTACCCCTGGCCCTTTTTAATCTAATTCAGAAATGAGGATGAAGAGATAATTATAGCTAAGTGTTTGGAGTTTTGAGAAGAAAGATACAACAGCCACACAAGGTATTATTAACTTTATTACTTGTCAGGAAGAGGTGGGGGAACCAGTTAGGATTCGGCTAGATGAGAGGTGAGTGTACTGCATTACAATCTCTGGAGGGTGTGGTGGGCGTATGAGCTGGAAATGACCATTATTTATTTATTGCTTTTGTTAAGTGCCTATAATGTGCTGGGTGCTATGCTGGATGTGTGTGTAACACAGACACATAAACCATTCAGGGTCAACCTTGCGTGGGTGGGAGGAAATTAAAAGCACTCGCATCTTCTTCTCCCTGAAAACAGAGGCATCTTCCTCCTTGGCCTACCGTGGTGCCAGCAATCCCCAGCATTAGCGATGGCTCCTTGGGGGCAACCTGCAGAAGCTTCTTACTACCTTGGAGGAGTAAGGCAATCACCGGCTCACTAATAGTACACAATGATTTCGCTCATTCCGTCCACTCTTGGCCATTGGTGCAGCAGGAAGGGCCTTGGGGTCCTCCAGTTTGGACAGTGGGGAGGACTTGGCCCTGGGCTGATGGATTGCTGCTTGGCAGGTTTATGGGAGCCAGGCGTCAGCCTGGTGTGACGTGAGGAGGCAAGAGTCAATGCCAATGCAGGCAGCCCCCTGCCACCAAGCAAAGCGGCTTACAGACTTTGGAGAGGAAACAAAATATCTACATGCAAATGTTGAACCAGATTTCAGAGCAAGAGAGCAACTTCAAGAGCCAAAGCAATTCCAACTCCCAGGTGTCTAATACCTTTTCAGCTTGGGTGGATCATGGATCTCTGAAAAACTGAGGAGAAAGTCTTGGATTCTCTCTCTGTCTCTCTCTCTCTCCCCCCTCCGCCTCCCCCTCTCTCTTGCACCTTCTTCTTCCTGCAAACGAAAATAGAGTCTTGCTCTGTCACCCAGGCTGGAGTGCAGTGTTGCCACCTTGGCTCACTGCAGCCTTGAACTCCTAGCCTCAAGTGATTCTCCTGCCTCAGCCTCCCAAAGTGTTAAAATTATATGCGTGAGCCACCACATCTGGCCTGGATCCTCTCTTTTGTAGAAAATGCACTTGCGTAGCACACACACACACACACACACCTCACTTTTTTTTAAATGCAATGTCAGGGTGTCTGCTGATGCCTGAAGCACATCGGAGGGCCGCAGTTAGGTATTCTTCTTTGGAAGTGCTCAACGACCCTGGGAGGTAGGTGTGGCAGCGTCTCCTTTCACACACCATAAAACAGACCCAGAGGGAGCTCACGACTTGCTCAGGTCATGTATTAGCGAGCATCAGAGGCAGGGACCCCCCATCTGCACAGGTCTAGGAAGCACCATTTCATCCAAGTCTATGTTGCATGCCAAGGAGTGTCACTGACAGAGAACACAATGAGACCACTGCCACCACCCTGGAGTCAGGCAGGCAGTGCAGCAGCCCTAGTGGACCTGAGCCAGGGTCTTCTGATAACCATTTATAGGCATATATGCAAAAAGGCCCACTGGGTGACAGAGGTAAGGAGTCCTGAGGGGGATCAGAGAGGGATGCAATTGCTGAAGACTTGGATGCCTAAGCTTGCAAGTGGAAGAATATTTCTAAATCATTTATTCATTTCACAACTTCATAGGTGGAGGTGGTTCATAGGTGGTTCCTACGTGAATTTCAGTTCCCCTTCCCCCTGACCTAGAGTAAAATCCACACTCTTCTTTTTTTTTTTGGCGGCAGCAGCGGGGTGGGGCGGGATGGAGTTTCACTCTGTTGCCCAGGCTGGAGTGCAGTGGCACCGTCTCGGTTCCCTGCAACCTCTGCCTCCCAGGTTCAAGCGATTCTCCTGCCTCGGCCTCCCAAAGTGCTAGGATTACAGACGTGAGCCACCGCACCTGGCCAAAATCCACACTCTTCATCACGATCTCTGTGGCTCAGCAGCGACCCTTCCATGCCTTCCTGTCTCTCCTCTCTCTTGCCACTGCCTTTCTTGTTCATTACACTCCAGCAACCCTGACCTTCTGTCAGTTCCTAGCACTTGCCAAGATTTTCCCACCCCAGGGCCTTTGCACTTGCTGTTCCTCCTGCCTTGGAAGATTCTGGCCCAGGCTGTTCCCAGGGCTGGCTCCGTCTCATCCTTCAGCTCTCATCTTGAATGTCACTTTCTCAGAGAGATCTTCTTTGACTTTGTCTAAGAATATCCCTCCACTATTCTCTAGCCATCTGTTTCTTCTTAGCACGTATAACAATCTGTAACTGTTTTATGTCTTAATTTGCTTATGTATTTATTATCTGTCTCTCCCTTGATCATAGAAAACATGGTAAATGTTGTAGCTACAGTGTCCTGTTCACCATTCTATCCCCAGCCCCTAGCACATATTAAGGGTTCACTGGTTGCAGACTGAATGACTGAAAGGCATGTTTGGAAGCAGAAGTATTCCTTGGCCACCACTTTATCTTACTTAGTGCAGTAATGCAATCAACATTTGGCTCCTGCTGTGATGCTACGCTGATCTTGAGCTGGTGAAAGCATGACTCTCCAAGATGAGCCATCCAGGAAACCACACAGAAAAGATCAAGGTCCCATAACTTCAGCTTGGGGAAGCGAGAACAAATGCGGCATTCCTCACTTAAGAAAGAAGAGGCTGTGATGCTTGCTAAAAAAAAAAAAAAACATCTTATCAACTGGATCCATCATCAAAGGAAACTGCCCCATGGACAGTTTTATGACGTAGTCTGAAGCACAGGAAATGGGCGGCACGGGAGCATCGGGGGACTTTTAGAAGTTGTATTGCTTTCTTAAGAAAATGCTACTGGCTTCTGGAACTGCAGTTTAATTAAATTCAGTTGGCTGGATACCTTCAAAGGCTGTTCCAGGTCTTCACCAGCCCTCGCAGACGCAGGCATCTTCCGAGCAAATGTGTGAGCGACAGAGCGGTGAAGCAGTCTCTGGCAAGATAAGGCAGGCATTCTCCAATCCTGGATCATCACACCCTGGCATGCGGCAGGGCAGGTGGCCAAGGACCTGAGCGTCCAGACCTTCCTCCACCCACCCCGCCCGGTCTCCAAGTGCGACAATGGAGGGGAGACAATGCTGTCTTCATAGAGGTAGTGCAGAGATCAGGGCTATCAGAGAGCCCTGCAAAGATGCACACAGACCCACTTTGGTCAATTTCTCAGCCGTGAACTCCAATGCAGCTTCTCCCAGGGTGACTCGCTGCCACCCCAGGGATGGAGTCTGCAGGTTTCTAGGAGCTGGTCCCCCAGGGAAGGAAAGTTTGAGGGCCACAGGAGCATTTTGGAAACTTGAGCTCTCCCAAACCAGCCTGTAACGCAGAAGACCCTAGAAAGAACACTAAATGGGTCAGAGATGCAGTCCAGACACTATGGGGCATTTTGATTATCTTGGTAAGATATAAACTCAAACACAGACTCTGTCAGATGAAATGTCTCAGAAAAGGCAATTTTATGTTCAATCTAACTTTTAATTTAAAAAATAATAATAATAGGCAGGGCATGGCGCTTCACGCCTGTAATCCCAGCACTTTGGGAGGCTGAGGCGAGCAGATCACCTGAGGTCAGGAGTTTGAGACCAGCCTGGCCAACATGGTGAAACCTTCTCTTTACTAAAAATACAAAAAATTAGCCGGGTATGGTGGTGCATGCCTGTAATCCCAGCTACTCGGGAGGTTGAGGCTGGATAATTTCTTGAACCCAGGAGGTGGAGGTTGCAGTGAGCCAAGATTGCGCCACTGCACTCCAGCCTGGGCAACAGAGTGAGACTCCATCTCAAAAATAAAAATAAAAAATAATAATAACAAGCAAAAATCTCACCCCCATTTGCCCACTTCCCAAAGAACTGAGAAAACAGCCTCTGGTCTCCAGGAAAACAAAACCAAACCCAAGTCCACGGTCAGACTGAGCTGACCTTGGCTGTGCGCCTCTGCAGAGCCCAGCTCTATGACAGGCGCATTCACACCCTTGATCTCATTTGATTGTGCTGACAACGTCGAGAAACAGATTTTGTTAAGCCCATCTTCCAGATGAGGAAATCGAAGCATGCCAAGGTAATTGACGCTCTCTCAAGATCACTCAGCTTGTAAGTGGCCAGAAGTATAAAATGAGATGATTTGAGATGCATTTGGCATTATTTTTTGGCAACATACTGCTATTGATTATTGGCAGTTTGGGGTACTATGGATTTAAGAATTTTTTTAAAAAAATGCAGTCCTTGTCTTGAAAGAGCTCACTCTTTCCTTGACTTTGTTTGTTTGTTTGTTTCGTTTCTGTTGAGACAGGGTTTTGCTCTGTTGCCCAGGCTGGAGTGCAGTGGCATGATCTCAGCTCACTGCAGCCTCCACCTCCTGGGCTTGAGCGATCCTCTCACCTCAGCTTCCCAAGTAGCTGGGACCACAGGCATGCACCACCATACCCAGCTGTTTGTACTTTTTGTAGAGACAGGATCTTGTCACATTGCCCAGGCTGGTTTCAAACTCCTGTGCTCAAGTAATCCACCTGCCTCAGCCTCCCAAAGTGCTGGGATTACAGGTGTAAGCTACTGCGCCTGGCCTCTTTGACATTTAAGATTGCATTTTACATATTGATGAATACATTTGTCTTGTTCCCTAATTTTGCTGCAAACTCTTCCAGAGTAGAGGTCTGGCCGGGCACAGTGGCTCACGCCTGTAATCCCAGCACGTTGGGAGGCCAAGGTGGGTGGATCACGAGGTCAGGGGTTCAAGACCAGCCTGGCCAACATAGTGAAACCCTGTCTGTACTAAAAATACAAAAAATTAGCTGGGTGTGGTGGCAGGTGCCTGTAGTCCCAGCTACTTGGGAGGCTGAGGCAGGAGAATTGCTTGAACCCAGAGGAGGAGATTGCAGTGAGCAGAGATCACGCCACTGCACTCCAGCCTGGACAACAGTGTGAGACTCCGTCTCAAAAACAAAACAAAACAAAGTAAAACAAAGAAACAGTAGAGGCCTCACCTCAAAGTTTCCCAGGTGCAGCCCATAAATCCCTTGGGCAGTTTGATAGAACTTTTTAGAAGCGTGCTTTTCTTTCTGCTCTCCTCTCCTCTCCTGTCCTCTCCTCTCTTTTCCTTTCTTTCGTCTTTCTTCCTTTTTTTTTTTTTTTTTTTTTTGACAAAGTCTTGCTCTGTCTCCTAGGCCGGAGCACAACAGTGTGATTTTGGCTCACTGCAACCTCCATATCCCAGGTTCAAGAGATTCTCCCGCCTCAGCCTCCTGGGTAGCTGGGATTACAGGCGTGTGCCAGCATGCCCAGCTAACTTTTGTATTTTTAGTAGAGACGGGGTTTCACCATATTGGCCAGGCTGTTCTTGAACTCCTGACCTCAAGTGATCCACCAACCTCGGCCTCCCAAAGTGCTGGGATAACAGGCATGAGCCACTGCACTCAGCCCATGCTTTACAAGTATAAAATAAAGCACAGGATTGCCAAGGAAATCACTTAGACTGTAATACAGACATTGAAATGTTAAAAACCAACCTTGTAAAATAGTAACAGGTAAGCTTATGTATTATCCACTAAGTAGCAAGATCTAACCGCTGGTCTACCTACTACTGTAACTTCCAAGGAGTAAAGAGTACACAATATTTTGATATATCAACAGCAATTGATGGTGATACACACATATCTGTGATTTGCACGGGTGCCAAAGTCACAGGTACTGCTGATACCACGGCAGTTTATCACTTACGTTCCTGATAGAAGAAAATGCTGCCATTTGATTAGAAGTTAGTGCAAAGCCAGGCATGGTGGCTTATGCCTGTAATCCCAGCACTTTGGGAGGTTGAGGTGGGTGGATCACCTGAGGTCAGGACTTTGAGACCAGCTTGGCCAACATGACGAAACCCCATCTCTACTAAAAATACAAAAATTCACCAGGCATGGTAGCACGCGTCTGAAATCCCAGCTACTTGGGAGGTTGAGGCAGGAGAATCGCTTGAACCTGGGAGGCAGAGGTTGCAATGAGCTGAGATTGCATTCCAGCCTGGGCAACAAGAGTGAAACTCTGTCTCAAAAAAAAAAAAGAGAGAAACTAGTGCAGATAAAGATGTCATTTTTTCCTGGGCTAAATTTATGGACCCCTGAATTCTACCTGTGCAAGGGTCTGAGGACTTCGTGTTAGGGCTCCTGTTCATCAAATGGCATTTCGCTCCAGTGTGCCCTTCCTACCAGCACCGAGGGCTGCTGAGATTCTCAGTAACCGAGCTGGGAAGGACGCGCCTTGGGGCTTAACTTTTTCCATGACTGAGTGAATGGCTGCTCAGTTTTTCCATGTCATTGGGGAGGTTATGGGTACATGTCAAATTCCTGGTGCTGGCATTTGGGGATCGAGCCGTAAATGGAGGCTGGAGGGCAGAATGGTCAAGGGCATATCCACAGAGTCACAGGAGACCCAACTGCACATTCGGAACCCCCTGATATTTAGCTGTGCGTCCTTGGGCAGGTTAGGAACGGGTCAGGTCTCAGCTGTGTCACCTATGCAATGGGGCTGTAGACCCTGCTCCTGGGTTTGCTGTGAGGACTCTACAAGGTAAGAAATGGAACAAGCGGATACAACATTGGCCTATGATGAGCACTCAGTGTAAAGCGACTATTTGGCACCACCCCTTACTTCATTGTTTTTTTCTAGTACCGGTCTCCAAAGCTTGGGGAGCACAACAGACAGCATTTGAGTTAGACCTTTCCAGACCGCTGCTGCTTTGTTCTCACTTGGAATTAGCTCACAGCTGGTAGCGTCCCCTCATGGGAGCTCTCAGAAAATTTGTCTCTTGCTCCCCACCCCTGGTCCCAACTTGAGTCGTGTCCCAGGAATTTGGGAGAGGGCACCTTTAGCCAGTGGTGTGGCAATTTTTCCTTTCTTTCTCTCTCTCTCTTTTCTTTCTTTCTTCTCTTTCATTCTTTTTCTCTCTTTCCTTCCCTTCCTTCCTCCCTCCCACTCTCTTTCCTTCCTCCTTTTCTTTCTCTTTCTTTTTTCTTTCTTTTTCTTTCTCCTC
>NW_012121709.1:4773163-4779982 GCF_000951035.1 Colobus angolensis palliatus
TCCTTCCTCCCTCCCCCCCTTCCTTCCTTCCTTCCTTCCTTCCTTCTCTCTTTTTCTTTTCTTCTTTCCTTCTTTCGTTTCTTTCACCTTCTTTGTGTAATTGTGCCGAGTTGCCGAGTGAATCATTGAGGGAGCGAATTCCAAGTGCATGAGCTTCTCTGTGTTTCCCAGGACAGGACGGGTTTGGGCCAAGACAAACCCCTGTGATGCCAACAGCAGTTGCTTGAACAGTGGAGCTCAGAGCTGGCTTCCCGGCATGGCTTGCAGGGGCTCTGTTTGAACTTTCTCTTCTCTCCTTCCACCCCGTGATTAAAGGAGCCACATGTAACTTTCTGCTTAGTCCTCTTTCTCCTTCCTTCCCGGTGCACACCCTGGGAAAGGCTCTGCAAAGTCCCACAGTGTTTCTTTAGGAGACTGGGCGGCCCCTTGATTTATGTTCATTTGGCAACGTAAAATTGAAATGGCCTGAGAACGCTGAATAACTGGAAAAGGGAGATGGAGAGGCGGCCTCTGGGTGTCTGATTCCATGTAGCGCATGCCTGGCCCTTCCCCCATAGACCAGAGCCACGGACCTTAGAGCCCATGGGCAAAAGCAAAAGCAAATGAGGTGGCTGGAGTTGGAAAAAGAAGTCCAAAATTGTTCAGAGAAACTAGCATCATCTGTTTTTTTCTGGGAGCCTGATGACTTTGTATTTTTTTCTCCTTCTTCCTTTCTCCTTCTCTGTCGTTTCTCTAGGGATCACCTACCCATTTTGGATTTAATGCATAACCCATGGGGAAAAAGCAGAAATTTTAATCCCCAGTCTGGCCCATGGTAGGGGCTCAATAAATGTTAGTTGAATTAAATAATTTTTTATAAAAGAAGTTGGGGCCAGAAACGGTGGCTCTTGCCTGTAATCCCAGCACTTTGGGAGGCTGAAGCAGGCAGATCACTTGAGGTCAGGAGTTCGAGACCAGCCTGACCAACATGGTGAAACCCCTGCCACTACTAAAAATACAAAAATTAGCCGGGCGTGATGGTGCACGCCTGTAATCCCAGCTACATGGAGGCTGAGGTGGGAGGATCGTTTGAACCCAGGAGGCAGAGGTTGCAGTGAGCCAAGATCATGGCACTGTACTCCAGCCTGGGTAACAGAGCAAGACTCTGTCTCTAATAATAATAAATGAATAAAAGAAGTTGAACGTCAACTTTTTTTGTTTGGTTCTGTGAAGTGTCTTGCCTGGGCCTGCAGAACCTGGGCTCATATTCCTCAGAAAGCATGGCTTGCATCCTGTATAAACACTTGTGTCTGTTCTCAAATTACATCTTGAGCTATTTGAGGTCAGGGACTCTTCTCCCCTCCTTGACTCTTTCTTTCCACAAGTATTTATTGAACAGCTACTGTGTGCCATCATTATCTCTCTTCCACTCTACCCTAACTCTTAGCACGTCTGACTTTGAATGTTCGGGGCTCAGTGTTACATGAATAAATAAATGAATGGAAAAATGGAGTTTTAGGTGGGCCTCCAGGAAGTGCACCAGGGTCTGAGGTTCTCCTGGAAGGCTTACATGTGGTTAACATCTTAGAATTGGGGCCAGGTGCAGTGGCTCAGGACAGTAATCCCTGTGCTTTGGGAGGTTGAGGTGGGAGGATTGCTTGAGGCAAGGAGTTTCAGACCAGCCTGGGCAACAGAATGAGTCTCTGTCTCTACAAAATTATAAAAATAAAATAAATTAGCCAGGCATGGTCATGTGTTCCTGTAGTCCCAGCTACTTGGGAGGCTGAGGTGGGAGGATGCCACGAGCCCAGGAGTTCAAGGATGCAGTGAGCTATGATTGTGCCACTGTACTCCAGCCTGGGTGACAAAGCAAGACCCTGTCTCTGGAAAAATTTAAAAAATCTTAGAATTGAGATGGAAGGCAACAGAGAGACAAGCTGGTCTCGGGTAGGAATAGGGACTGATGGTGATCACTACCAACTTGGCTGCCATCTTGCCTTATGACTGGAATTATGTAACTCTTTGGACTGTGGTTGTTCTATCCCTAAAATGAGAGCAACCTCAAGATTTCTTGCAGATTTAGAGTTCTAGGATTCTCCAGAAACATTTACCCCCAAAACCAATAAAATCAGATCCTTCCATAAAAGACTTATGACACCACCAGATTTGTTCCCTGCTCTTTCTCTTCTTGGACTGTCTCTTCTTGGTTTCCTTGGAACTGGATTTGTCTCTTCTTGTTCAAGAATCTATAGTGGCTCCCAATTGCCTGTCACATCTAATGTGCCTTCCTTTCCTTGGCTTTCAAAAAATACACAGTCTGTGCACAGCCCACAAATCTCCCTGACATGCATCCCAGCACACAGCAGTGGAAATCCTCCACTCCAGTGAGGCTGTTTCCTCTCTGCTCCGACTTCCCTTCAGACCTTTACATGTGGTTCCCTCATGAAGTGCCCCTTCCTGTTCCATTTATGATATCTCAATCTTCCTAATGTCATAAAGTTTCCAATTGGAGCCAAATTTAATTTGGTTTTGAATAGAACATCCCAAACAAGGACTTACTCCAGGAAAAAAAAAAAAAAATACTCATATTTCCAGACTCAAAACAAACTCTTTGACCCTCTTGATTAATTTCCTTCCAGTCTTTTTTCTTTGGAGATCTGAGCAGAATTTTAAAGGATGAACTCCACAACTTACACAGCCATCACCTTTGGTTGGCTGGACATGGAGGTTGCTTCTAATCTTTCACCATAATCTGCATGTCGTGACGAACATCCTGTAACTAAATCTTTTTATATGTCTTTAATTATTTCCTTGAGCTAAATTCCTAACAGGTGAATCATCAGGATTAAAGGCTCTTTGATGATGGGGGTGTAGGGTTGGAGGAAGAGGAACCATGCCGTGATCTAAATCCTTCTGTCAGTCCATGGGGCACACGAAGTGAGAAAGTGACAACCCCTATCTTTTTCTTTGGGAACTGGCTGGTTGAGTGGGTGTCCCAGCACCTTTGTATCCCTGCCTATCAGTTTCCTGCCCAACATCAAGTTTCTAAGACTTCTAGAAGGTTCTTCAAAGGCAATAGGTAATGGAAAATAAACAGCCAGCATAGCTTTAGTCGATGGCAACATTTGCCGTGCAGTGGCTGAGGATTCTGGAGCTGAGTCTCTGCTTTGTCTGTTCCCTCCATTATCCCCACCCCCAAACCCCCCCATCCCCCACTCCTGGGTTGATGGACTGTGGCACTTGGACAGATATGTGTGATTGACTGTGGTATTAAAAAAATATGTATGACACAATGGTTTTTAGCTTTTTCCAGAGATATTTATATCACACAAATGGCATGTTGGTTTCTTTTTTTTTTTTTTTCCTTCTCAACCACTAAGAATGAATAAATCAATTGTCTTAATCAGGCTAATGGAGTGCATGGGCTAGAAAGATAGGTGGGAGGGGCTCTTCATCTGAGCCTGTTGCTCCCTTAGCAGGGGTAGGGGAGCCTGGCAAAGTCCCGTCATATCTCTGGGCCTCTGTTTCCCTGTCTTTGGGATGGGCATCTGACCGCTCATGACTTTGCAGGATAAAGATTGTCAGAAGCATTTGGAGTTCCTTGGAAGAAAGTAGCTGCATGAATTTTTAATCCTCTATTTTCAGCTCTTTGGAGCCATGTGTAGGAGCAGGGCTGTAAACACAGAGAACTCACCGCTACATTCTAGTTTATAAGGTTTTTGTCTCACAATCCCACAGACCTGACCTTAAGAACGATTCAAAATGTGGGTGAAACACAGTTTGTTGTGGTCGTCGTTATTACATAAAAATTAATGGCTTGGCAAACACAAGGATCATCCTGTCACGCTGAGGTCATGTTTACACCAAGCAAATATATTTCAAGGTTCCTGGAGCTTCAGCAGCACTGCAAGGCAGAATCAACACAATTCCCAGGCAAGACTCAGAATCCGGTGCCAGATTTGCCCTGGTTCCAGAGGGAGACATTAGTGAGTATTAATTCTGCAACTACAATGCCATCCGTTTCCAAATTCCTTACGACTGAAGCAGGTTTTTTTGTTTTTGAGACAGAGTTTTTGCTGTGTCGCCCAGGCTGAAGTGCAGTGGCATGATCTTGGCTCACTGCAACCTCCATCTCCCAGGATCAAGCAAATTCTCCTGCCTCAGCCTCCCAAGTAGCTGGGACTACAGGCGCACACCACCACGCCTGGCTAATTTTTGTAGTTTAGTAAAGACAGGGTTTCACCATATTGGTCAGGCTGGTCTCAAACTCCTGACCTCAGGCAATCCACCCCCCTTGGCCCAGAGTGCTGGGATTATAGGCGTAAGCCACCATGTCTGGTGCAAACATTTTTTTTTTTTAATGGAAAATAACAAGTGTTGGTTGGCAAGTATGTGGAAAATTGGAGCCCTGGTGCACTGCTGGTGAAAATGTAAAATGGGACAGTCACTGTAGAAAACAGTGTGGCAGTTCCTCGACAAGCTAAACACAGAGTTACTGCAGGACCTAGCAGCTCCACTCCTAAGTATGTACCCCAAACAATTGAAAACAAAGGTTCAGGCCAGGTGCGGTGGCTCACACCTGTGGTCCTAGCACTTTGAGAGGCCGAGGCAGGGGAATCAGGAGTTGAGGTCCTGATCGAGGTCAGGAGTTCGAGACCAGCCTGGCCAACATGGCAAAACCCCATCTCTCAGAAAATACAAAAATTAGCCAGGCGTGATGGTGCACTCCTGTAATCCCAGCTACTCGGGAGGCTGAGGCAGAAGAATCGCTTGAACTCGGGAGATGGAGGTTGCAGTGAGCCGAAATTGTGCCTCTGAATTCCAGCCTGAGGAACAGAGGGAGATTCTGCCTCTAAAAAATAGATAAACAAATAAATACATACATACATTCAGTGAAATACATATGTACATTCATTTTTACATTCAATGAAAACTTATCCACAAATGTTCATAGAGCACTGTTATTCATGATAGCCAAAAGGCGGAAACAACCCAAATGACCACTAGCTAGTGAATGGATCAACAAAATGTGGTGCATCCAGGCAATAAGAAGAAAGGAAGCACTGGCACGAGCTACAGCATGGATGAGCCTTGAACACATGATGCTGGGTGGGAGAAGCAGACATAAAGGTCACACATTGTAGGGTTCCACTTACATGAAATATCCAGAATGGGCAATCCATAGAGACAGAGAGCAGATTGGCGTCTGCCAGAGGCCAGCAGGACGGCAGAATGGGAAGTGACTGCTAATGGGTACTGAGATTCTGTTTGGGGTGATGGAAAACTTCTGGACCTGGCCAGGCACGGTGGCTCACCCCTGCAATCCCAGCACTCTGGGAGGCCAAGGTGGGTGGATCACCTGAGTTCAAGACTACCCTGGGCAACATGATGAGATTTGATGTCTGCAAAAATAAAAATAAAAATAAAAATTAGCTGGGCATGGGGGCAAGCACCTGTGGTACCAGCTACTCAAGAAGCTGAGGCAGGAGGATTGCTTGTGTCCAGGAATTCAAGGCTGCAGTGAGCTATGATCACACCACTGCACTCCAGCCTGGGCAACAGAGGGAGACCACGTCTTAAAAAAAAAAAAAAAAGATGGCACTAGAGAGACAGTTGATGCAGGATATGGATGGTGATCATCATTGGTCATCATGGCTGCTGGTGGGGAGTGGACGGGAGTGGGAACAGCATTAAGAGGAAGGCCAGTGATGAGGCGGGCACAGTAGTCCAGGAGGGAGATGCAGGTGGCCTGGACCAGGGGGCACAAAGTGAGCCACATGTGTCAGGCAAAACCAAGAGGGCTTAGTGAGGATCTGGAAGCACAATTATCCAATATAGACTCAACTCTGCCCCTCCTATTCAGCACCTGTATGCACTTATGGATGGGAGGGGAGTGTTGGAGGGAGAAATTACATGTTCTCATAGGGATGTTGAAGGACAGATCAGAAGACCCCGGCTTCAAATTTTGACTTTTTCACTGACAGATCCCGAGAGAGTAACTTCGTTTCTTTGTGCCTCAGTTCCTTCCCCTGTAAAATCAAGGCCCCAACATGCACGTCATAGGTCGTTGTGAGACGGGACAACAGCACCTGCCCTGGCTACCTCCTAGGGTTCTTGGGAGACCCAAACGAGCTGTCAATTCTTCAAGGACAACACAGATCACGTTGCTGGGCTGATGTCATTGCTTTTGTAAAGCAGGTCCCTTGAACAGATTCTCCCAAAGCAGTGACTTTAGGAGCATCTCGAAGGCGACAGATTCCAGTTGTTAAGGCTGCGATGAAACAGCAGAAGACTCTGGGAAGCAGCGTGCGACGAGTAGCAAAGTAGCCCCTAAGGCTCTTTCTTCTGTGCTCGCCCCGCCCACTCCCGCGTGGGCCCCGCCCAGGCTAAGCTCCACCCAGTTCCCGCCCCCGATGTTAGCGCAGGCCACGCCCCCTCATCGCCCAGCCTTCTGGGTCCGAGGCTCCCACCTGCGCTAAGCGCTTGGTACTAGGGAGGGAATGGGAGGACGCTTGCGGGGTAGGGAGGCGGGGGCTGGAAATTGGCAGGGTGAGAACTGGGAAACTAGTCTGAGATGCAGCCCTCCTTGTCCCCCTTCTTCATTCACCCCCTTTTTGAGGCCCTTGGCTTTTGCATAATGTAAGTACTTATTTAATGCGTGTGCTGGCTCGAGAGCTCTGCATTTGTCTTTCTGTCCTTCATATGCCAGTGTACCTCCGCCTTGTGTCTGTCTAGGTGGGAGCTCCTGGAAAGGAGGATGCTTCCCAGCAGCTCCTGTTCGACCCCCAGCCCCGGGCCAAGGGCACAGAAAGAGAGAGACAAGAGAGGTTGGGGCTGCGG
>NW_012121709.1:4780097-4793515 GCF_000951035.1 Colobus angolensis palliatus
TTGTGGAACCACATCTGATGCCAACTTGGATGCTGTCCTTTTTCTCCAATAAAAGGAACTTTTCACTTGTTTTTCAGACACCCTTTTAAAAAATGTATTTAAAAAGGCTGGTTCCTATCCATCCGACTGGAGGCATCTCAGTGCAAGAGCAAAGCTAAGTCCTGCACACACCTCCCCTCCTCGTCCTCCTCCTCCTCCCCCCAGGTTTTCCCGAATGTATCTACTCCGGTTACAACTGGACGCGGCCCCTCCCCCACCTGCCTCCCCCCTTCCTCCCCTCAATCGTGGAGGGAGCATTCTCTGTGCCTTCCCAAGTCCCCGTGGGGGACCTTCTATGTTGGAGTGGGGTGAGGGGGGGAGGGTCATATAACGAAGGCCAGAAAGAACAAATTAGATAATCAAAAGAATTATAGTAATTGCTTTCACTTTCCCCAGGCCGCTCAGCGGATTCTCTCCCCCGCCCCTCCCCTGGTTTTTCTGTCTGTCGGGAATACTCGGTCTTTCCGACCCCCTCCCCTCCCCCAGGTTCCTCCTCTCCTCTTCCCTCGTTCGCGCGTTCCCTCTCTTCCTCCGTTTTCTGGTGTGCTGGAACGTTCAGCGGAATATGATGAATGATCACCTGTCACAGCTTGTTTATTATAATGCAGGCAATCAATTACACATCCCCAACGCTGGCCGGCCCGCAGGAAATTTATATGCTCAGCACAAACCAATGTGAAAATGGAATCTCATTTGCCAAATGTCTTCCTCCCCGTACAGCACGATGATTACAGTCTGTGTTTGTTCCAACAGTCGTGTACAACTGACAGTGCTATCATTTACTGCCTGGCTCAGGTCACGTTACTCTAAGGCTTTATTTATTGTGTTACGAAGGGCAGCACAGGAAAAGGACAAGGGTGTCTGTCAGGGATGGCACTGTGTTAAAAAGTGGGCGTGCAAGGGCCGTATCCCCGGGCCAGCTGCTACAACCTCAGCCCCTGGGCCCTTACCTCCGTAGCCTCTCCCAGCATCCAGCTACCCAGACTCCAAGGCCCCTGCCGGGAGTCAGCTCTAGGTACCTGGAGCTCCACAGGTCCGAGAATCGGAGTGGATCAGAGTTCCAATTTTGGTTCTGCTACTATCTAATTGCATGCAGCAGGGACTCAATCTCTTCATCTGGGAAATGGGAGTTTTAACAGCCCTTGGCAGGTGTATTGTGACCTCTGGGATGTCACAGGCGTTGATGAATGTTAGTTCCCGGGACTTCGGAAAGAGGTCCCATGGAAAGAGATGTGAATTGGAATTCACACTGTATATTAAAATCTCCCCCAATCTTCACCTCTGAGACACGGCTGTCTCAAAAGTGTTTTGTTTCCCTTCCTGGTGGAATTCTGTACTTTTATGTACTCTGTACCAGCAGGTAGTGTGGCTTTGAAAAAATAAAATGGCCACCTTACTCCACTGTTCTTTCTTTGCAAAAAATGGCATAGCAATCTTGGCCTTTCTAGCTTTGTGACCTCAGGCTGGTCAATCCCTCCTCCTCTCCAAGCCTTGGATTCTTCCCCTGAGAAGTAAAGAAAATAACTCCTAAACTGCCTCCCTAGGCTTGCCGGCAGGATCCAAGGTGTCCAGAGATGAAGGAAAAAAAAAAAAAAGGCCAAGTAAACGGGAAAGTGAGGCTGTCACTGTTGAGTGGCATCCTGTTTTCACCCAGAGTTCTGCCACACAAAATGTTGACCCAAATTTGTACCCCCACAACACTTGGTGTCAAGTGGGAGATCAGAAACTGAGGCACAGGCAGATGCTTTTATGTGTATTAGGTTGTCTTTTATTGTATTGTATAGTGACTTTTTTTTTTTTTTTGAGATGGAGTCTTGCTCTATTGCCCAGGATGGAGTGCAGTGGCACGATCTTGGCTCATTGCAACCTCCACCTCCTGAGTTCAAGCAATTCTCCTACCTTGGCCTCTCAAGTAGCTGGGATTACAGGTGCATACCACCATGCCTGGCTAATTTTTGTATTTTTAGTAGAGACACGGTTTCACTGTGTTGGCCAGGCTGGTCTCGAACTCCTGACCTCAACTGATCCACCCGCCTTGGCCTCCCAAAGTACTGGGATTACAGGCTTGAACCACCGTGCCCAGCCTGTACTATATATTTCTTTATTATTTGACATGCGTATTTGTTTGATGCCCCTCTGCTCCGCCAGTATAGAAGCTCCAAAAGGAAAGATACCAGATTGATCTTGATCACCTCTGCCTCCCCAGCACCTAGCCTTCCTTGGTACATCGTAAGTGCTCGGTAAATATTTGTGGCTTTAATGGATGAATGAATGAATGACTACATAGTCAAACTCCGTACTAGGGCAATCTCTGTGGTGCAGTGGGTGGGCCCTAGTGAACGGATATTTATTTATTTATTTATTTATTTTTATTTTTTTTTTTTTTTGAGGCGGAGTCTCGCTCTGTCGCCCGGACTGGAGTGCAGTGGCCAGATCTCAGCTCACTGCAAGCTCCGCCTCCTGGGTTTACGCCATTCTCCTGCCTCAGCCTCCCGAGTAGCTGGGACTACAGGCACCCGCCACCTCGCCCGGCTAGTTTTTGTATTTTTAGTAGAGACAGGGTTTCACCGTGATAGCCAGGATGGTCTCGATCTCCTGACCTCGTGATCCGCCCGTCTTGGCCTCCCAAAGTGCTGGGATTACAGGCTTGAGCCACCGCGCCCGGCCGTGAACGGATATGGTGAACGGATATTTAAAGGATATCTTACTATTCCTCATCCCCCAGAGTCAGGCTGTGCCACATGCACCCAACCTTGCCCGGGGTCATTCATCCTACATGTACTCAGATCGTGTGAACTGGTGATGGGCCACCCATGTGCCTGCCTGGAGACTCCTATTCATCCCTCAGATCAACATCCCCCAAATAAACTCCCAGTCACTCTGGCATCCCATGTTGGTTTGTAATCTCTGCCTCTCTCTAGACCATCGGCTCCTATGCACAGGCAGCTATGCCTTTTTCATATTTGGGTCCCCAAAATGCACAGCACAGTACCAGCCTCAAAACAAGTGCTTTTTAATCAGTCAATCAGTTGACATAGATCATCTTTTCTCAGCACTGATGTATGGACTACAACTTAGAATTCCATTAGAGCACCTGGGGTCGATAAAAAAAAGTGATTCAAGTTTATATATCTTTTTTGAGACAGAGTCTCATTTTGTCACCCAGGCTGGAGTGCAGTGGTGTGATCTCAGCTCACTGCAACCTCTGCCTCTGGAGTTCAAGCAATTCTCACTCATGCCTCAGTGTCCCGAGTAGCTGGGCGAGTGCCAGCACACCCGGGCTAATTTTTGTATTTTTAGTAGGGACGGGGTTTCGCCATATTGGCCAGGCTGGTCTCGAACTCCTGGCCTCAAGTGATCCACCCACTTCATCCTCCCAAAGTGCTGAGATTATAGGCATTTGATCACTGCACCCAGGTGAGCCACTGCATCCAGCCAAGTTCATATTCTAACAGAGAAACATTAATGCTGCATTGTGTATTTTTTGGTCAATTGCTTCAGATATGTGGAAGGGATTTCTTTGTATATGTGTAATTATTCGTCACCATGATGATAATAACGAGGGTGACAGCACAGAGCTGTGCCTCCCCAGCAAGCATGGGCTGGGCAGGGCCGGGTATTCCCTTTGCTGACTTGCCTCACTAGTTGACTAACAGACCTTATTCCCGGGCCCGAGCTGATGATATCCTGCCAACGCCAGCTTCCCAACATGGAGGGGACGCAAGAGCGAGCGCCATGGGATCCTGGGGGAAAAGCAGCCTGTGTTTGCTGCTGCTTTGACAGTTGAGGCTCCGAGAGGGACTGGCAAACAATGGGAAACGAAACATTTGAGTGGTTGCAAAAAATTCCATGGGAAATCCCCCCTGGTGGTATTTATGTGTGACGGCTGTGACAAGGAGAGCGCAGGGCTTTCGATTTCAAGGGTTCCTGAGCAGACCACAATGGCCTTCCAAGACGGCAATCCCTGGGAACAGCTCTCTCGGCCACAAAAGGCCAGTTTGTCTGTCCAGGGAAGATCTGGCCGCATGCATCAAGTTGGCCATGAGCTGCAATGGCTTGTTTGGGGCATGACCCACATTTATAGGGTCTGTACCTCTGAACCTTCTGCTTCTAAGACAGATCTATCTCAACTGTCCCTCTGGTTTTCCCTGGCCTCAAGAACCTGGGGGCTGATAGGGGCTGAGGGGTTTCCCTCGGGCTCAGCCTCCATATGCGGAACTGTGGGAACCTCAGCCTCCATCAGACCCCTCCCCATTTTCTGGTCAGCATGTGGCCTCCTCCTATTTTCTCCATTCCCACTGGTAATGGATATTTATTTAACTTTTACTCCCCCACCACTCTCATTTAGAAAAGAAAGTGAACTGATATTAACCAATACTTGTTTTGCCTTCTTTAACACTAACACATATGCAAAATACTTTCCACTATTGATAATATCTTATTGCTGCTGTGATATATGTGCGTATATGTACAGATCTGCTTAAAGGTAAGGTTTATATAGATTTTTAGAGACACTCGGTAAATGAGAAAATGGAAACTGAAAGAGGTTAAATAAACTGCCCGTGTGTATTGGTCATGAGGTTTCAGTTGCAAAGTGACAAAATCCTGACTTAGATGAACTTAAGCCAGATGGAAAATGTATGTTGTATTATTTGAGAAGCCAGGGCTGGATAAGCTTCAGGCATGGCTGGATCCAGGCCCTCAATTAAGTCTTTAGGAATTTCCCTCTCTCTAGCTTTTTGGTTTTGCTTTTCCCTGGATTGGTTTCATGTTTAGATTGGCTCACTTCACCTGTTTTACATCTTTCCAGAGTCAAATCCAGCCTTTTTCCTGGTTGCCTCTGTAAAGGTCCTAGGGTTAGGTTTAGTGTGCTCTGATAGATTCAGCTGCCCATTGCTGAACCAGCGACTCTGGCAACAGGGATGGACTTATCTAAGTGCCCAAGTTCCAGTCACTGCTGAAGCCCGGCCAGACCACCTGGACAGAGTAAGAGTGAGTGGTTCCCCCAAAGAAAACTGGGATGCTCTTACCGGAAGAAGAAGGAATCGACAGAAAGACCCGATGTCCTAAACTCGCGTGTCACACTGTCACTAATGGGCAGGCAGACCTGTACAGCAGCTCTCCTCTGCATCTTTGTGCTGCTGGAGACCACCTCCGGGACCACCTCCCTCCTCCATGCTTTATCCTGCCCTGTGCCTCCAGCCCTGCCCCTGCTGTAGGGATTCAGTCTTGTCGGTCATTATCAAACTGTGCGGGAGGGAGGAAGCCAGTGGAAGACAGCAGGTGGCTGGGTGACCTGTGGCTATGGGATTCCTCTCCTCTATTTCAACCACCCAGCAATTCTTGTGTCTCTTTGTAGATTCAGTTTCCCTGTACACTTTTATTTAAACAAAGGACACCCCAGATTTTTAAAACTTGCAAATCAGCAATTTTTCTGGAATCTATGTCTACTTACCCTAAATGAAGGAACAATAGCTCAGAAAGAGGCAGGAAACTGACAATGCGTCAAATGAGTGCCAAGAGCATCTGAGAAACCACACCTCCCGATTCCCATCTCTTGCCCTTTGCACTTGCAGCCTTGCAGATGGGGTCAAGATTTGTGGGCTTCTGATTTATTGGCCAAGGATGCAGACCTTAACGTGTAAGTGGAGCAGCTTCCCATATAAGAGAAGGAAGAGGATACCTTTGCACAGTTTTTTTCTAGTCTCCGGGTTCCCTACCCCCAGGGCAGGCAGCCTCTGGGGACTCCCTGTAGGTAGGATCCTGCCAGAATGGAGAAAAACAGCCCGATTCCTGTTACTCCCTCCTGGTCCTGGGAACTTACATCACCGTTCCAGGAGAACTTACACAAGCAAGCCATGTACTTCCGTTTAAGAGGATGTTTACAAACCACTGTTCTGTCCTCTGAGTGTCTGGAAAGCTGGTGTCTGTGTACCAGGTCCTGCCATGCATTTCAAACACAGCTTTCTGCTGCACTGATCGGTGCTAATCCTCATAGCTAACATTTCTGAGCACTTCCAGCATTCCTGGAACTGGATCGTTTCATTGAATCTTCCCAACAACCCAATACCGTGTAGGTAGCAGTATTGTTTTCACTTTATAGCTGCAAAAAAATGAAGGCGCAGAAAGGTGAATGAATTTGGCTGAGGTTCATCAGCCAGGTTCAAACCCAGGCAGTCAGAGTCAAGAGCATGAGCTAGATGCTACAGTACGTTGCTATGCTTAGATGCACCAGGAAAGCTTTGGACAAGGAAGATGTAGGTTGTTGCCAGCACCTATGCACAGACAGACAGAAAGTCCTCTGCTTCCTTCAGGCCCTTCCTTCCACTTCCCCGGGGCTTCCAGCTGAGCCTGCGTTTTTCTTTGACTTCCCCCTCTTGCCTGGCATTTTCAGCAAACACACACAGGGGATTACGGGGAGAAAAACTATCATATTACCAAGTGGACATGGCTCCTAAGATGCCAACTGAACACAGGTAAGTCGGGTAAGGAAAAGCACACAGTCTCATTACTTAGACTACCTCACAGCCGTTTATTGAATTAGTGTGATTCTTAACATCTTCAACTTGGATCTCCTCCAGGCCAGCCAGCTGGTGCATTCAGTACGACTCAGCTCGCCTTAACTCAATTAACTAAGCCAGGCTGAGCCGGGCTGAGCTGAACTCAACAAGTTTTTCTTAAGCACTGAGCTGGCTGCAGGGGAAAAAAAAAACCAACAAAGGAGAGCAAGACGCTGACTTGGCCCTTAAAGAGTTGTCTTGCGCGCTGAGTGGATAATATGGTGCCGTATTTTCTAAGTATCACGTTCGTGGCTTTTGCCATACCTGCGCTCCCTCTGTGCTATTATTTACTTCATAGTTTTCTTTAAACAAATTCACTTCCTTTTTCAAACTTAATTTTTTAAATTATTGAGGTGAAGTTGACGTACCATAAAATTAACCATTTTAAAGTGAATTCTTAGATCATGATGTTCATCTGAAGACAAAAGTAAAAATAACGTGAATTCAGTGGCATTTAGTACTTTATAGTGTTGGGTGACCATCACCTTTATCTAACTCCAAGACATTTTCATTACGTCAATATGAAAATCCATAACCTTTAAGCAGTCACACCCCATTCCCGCCTTCCCGACAACCCCTGGTTGTCATCAGCCTGCTTTCTGTTTCTATGATTTATCTATTCCGGATGTTTCATGTAAGTGGAATCCTACAGTATCCTTGTGGTTCTGGCTTATTTTACTTAGCATAATGTCTTTAAGGTTCATCCATGTTGTAGCATGAATGAGTGCTTCTTCATTCCTTTTCATGACTGAATGATATTCCATTGTGTGGATAGATACAACTTGTCTACCCACACACCCATTCATTGATGGACATTTGAGCATTTCCAGCTTTTGGCTATTGTAATTAGTGCTGTTAAGTACATTTATTTTATTTCAGTTTAGTTTAGTTTTAGTTTTTGAGATGGAGTCTTGCTCTGTCTTCCAGGCTGGAGTGCAGTGGCATGATTTCGGCTAGCTACAACCTCCACCTCCTGGGTTCAAGCAATCCTCCTACTTCAGCCTCCCAAGTAGCTGGGATTACAAGTGTCTGCCACCACGCCTGACTAATTTTTGTATTTTCAGTAGAGATGGGGTTCCTCCATGTTGGCCAGGCTGGTCTCAAACTCCTGACCTCAAGTGATCCACCTGCCTCGGCCTCCCAAAGTACAGGGATTACAGGCATGAGCCACTGTGCCTGGCCCAAATAAGTTTATTTTAAAATGAAATTCTACATCACTACAGTAAATGGGAAGCCAACATTTTTATAATACACAATAAAATACATACATAACTATTAGAAGGAAAAATTTCACCTTTGTAGGTCATAAAAATCATCTTGTGAACTATCAGATGCAATCATAAAAAGGCTGGGCTCAGGGAATGGTCGGACTTGAGTTCAAATCCTGACCTTGCCATCTGTGTAACTCTGGGCAAGTGTCCTGTCCTCGTGAACCTCAGTTTCTCCATTTGTAAAATGATAAGACTTACTATTCCTTCCTCCTATAGTGGTTATGGGAATGAAGATCATGAGTGACCTGGCAGAGTGGCTGCCACCTGTGATCCCAGCACTTTGGGAGGCCAAGGCGGGAGGATGGCTTGAGGCCAGGAATTCAAGACCAGCCTGGGCAACATAGCAAAACCCCATCTCTACAAAAAGTTTAAAAAATTAACTGGGCATGGTGGCACACACCTGTGGTCCCAGCTACTCAGGAGGCTAAAGTGAGAGGATCACTTGAACCCAGGAATTTAGGCTGCAATGAGCTATGGTCATGCCACTTCACTCCAGCCTGGGCTTAATAGGTCCAGACTCCATCTCAAAAATATATATATATTTTTTTAAATAAATAAGTAAAACCATGAGTAAAGTGTTAGAACCATGCCAGGCTCATAGCAAGCCCTTCGATACACAAACGCTGGTAGGTAAAAACACAGGTCATACACCCACTAGAGGTCAATATACTAGCAGCTAACAAAGTAAATATTTGCTGTGTGCCAGAAACTGGGTGAAGCACTTTCTGGGTGTTATGTCATCTTCTCAGGGTTCTAAGAGGCAAATATTATCCCCATTTCATAGATTGGAGAAGGGAGGCAAAGAGAGGTGGAGCCAGTAGTCAAAAGTTCATAAAGGTTCAGGCCGGGCACGATGGCTCACATCTGTAATCCCAGCACTTTGGAAGGCCGAGGTGGGTCGATCACCTGAGGCCAGGAGTTCGAGACTAGTCTGGCCAACATAGTGAGACCCTGTCTCTACTAAAAAGGCAAAAATTAGCCAGGTGTGGTGGTGTGTAGTCCCAGCGACTCGGGAGGCCAACGCAGGAGAATTCCTTGAACCCAGGAGCTAGAGGTTGCAGTGAGCTGAGATCATACCACTGCACTCCACCTGGGCGACGGAGCAAGACCCCATCTTAAAAAAACAAAGTTCATAAAAGTTTATACAGTGCAGGACTTGAACTCCAGGAACGTTAAACGACAGTACGAGAAGTAACTAAGAATCACCTCCAATGGAAGGTGGCCCCGGGACAGGGATGATTCATTGCAAAATGGCTTCCTGAGCCCCTGAGGTCCAGCCTGGGCAGCCGCAGCGTGCGTGCGTGCGTGTGGCAGTCCTGGCCCAGGGGCTCTGTCCTTCTTGGATTTCTTCCAGCAGTATCTCTTTATCAAGTCGCTCTTTCTCGGGTGTGCCAAGACTAGGCTCCCTGAGAGACCGCTCTCAGCCTTCACGTCTTTTCTATTTGATATCCTTCTAGCAGTTAATGGCTTCACCTGCCCTTCCTGTATTCCATCACCCAAAGACAAGTCCAGTGTCCCTAAAACCTCCCCTGTGCTCTGCAATCTCTTTCACTAGTTCCACGCTACATCTGAGCCCTTGAGACTGCCACAAAGCCTCTTACTAATTATCCACCCCTGGTGCAAAAATTAGCACGTCTCAGGTTCACATGTATCCATTATAGCTTCACCGATAGGGATGCAGTATGCATACTTCACAGTTTTAGTCTGCATGGGGAATCCTATCTCACCCATTGGCAACACCAGCACAGGGGCTGTATTAGTCTTCTAGGGCTGTTGTAAATAATCACACAAACTTTGGGGGTTAAAACAACAGACATTTATTTTCCCGTGTTTCTGGAGGCTGGAAGTCTAAAATCAAGGTGCAGGCAGGGCCAGGCTTCCTCTGAAGGCTCTAGGGGAGGATCCCTCCTTGCCTTTCCCAGCTTCTAGTGTCTCCTAGAATTCTATTATTATTTATTTTATTTATTTTTTGAGACAGAGTCTCGCTCTGTCGCCAAGGCTGGAGTGCAGTGGTGCAATCTCAGCTCACTGCGACTTCTGCTTCCCAGATTCAATTGACTCTCCTGCCTCAGCCTCTCGAGCAGCTGGGACTACAGGCGTGTGCCACTATGCCCAGCTAATTTTTGTATTTTTAGGGGAGACAGCATCTCGCCATGTTGGCCAGGCTGGTCTCGAAATCCCAACCTCAAGTGATCCTGCCCGCCTCGGCCTCCCAAAGTGCTGGGATTACAGGCCTGAGCCACAACACCCAGCCGGCTCCTAGAATTCTTTGGCTGGTGGCTACATTCCTCCAATCTGTGCTCTGTCTTCAATGACCTGCCTCATGCATTTTTGTGTGTCCTTTTCTGTCCCTGGTAAGGACACTTGCCACTGGATTTAAGGACTGTCCTCATTCAGGATGATCTCATCTTGAACCTGGCCTAATTACGTCTGCAAAAACCCTATTTCCTATTAAGATGACATTCTGAGGTTCTGAGTGGATATGAATTTTAGGAGACACTCTTCAACCCTCTTCACGTAGAAGAGGTGGCTGGTATTCTTTGTAACTGGATTATTGTATATTTCAATACCCTGGGCACACACATAAAAGGGTTCTTCTCTCAAGACAATTGTCAACCACATTCTTGCCAATCTCCTTTTCCCGGTCCTTTGTGGCATCATTAACAGATCCTATAACTTTCTGACCACTTCCCAATATTGACAAGGCCAAGCCAGTTCACTTTATTTATTTATTTATTTATTTAGAGACAGAGTCTGGCTCTGTCGCCCAGGCTGGAGTGCTGTGGCGTGATCTTGGCTCACTGCAACCTCTGTCTCCTGGGTTCTAGCGGTTCTCCTGCCTCAGCCTCCTGAGTAGCTGGGACTACAGGCGAGCACCACCATGCCTGGCTAATTTTTGTATTTTTAGTAAAGCCAGGCTTTTGCCATGTTGGCCAGGCTGGTCTTGAACTCCTGGCCTCAAGTGATCTGCCCACCTCCGCCTGCCAAAGTGCTGGGATTACAGGTGTGAGCCACTGTGTCCGGCTGCCAGTTCACTTTAAAACAGCCACCTAGGCCCCATCTCCTAACTCAGGTATGACGCACAGCCTGAGGAAACTGGAGAGGACTTGACCACCTTTTGCTTCCTTCTCCCCATGTTTCTGGCTCCCAAAGTACACCAAGGAGGAGGATTTCATGGGCAAACAAATTTGGCCAATGCTATATTAAACCAAGTTACCCAGATGTCTCCACTTTAGGGTCAGTTGATGTGTGAATGTCTCTTCAAGAACAGGTGGTTTCCAAATTTCTTCAGCCCAGGACGCTATTTTTCCACAGAACATCCTACCTCCCTAGTGTTCCCCAGAGCACACTTTGTGAAACACCACACAATAAAAAGTACTGCCAAATATAAAGTATATCCACAACTATTACGTTTGCATAGCAATGTAAGATGAGTTTTTGAGTAAACACAGCAACTGTGGAACAGTTTTGTGATTTATTCAGAAAACTGGCTCTGAGATTGCTGTGGACAGGACCCAACTTGGCTGGGAGATTTCAATCCCTCAGTAGAGCCACGTGGACAGTGAAGCTGGCCGAAGTTTATTCTGAGAAAGGATTAGAGACTGAAATTGCTCTGATTTTCCTAAACCCAGCTTCCGTAGTCAGGAGGAAGTAACTATCATATTTAAAGGCAAGTGCTTTCAGGAAAAATTTGCTTGATAGTGTGGTCCTGTATCTTATGCAATTCTGTTATGCAAATTCAATGATAGGGACTCAGCAGAATGATAATAACAACAATAATAATATAATAAAAAGAGAAGAGATAGAATTAACAAATGCAAGTGACAAGCAAAGCCTCGCCTTCTTCTCCTGGCGTAGATCTGGGATCCATCCAGTAATCTCTGCTCCCAAGGGCCTCTCAGCCTCAAGCATGAGGCTGGTATTTAAATATCTGTTGTTTTCATATCCTACGACCTCTAAAAGCCGGCTGACTTCAGCTGGTCCTCAGCTGGACAATTGGCAACCTTTTCCAATGCTGGAGAAAACCAGGCTGCCCCGGACTGAAATTGACCAGCTCCCAACTTAGTGTCTTTCTAAGGATTTCCAAGGATAATTTCTGACCATCGTCTGTGTTCTCTCTAGAAGCTTTTTTTTTTTTTTTTTTGAGACAGAAATCACACCACTGGAGTGCAGTGACTTGATCTCTGCCCACTGCAATCTCCACCTCCCACTGGAGTGCAGTGACTCGATCTCTGCTTACTGTAGTCTCCGCCTCTCACTGGAGTGCAGTGACTCAGTCTCTGCTCACTGCAATCTCCACCTCCCACTGGAGTGCACTGACTCTATCTCTGCTCACTGCTGTCTCCACCTCCCAGGTTCAAGCCATCCTCTTGCCTCAGCCTCCCGAGTAGCTGAGACTACAGGCATGTGCCACCATGCCCAACTAATTTTTGTATTTTTGCTAGAGACAGGGTTTTGCCACATTGCCCAGGCTGCTCTCCAACTCCTGGCCTCAAGTGATCAGCCCCCCAGACCTCCCAAAGTGCTAGGATTACAGGCATGAGCCACTGCACTGGCCACCCCAGGAGTTTATTGAATCACATGACCATGTCATTCAGGCTCCCCTGTAGTCTCAAAACTGAATTGAATCTAGTTTTGTCCATATGGTCAAGGCAAGTATTTTCTGAAAGCCATGAGTAACCCTACAATTGGATATTGTAGGGGCCATCGAGGTGATAAGATGTGAGGAAAATCAACCAAGCTCACTCCATGTGCCATTCCCAAACTCCCCCATACATACACAAGATAGCCTAGAGAAAAACAAAGTTGATCTGACTGTGTTGTGGGAACAGGGTGACTCATTATTACTCAACAGTCTAGCAAGGATAGGTTTATTCACATAGCTAACAGGCTACCAAAGACCAGAGGGGATTTGGAAAGCAGTCAGGGGGATATGGAGCCTGTACTCCATCTCTTCAACTTTGTCCTCCTCCATAACAGTTCCCACTGCCCATGGAAGATGCCCAAACTCCAGGCCCTTTGTATGTGACTCCAGCCCTCATGAGCTGAGACCACCCCCCACCCTAAGGCAGGGTCTGGTTCTCATTTATCTACCATTGTGCCCAGCCCTGAGCACAGATTTTGGCAAATAAGCCAGAGCTCAATGGATGAAGATCAAATGAGTGAAAAAGGAACCCGCATGAAACTCAGGTACCACATGCTCCAGTCTCAGCACTGCGTTATGTCAAAAATAAAATAAAATAAAATAAGTTTTGGCCAGGTGGGGTGGCTCATGCCTGCAATCCCAGCACTTTGGGAGGTCAAGGTGGGCAGATCATTCGAGGTCAGGGGTTCAAGCACCAGCCTGGTCAACAAGGTGAAACCTCATCTCTACTAAAGATATAAAACTTAGCCAGGCGTGGTGGTGTGCACCTGTAATCCCAGCTACTAGGGAGGCTGAGGCAGGAGAATTGCTTGAACGTGGGAGGCAGAGGTTGCAGTGAGCCAAGAAGGTGCCACTGCACTCCAGCACTCTAGCCTGAGAGCAAGACTCCATCTCAAAAAAAAA
>NW_012121709.1:4793565-4804862 GCF_000951035.1 Colobus angolensis palliatus
AAAGAACTCAGAGGATGTATATATATATATATGAAAAACTGGAGAGCAATTGAAATCTTTACATTTCTTTGGGAACACCAAAAAAAAAAAAAATCCAATTTACATAAAGTAAAGCAAAACTTTTGAATGTTTAGATCTCACCTCCATGGCAGTTGGCTCCAAAATCTCTATTAAATTCCTTCAAACTCTCCTTCAGATCTCACTTCTCTCATCCCCTTCCTTTTTCCCCTTCCAAATATAACTTTCACTCTTTCCTGGGAGTGCAGGGAGGCTGGTTAAGCACATGGGCTACGGGGCACATCTTGCTGCGTTTAAATTTAGTCCTGTCACTGTCTAACTTGGGCAGGTACTTGGCACATGGTAGGCACTCAATAAATGTAATCCATTGATGTTACTGTTATTAGTATTCTTCAAATTCTGTTGGTTTCTCCAATATGTTTTTTTCATTTAGCCCACTTTTCCATCCATGCAACAAGGAAAGTGTATTCATTTCCCAGGGGTAAGAAATTCATTTCTCAGGGGTAAGAAATTATCACAACCTTGGGGGCTTAAAACCACAGAAATCGATTTCCCCACAGTTTTGGAGACCAGAAGTCCAGAATGAAGGTAGCAGCGGGGCCACGCCCACTCCAGAGGCTCTCCTGGAGATTCAGTTCCTTGCATCCTCCAACTTCTGGTGGCTTTTAGCATTCTTTGGGTCGTGGCTGCGTCGCTCCAATCCCAGCTTCTGTCTCCACGTGGCTTTCCCCTGGCCTCTCTTGTCTGTGTCTCTTCCAAAGACACTTGTTGCTGGAGTTAAGGCCCACCCAGATAATCCAGGATGATCTCATTTTGAGAACCCTAACTTAATTACATCTGCAAAGACCCTTTTTCCAAATAAGTTCTTATTCACGGATTCTGGAGAAGGGTGGGTGGATATGGATATATTTGCGGGAGTGCATTTATCCCACTACAAAATGACACTGGGTCCTTCTCCTTGTGGATGGTAGGCGGGGAGAGGGTTGCATACTCCTGTAATTATTTTTTTTTTTTTGCTTTTCTCCTTATCATGCTGAATATATCAAGTCAGCAGCCAGCATCAAGTACCTGGGAATGAGGAAGGAAAGACAGGCAGATGGCAGAGGGGCCTGTCAACTTCTCCTTTTCACTGACACTCACACCACTCTTTCATTTGCAACCACAGAATACCTAACTGCAAGAACTGCCTCATTCCAGGTGGTCTGACCGTGTCTCTGAGCTAAGCAGCGGATTTCAGCCACAGGGTCTGACTCTCAGGCAGACACATCCTGTTCAAGGACTGGAGACAGAGCATCCGTTCTCCCACCCCGAGTGGTCAGCTGCATGTGGCTGGTTGGGGGGCGGTTCAGGTTAGTTAGTTATTGATATCCTGTGTTAAGATTCCTGCCTTGGCGGCACTGAAGGGATCCGGGAGGCAGTGACTTCACTCGACTCAAATTGCAATCAGCCAGCCTCTTGGCTCAGGCATTCATCTACCCAGAACTATTTTTGGTGTGTGTTCATAGACAGCACACACCAAAGTATTTGGTATTTGAGATGCAAGCGCTAAGGATGATTAAAGTTAGTTGCTAATGAGCATGCCTAGAATAGATATACTCTGTGTGTATGCGTGTGTGTGTGCGCGCTCCATGTGTGTGCTCTGTTGCGTGTCTACAAAGCAGATGTCTACACACCTGCCCTTAGGTGACCTCACCAATGTCCATGAATTGGTGCTGCTAGATCAGCTAAGAGTTCCCTGGACGGAAGACAGAAATGGGTAACAATTGACCTGTCTCAAAATACTGCCTTACTGGGTACCCATGGTCCCCCGTCGGAATCCAATCTACCTTTCAGTGTCTAGTCAGCCCATCGTACCATGAGGCCTCACTTGACTGCCCTCTGAACTCCTAGACCAAGGCTAGAAAATAGGTTTTATCTCAAGTTCCTTGGTTTGTGTCTGCATCACTCCAACCTCTGGTTCCATCTTTACACAGCTGTCTTCCCTCTGTGTCTGTGTCCTCACGTAGCCTTATCCTCTGTGCATGTGTCTGTATTCAAATCTGTGTGTGTGTGTGTCTGTATTCAAATCTCCCTCTCCAGCTGGGCGTGGTGGCTCATGCCTGTCATCCCAGCATTTTGGGAGGGCGAGGCAGGTGGATCACTTGAGATCAGGAGTTCAAGACCAGCCTGGCCAACATGGTGAAACCCCATCTGTACTAAAAATACAAAAAATTAGCCAAGTGGGGTGGCGAGCACCTATAATCCCAGCTACTTGGGAGGCTGAGGCAGGAGAATCGCTTGAACCCATGGGGCAGAGGTTGCAGTGAGCCAAGATTGCACCACTGCACTCCAACCTGGGCCACAAAACTCTGTCTCAATAATATAATAATAATAATAAAATTTAAAACATCTCCCTCTCCTTATAAGGACACCAGCCATTGGATTAAGGTCCATCCTCATGACCTTGTCTTCACTTGATTACATTGGAGAACCCGCATTCATTGGTATCGGGTTAGGATTTTAACTTATGTTTCAGTGGGGTGGGGGTAGTGGGGAAGACAAAATTCGACCCATAATGGATGCCATAAATAATTAGGGATATCCAGCATGGGTGGAGGGAAGGGAAAGGGCCACCTGTTTGCTAAATCTGCCCTATTGTGTTTAATTTTGGTATCATTTAGTTGGAAGTGAGCACCACCTGCTATGACAATTGGTTATCTCTCTCTCTCTCTCTCTCTAATCATCTAATCTACCTACCTACCTACTTACCTGCCTGCCTACCTATCTATCCTCTATGTATAATCTATCATCCATAGCTATTTATTTACCTTCCTAAGTAAATTGAAAGTTCCATGAGGGCAGGGATTATCATTTACACCCCTTGTAAATTTCTCCACTGGCTAACCCAGGATCCAGACGGATGTAGTAGGCACTCAATAAATACTTGTTTAGTCACTAATTTTCATTGTTTGGCCTCCGAAATTAGATCAGGAAGAGGTCTCTGACGCATAATCCTCTAGGGACTTCTGAGGATAAAGTTGGCTCATTCACAGCTTGCCCACCTGCACTCTGTCTTCCCAGCTCCCCTCAATGTTCAACAGATCTCGTCTACCAAATCTTACGTGTGTATTGGGGTGTCTCCACTAATAGGACAGCCCTGTAATTGTTCAGTGAGATTATAACGTCAGCCTCATCCATCAAGCTCTCCGCTAAGGAGTTTGGTTTTCCTAATGGAAAGCAGTGTCCTAAACAAGAAGGGAAGCGTCCTAATGCGGGGTTTTATGTAGGCTGGTTTCTAGCTGTGAGCTATGGACCTGAAATGCTAGTTAAATCGATGGAGAGGCACTAAGCTACAGCCTGTGAATCTGGGCATCCATAAAACCCAATTATTAACAGCCCTGAGTGGATGCGTTGCACACCGGCTCTCCCAGCTTTGATTGGGACTCTCTCTCTGGACAGAAACAGCCCAAGAGAAATGGAAATATGATGGCTAGTTGATTATTTCACAGTCTGCATGACAGACCACCCTCCTAACAAGACTCTAGGTCAAGTGCTCTTCTCTGCCCTGTGGATCTATTGGGGAGAAATTAGCTCTCGGTGGTATTTCCAATTATGGATAAAAGCGATTCCTCACTGGTCTGGCTATCATGTGTTTTGCAGTGGACCAAGAGACATGAAGCCCATCTTCCGCCCTCGCCTCTTTCTCCATCTCGCTGTATGAACTTGGGAGGTGGCCTGACCCCTTGGCTTCTTTGCTGCCTCATCTGTCATGATCCACCTTTACTACTTCATAGCCATGTTCTAGGATAAATGAGAGAGGCCTCTACATATTTTAGTCTCCCAGAAAGACTGGAACCAGGTAAATGCAAAGTGGAGCCATTTCCTTTGTTTTTGCTGCCTGAGTTACTAACATGTGGGATTTTTTTTAAATAATGGCAAAAATGGATGGATTTATGCAATTACCTTTGTTTTTGTTTTGTTTTGTTTTCCCTCTGGGGGGAGGCTCGAGGCATTCTAGGCATTCTATACATTATTCTATTGTATAATTGTTCATCTCTTCTATGGAGTGGATGTTGGTATGCCCCTTTCTTAGCAAACTGATGGAGGCTGGCCTCAAAGTGAGCCACAGTGATGGGCTAGAACTAATTCTTACTCGTAACTCCTGACAGTTTAATGTCTGTCTTCCCTACCGTAGTGATGAGTTCCATGAAGGCAAAGACTTGTTTATCTTGTTCCGCTCCAGCACCGAGCAGGTACTCAGTAAGAACTTGCAGAATTAGTGGATGGATGGATAGATGAACAGATGAATGGATGGACTGACAGATTATTAGATGGATGGATAGAGGGATAGATGGATGGATGATGGATGGATAAGTGGGTGGATGATAGACAGATGGATATGACAGAGGGATGGCTGATTGGATGAACGGATGGATAGATGGATGGATGAACAGATGGATGGGTGTCTAGATAGACAGATGAATGGATGGATGGATGGATGGACAGAAGGATGAATGACAGATGGATGGATGATAATGGAAGGATGGCTGGATGGATGAACAGAAGGATGGATGAATGGATAGACGAATGGGTGAATATAGTTTGTATATGAACATGAATCACATTACCATTATTTATCACTGAGAGAAAGTTCTAAGTTTCAGATGTTCAGAGAAATTTAGAGATGCAGACCTAAGATACAGGCCAGAAGGGCCATGCTCTCTCTAAGTCCCTGGGTAGAATCCTTCCTTGCCTCTTCCTAGCTTCCAATGTTGGCCATAAATTCTTGGTGTTCCTTGGCTTGTAGCTGAATCTCTCCACTCTCTGTCTTCATCATGACATGGCCTTTCTCCCTGTGTGCCTCTGTCCACACATGGTCTTCCCTCTTCTTAGAAAGATACCAGTCATATTGGATCAAGGGCCCACTCTACTCCAGTATGACCTCCTCTTAACTAATTATATCTGCAATGACCCTGTTTCCCAACAAACTCACATTCTGAGATGTTGGGAATTCAGACATCAACATATCTTTGGCAGGGGACTTGTGTCGACCTGTTATTCAACCCATAACAATGTGTGACCCGGCAGCTCCTCTCCCGGGTGTGTATCCTGGGGAAACTCCTGAACAGGATCATAAGAGGACGTGTGTGAGAATGTTGGTGGTGGCCACGTTTGTCCCAGCAAGGAGCCCAAGGTGACCTACATGTCTATGACTGGAGGAAATGAGTCAGCCAGATTTGATACATGCAGATGATGAAATAATACACAATACCCTGAATTTGCATACATCATCATGGATAGATCTTAAAAATACAGTGTGAAATGAAAAAAGTAGGAACTAGACTGAGATTGATGACACAATACCATGGACATAAATTTAAAATATACACTCACAGAGCAAGACTATATATGTTTCATAAGCATTGGAAAGTGGGTTGGAAGGATTTATTTTGAAGATACTGGAGTCACTGCTTGTGGGAGGCAGTGAGAAATGCTAACAGCAGACGCAGGCGAAAAATAATACAAGGCACACGGGGGGCCTTGAACAGACAAATAGTGAATGTGTGGCATAAACTGAGAAGTGTGATTCTACGAAGGCGCCCACCCGGGGTCCAAATTTTGCAAAGAGGGGAGGAATCAGGAAACGGATTAATGAGTGACAGTGGCACCCAGGGCTGGGTGGAGTCCACATCCTGTGAGCATGCGCAGCAGGGCCCCTTGATCCACGCTGAGCTTCAAGGAAGAGTGCGGAGAAAACCGCCCTAAGCCCAGACCTGGAGGGGAAGTGGAGCTGTGCAGGTCAAGAATTAAGCAGACAGGGCCGAGCAGAAGTGGCGGATGGTTAATAAGCCTCCAGGAGAACCCAGGCTGGACCAAGTGCATCCGCCTGGGGAGAAGGAGAAGGGATGGTCCGCATGACCCCGCTAGGGAAGGAGTGGGGACAGTGCTGGCTGTGTGTGTGTTACCCACTCAGACGCCCACAGGGACCAGGTGGCGGAAATGAGCGAATGACCCAGGCGCATACTAAACACTTCCACAAATAATGATGGACCTTTCTATATTTAAGAAACCCAGAGTCCCCCAAGTCTATATTTCTTTTCCTCCCTTTTGATGGAGACACGGGGGCTGGCTTCTTCTTTAAGAAAAACAGTAGCGGCATATGATGAGAAGTGGTAGCCAACTCAGCCATGAGGGAGACATTAGAGGGGTGGGGCTTGGGGGAGGAGAGGAAGGGGATGTCCCAGCTCAACGGGAGGGCTGCTACCAGGTAGCTTCAGAGGATACCTCCGCCCAAATGTGGTCCCAATGTTGACAGATACTTCTTTTTCCAAGAGAAACTGTGAAACTGGGTTTTTATGTGAAATCTTTTTATTTGATATAGTAAAATCTAACTGAACCACAATGAGGTACCACATCACACCGACTAGGATGGCTATAATAAAATAGAATGGAAAATACGAAATTTTGACAAGGAAGTGAAGCAGTTGGAACCTTTGTACATTGCTGGTGGGAAAGTAAAGTGACCTACTCACTGTGGAAAATTTTGGAGGTTCCTCAAGAAGTTAAACATAGCGTTATCATATAACCCAGCAATTCCACTCCTAGGTATCTGCTCAAAAGAATTGAAAGCAGGTACTCTACATGAAGACAAGTACCTCTACATGCATGTTCCTAGCAGCACTGTTCATGATCACCAGGAGGTGGAAACAACCCAAATGTCTGTCATCATGTAAGATACAATATAACTGAATCTTGAAAACGTTATGCCAAGTGAATGAAGCCGGACACTAAAAGTCATACATTGTATGATTCCATTTATATGAAATGTCCAGAATAGGCAAATCCATAGAGATGGACAGCTGACAAGAGGGTTGTCAGGGGCTGGAGGGAGGAGGGTATGGGAATGAATGAGTACTGGGTACCAGGTTTCCTTTTGGAGTAATGAAAGAGTTTTGGAACTAGATAGAGGCAATGGTTACATAAGATCATGAATATACTAACTGCCACTGAACTGTTCACTCTAAAATGCTTAATTTTTGCCAGGCACAGTGGCTTACACTTGTTATCCCAGAACTTTGGGAGGCCGAGGCAGGAGGATCACTTGAGGTCAGGAGTTTGAGACCAGCCTGGCCAACATGGTGAAACCCCATCTCTACTAAAAATACAAAAGTTAGCCAGGCATGGTGGTACATGCCTGTAATCCCAGCTACTCAGGAGGCTGAAGCAGGAAAATCTCTTGAACCCAGGAGGCAGAGGTTGTAGTGAACCAAGATCATGTCACTACACTCCAGTCTGGGTGACAGAGTGAGACTTGGTCTCAAAAAAAAAAAGAAAAACAAAACAAAAACAAACAAATAGTGCTTAATTTTTGCCAGGTGCAGTGGCTTATGCCTGTAATCCCAGAACTTTGGGAGACTGAGTCAGGAGGATCACTTGAGGCCAGTTCAAGACCAGCCTGGGAAGCAGCAAGAGCCTGTCTCTACTGGGATGAAAAAAAGGGGTAATAAATAAAATGCTTAATTTTATATTATGTCGATTTCACTTCAATTTTTAAAAAACTGGAAAATGTAATTCAAATATTTAAGGAAAACCATGTGAGCCAAATGGATTCAGGCCGCAGGCTGCATCTGAACCCCTGGGGTGCCAGTTTCTAAGTTTGATGTGGGGCTTACAGTCAGCAGGAGCCCCGTAATCTTGTACAGAGCTGCAGGATTAGGAACTCTGTTTTACTGGCAGGGAAACTGAGACTCCAAAGAAGTTAAAGTGATGAGATCAGAGTCAAGCACAGGAGCTGGGGCTGAGCCCCAGAGGGTGATCTCCCAGCACAATTGATCCTGTGCTCCCTGCAGTTGGGGCCAAGGGCTGTGGAAAGCATTAGAAAGGTGGCAGCTATTGAAGCAGGTGGCAGAAAGAGGATGCCTGGAAGTTCAGACAAGAACTGTGCATCGAAGCCGGGCGCGGTGGCTCGTGCCTGTAATCCCAGCACTTTGGGAGGCTGAGGTGAGCGGATCACTTGAGGTCAGGAGTTCAAGACCATTCTTGCAAACGTGGTGAAACTCCATCTCCACCAAAAATATAAAAAAAAAATTAGCCGGGTGTGGTGACTCATGCCTGTAGTCCCAGCTACTTGGGAGGCTGAGGCAGGAGAATCACTTGAACCCAGGAGGCGGAGGTTTCAGTGAGCCGAGATCGTGTCACTGCACTTCAGCCTGGGTTGCAGAGTTGAGACTCCATCTCTATAAGAAAAAGAACTGTGCATCCAGATCTCCTTGGAGTTGTTGCCTCCTCTCACACAAGGCCCAGAAAACTTTCTCTCAATTGAAGACCATTTAGCAAGGCTGGATTGACTATGTACTGTGCATGTGGCAGGCACCACGTGAAATTAATAAAAGTAATAAGTGCAAAGGCTTAAGGGTTCACCCTGTGCAATGCACATTCTGTTGACACCTCCTCTGATGCTCAGGGTAACGCTGTGAAGTGGAAACAGCATTGCCACGTGGATTGCAGGCATGCATTTAACTTTTATACCATGCACGCATTTAACTTACATAATGCACGCATTTAACTTACACAAATTCAACTAACTGCAGTTGGCCAAAAGGAAAGGAGAAAAATCCTCATTGAAAGGGGGTAGACCTGTCGTGTCCCCGTGCGAACTTGCCGCACAGGAAGCATGGAAATGGAATATATGGATCTGTTCTCATTGTCTCCAATCCTGACAGCCTTTCCTAGAATGAGCAGCTCTCTGTGCTGAGTGGGATTCTAGCTGAGGATTTCTCAGCCTTGGCACTACTGACATTGTGGGTTGGATAATTATTAGTTGTGGGGACTGTCTAGTGTGTTGGAGGATGTTTAGAGGCATCCCTGGCCTCTATCCACTAGATGCCAGGCGCACTTATTCCTACCCCTAGTTATGACAACCAAAAATGTCTCCAGGAACTGCCAAACATCCCCTGAGGGGCAAAATCGCCCTGGCTGAGAATCAGTCATCTAGAGTTTAAAAGGTGTATTTATTGGTGCTCAACTAAGGAGCAGGATTGGAGGTGGGGGGTGGGGAGGATGGCAGGTGGGTAAATGGCTGCATTATGATGATTGTATTATTGTTACAGGAAAGGGGTCCCAGTCCAGACCCCAAGAGAGGATTCTTGGATCTTGCACAAGAAATAATTCAGGGCAAGTCCATAGAGTAAAATGAAAGCAAGTTTATTAAGAAAGTAAAGGAATAAAAGAATAGCTACTCCATAGGCAGAGCAGCCCTGAGGGCTGCTGGTTGCCCATTTTTATGGTTATTTCTTGATGATATGCTAAACAAGGGGTGGATTATTCATGCCTCCCCTTTTTAGACCATATAGGGGAACCTCCTGATGTTGCCATGGCATTTGTAAACACTCATGGTGCTGGTGGGAGTGTAGCAGTGAGGACAACCAGAGGTCACTCTCGTCACCATCTTTGTTTTGGTGGGTTTTAACCGACATCTTTACTGCAATCTGTTTTATCAGCAAGGTCTTTATGACCTGCATCTTGTGCTGACCTCCTATCTCATCCTGTGACTTAGAATGTCTTAATCACCGGGAATGCACCCCATTTTACCCAGCTCCTATTCAAGATGGAGTTGCTCTGGTTCATATGTCTCTGACATTATGACAATTTGCTGACACTTGTGGCAGTGCCATTCCTTGTGGAAGGGAGCAGAGTTAAGGGATTTTCACGGAAATGTTTTCCTTCACCTTGACTTTAGAATCTAGTACCCATATACACTCGCTGCAACTCAAGTCCCACAGGTGGGAAAATGGGGGCCCCAGGGAGTAAGTCATTTGCCCAAGGTCTCAGAGCTCATGAATGACAAAGAAGAGATTCAAGCCCGATCTATTTTACTAGGAAACCGGCTCCCTCCCCTAATTTCCATCATTTCCAACAAAATTAAATTACACAAACCCTGCTCACACCCCCGCCCCCCCCCCTTTTTTTCTTCCCCTTCTCTCATTGTTTTGCCTTCCTATCCACAAGAGGGGTCAAAGGGAAATCAGCATGCCAGAAGGTAGAGTCTCATCAGACGCTCCACTACTGCAGGTGGCACTGAGAGTTAGCAGCCTGCCCCACAGTTCTGGATGAGGCCACAAGTAAATTCAGATTCCAAAGGTTTATGAAGCTGGTATTACTTAGGACTTTTCTAGCTGCAAGAGACAAAAACCTAATTCAGACTAGCTCAAACCAAAAAGGAACCATATTGACTCACATAACTAGCAAGTTGAAGGGGTGATGGCTTCAGGCATGGTGAGGTCAAGGGGTTCAAATGGTCATCAGGACATGATCTCTCCATTTTTGGTTTCATCTCTGTTAGCTTCATTCTCTGAACAACTCTTCCTTCCATTATCCAAAGAGAGCCAATGGCAGCACTGAGTGTAAAACTTGACCTTTTAGAAATCCAGCAGAGGGATTTCCTCCCTCCTAAGAGATTCATCCAACATTCCTGAAATTCACTCGATTGTCCCAGCTTGAGTCCCACAGATGTTTCCAAAAATGAATCACTACAGCCAGGGGCATATGAGATCCCATGATCAGGCCTGGGCCACCTCCTCACTTCCAGAGTTTGAGAGTAAGTTGAGCCCCAAATCTTACGGAAAAAAAGAGTGGGAGGAAGAAGAGTAGTATTCTGTGGCCAACCTAGAAAACCACAGAAATTCCTCCCACCTACTGCTCAGGCCTGTGGGAAACTTGTAAGACAGAGTCCCAGTCCGTGTGAGTGGCGAGTGGAGGCATCTTGGGAGGGGCCTTGCAAAGGCAAAGCCAGGCTGGCTTGGTGGAGTCCCTTCCAGAATCCATCTGCTTGTGTAAAGCCCAGCAGAGGCCACCTTCAGCCAGCCCTCCCACATACTGGTGAAAGTGTTGTTGTTGTTGTTTGAGACAGGGTCTCACTCTGTCACCCAGATTAGAGTGCAGTGGAACTATCTTGGCTCACTGCAACCTCCACCTCCCGGGTTCAAGCGATTCTCCTGCCTCAGCCTCCTGAGTAGCTGGGATTACAGGCATATGCCACCATGCCCGGCTAATTTTTGTATTTTTGGTAGAGATAGGGCTTCACCATGTTGGCCAGGCTGGTTTTGAACTCCTGACCTCAAGTGATCCACCCACCCCGGCCTCCCAAAGTGCTGGGATTACAGGCATGAGCTACAGCACCTGGACTTAAAGTGGTTTTTAAAAAGTGCTATGTGAGACTTCCAAATGCTACTCACGGGGAGGGAAGTGAAAGAAGGAGAGGACTGGGGAAGAAACACTTTCTATTTTTTTTTTTTTTTTTT
>NW_012121709.1:4804927-4813902 GCF_000951035.1 Colobus angolensis palliatus
GGTCTCTCTATGTTGCCCAGGCTGGCCTCAAACTCCTGGGCTCAAGTGATCCTCCCTCCTCAGCCTCCCAAAGTGCTGGGATTACAGGGGTGAGTCACCTCACCTGTACAGCTTCTTTGGAGAATGGGCCTGGGCAGGTAAAACAGGGGCCACTCTATACCATCATGGTACAGCAAGAGCTGGGCTATGTAGGTTCAATACACTTTGTCATTTAATTCTTGTGACAACCTCCTGTCATCATTGCTGTTTTACAGATAAGGAACTGAGGCTCAGAGAAGTTCCATGTCGCGGTTAGCATTTCACTTACACCTGAGCAAGGCTCTCTTTGTGCAGAGACAATGTGCCTTTTGGTAGCTCTAGGACTGAAACCCAAGTCTACCGGACTCAAAGTCCACAGCTTGTCCCCCATCCCGCAGGGACCTCTCCACGCTAGTAAGCCCCATGAAACCTCCTCAGTGCTTCGTTCCAGTCTTTTGACTTCAAGCCCAGTCAGCGAGTTCTTTATTTCCACAAATGGTGCCATTAAACTAATGGCTTCGGGACCTATAGGCTGGCCTCGGCACAGTTACACATCCCTCCACCCCCCGTGTTCTGGCTTCCAAAGAAATACATGGGAAATTCCAGGAGCCGAAGCCCACTTGGACACGTTTCCGGGCCACCATTTTGCTTCGGGATGGGCAAAAAGAGACACACACCCTGAACTTGAACTCCTCCTTGTGCAGCCTCCAGCCGGCCAGGCGCTAAATAGGGCCACGGCCCGTTTCCTCCTTCAAAAGTCCCTTGTAAAGGGCGGTAGCAGACCCCATCAGACAAAAAGCTGAGAAACCAGGGTTGAAATAGAGGCCTCTTTCTGTTTGGTCAATCAGCAGCTGCAAAGGATGCGTAGGATGGAGCTAAATTTATTTGTTCCTTTCTTTCTCAGCAACAGCGATGAGGCCCGAGGTGCAGCTGTCTCGCCTCGCCTGTCTTTTGCAGGCACCGGCATGCACAGAAGACGGCTCTCCGGGAGGAAGATTCCTTTCCATTTTGTTCGCTCTCTGCCTCCGCAAGGCTCCCAGCCACCTCTAGGGAGTACAGGGCGAGATCCTGTGCCAGCGGGTAGGAATCTGTAGCTGCCTCCCAGCCCCAGGGTGGAAATCATGACCTTGGAGAAGCAGGCAAGCTGCACGGCATAGATACTCAGGCCTGGTGAAGGCAAAGTGGGGCCACACCCTAGAAAACCACAAAAGTCCCCACAGCCTCTGCTTTCACTCGTCAGACCTGTGGGAAACTTGTAAGACATAGTCCGTGTGATCAGCGGGTGGGGGCATGTTGGGAGGGGCCTTCCGAAGGCCGAAGCCAGGCTGGCAGGGCAGAGTCCTTTCCAGAATTTATCTGTTTGCTTAAAGCCCAGCGGAGGGGCCACCTTCAGCCAGCCCTCCAGCACACTGGTCCAAGTAGTTTTTTCAAAGTGCTTTGTGAGACTTTCAAAAGGTACCCATGGGGAGGGAAGTGAGAGGAGGAGGAGGGGACGGGGAAGAAACAGCTTCTTTATTTCTAGCTTTGCTTGAATGGCTTCTTGACGGTTACAGCTCGTTTTGCTGAGTCAGAAGAATCCCACAGCCGCTCACCGGAAACACAGCTGTTGGGCGAAAATAACCACAGAGCTGAGCATCATGCACCTTCCAGAAAAGATGGCAGAAAACCTCAAAACAAAAGAGAAATACAAAACAATAAGAGACACTGTCAAGAAAAAAAAAAAAACACCGCAGCTCACTAACCGATCCAAGCTGGTGGCGCTCTCCTGATCTCTCTCCACTCCCAGGCCAAGCAACGACTCTGAAATAAAGCTAAGTTTGGCTGCGTTTATTTACATATACATACACACACACACACACACACACACACACACACACCCTTTTTTTTTTTTTTTTTCCGATAGAGTCTTGCTGTGTCGCCCAGGCTGGAATACAGTGGTGTGATCTCGGCTCACTGCAACCTCTGCCTACTGGGTTCAAGCGGTTCTCCTGCCTCAGCCTTCCGAGTAGCTAGGATTACAAGTGCGCTACCAGCCCAGCTAATTTTTGTATTTTTAGTAGAGACGGGGTTTCACCATGTTGGCCAGGCTTGTCTCGAACTCCTGACCTCAAGTAATCCACCCACCTCCGCCTCCTGAAGTCTTGGGATTATAGGTGTGAGCCATCACACCTGGCCTCCTTTTACACTGTAGTGGGTTTAATCATGTCTCCCCAGTCACACCTCCACCAAAAAAAGAAAAGCTATGTCCACAGTCTAATGTGCTCCAGCACCTGTGAATGTGATCTTAATGGAGAAAGGATCTTTGCAGGTGTAAATTAATTTTAGGATCTCAAGATTAAATCATCCTAGACTACTTGGGTGGACCTCAAATCCAATGACAGGTATCCTTATAAAAGCAAGGCAGATCCAGCTTGGGCAACATAGTGAGACCCTGTTTCTACAAAAAGTTTTAAAAAAAAAAGGCTGGGCATAGTGGCTCACACCTCTAATCCCAGCATCTTGGGAGTCCCAGGTGGGCAGATCACTTGAGGTCAGGAGTTCAAGACCAGCCTGCCCAATGTGGCTTAACCTCATCTCTACTAAAAATACAAAAATTAGCTGGGCATGGTAGTGCATGCCTGTAATCACTGCTACTTGGGAGGCTGAGACACAAGAATCACTCGAACCCAGGAAGCAGAGATTGCAGTGAGCTGAGATCGTGCCACTGTACTCCAGCTTGGGCAACAGAGCACGACTCCATCTCGAAAGAAAAAAAAAGATGCTGTGGGGGAGAGTGGTGTGTGCCTGTGGTCCCAGCTACTTGTGAGGCTGAGACAGGAGGATCTCTTGAGCCCAGAAGTTCGAGGCTGCAGTGAGCTATGATGGCACCACTGTACTCCAGCCTGGGTGACCAAGTGAGACTTTGTCTCAAAATAAAAAGAGTGTGGCAGAGGTAGATGGGTAGATTAGACACACAGAGAGGAACTTGGAAGCAAGGATTGGAGTTTTGCAGCTACAGACCAAGGGTGTTAGGGCACCCATAAGAAACTAACAGAGTCGCCCTGGGCTTCTGTTTACCAGGCCCTCCCCTGGCCATCTCCTTCCCCTTGTCTGGGCTGAAAACATTCACAGCATCTTGTTGGCATGGACACCGAGTTTCCCTTTCCCCAGATTTCATAATGATCAGGAAGCAGGATGGGGCCTTGAGGACTCCTGAGACTAAGGGAGGAGTCGAGGGTCCCTGGTTGTAGATAAGTCTCAGCCACAGGCCAGGAGTGTGACCTCGTTAACCAGCCACCATTCACTGAGGCAGCTGGATCCTGGTTCTGCCCCTTACTAGCTGTGTGGCCTGGGGTAAGGCATTTACCCTCCCTGGGCCTCTGTCTCCTCATCTGCCCAATGGGGATAATTAGAAAACTTCCCTTACGCAGTTGTTGTAAGGATGAAGGGAGTACATGCAAAGCTGTTCTTGAACGAGGCTGGACTCCGTGGTTCTTACTGTCCAGTGCTTTATGCAAGCGTAGAAAAGCTGTTGTTTTTCCCTGTCAGCATCTATGACACTATCTTCTGCTGTCAGCATCCTGGTTGCCTTCGGGAAACCATTTCTCTTCCACCCCCTCATTCCAGGAGAGTGTATATCTCCCAGACCTGACCAATCAGACTCAGAGCTCAGTTCAGGAATGGGGATGTGATCCAAAGTGGGTCCATCGGAGTGAATAGTTGCCAAAACTTGTAGAAAAAAGAAATTCACTTTCTCTTGGTTCCACTATGTGGTAGGATATAAGCGTGGAGCATCTCTGCTGCTACCTAGGTAGAGGCTGCCTGAGAGTGACACCAAAACCCCAGAAAGCAGAGATAAGGGATAGTGGGAGAGTCCTGACAATAATATTTGTATCCCTGGATCCAGCTGTGACTGAAACCATCCGTAGCTCTAAACTCGCAAGTTTCGTGAAACAATAAATCTTCTTTATGTTTAAGATAGTTGGAGTTGATCCCTTGTAAACAAAGGTATCCTGACTCATTCGATGTCTTACGTGATAATCTGAGCAGCAGGTAGACCTCTTATCCCTATTTTATGAGAAGAAACTGAGGCTCAGAGGAACTTAATCACTTGCATGAAATCACTAGTAAGTCCAGGGCTGTCATCTGATCCATGTAGCCCTGGGAAGGCAGAACAATGATATGTTTGGTGAATGCCTTGGGACAGTCACATAAATCTCAAGGCTTTGAGTGGTCAATCTGTACCATAAAAGAGTTGGTATATTTTTAAACTTTTAAACATATAGCCGATTACAGAAGTAACCATGACAATTAACCATGTATTTGCTCTTCATAACTAACAAATGTTGGCGTTTTGTCACAGTTGCTTCAGAAATGAGCTGGTATCTGAAATACTATATAGCTCCTTGTTTCTGTGTCTTGATTCTGCATTCTAAAACACCTGGAAAGTCTGACTCGGCAAAACTTGAAAAAATTTCAAAGATACAGAAGCATTTTATATCTACTCACTTATTTATGATTTCTGGCATTCTTCATTTCTTAAATAGATCTGAGTTTTCACCCTGTATTATTTTTGTTCAGCCCCAAAAAGGACTTTTTTTTTTTTTTTGAGATAGAGTTTTGCTCTTGTTGCCCAGGCTAGAGTACAATGGTGCGATCTCGGCTCACTGCAACCTCTGCCTCCCGGGTTCAAGCGATTCTTCTGCCTCAGCCTCCCGAGTAGCTGGGATTACAGGCCTGCACCACCAAGCCCGGCTAATTTTGTATTTTTTTTAGTGGAAATGGGGTTTCTCCGTGTTGCTCAGGCTGATCTCAAACTCCTAACCTCAGGTGATCCACCTGCCTCAGCCTCCCAAAGTGCTGGGATTATAGGCGTGCGCCACCACACCTGGTAAAGAACTTCTTTTTAATATTTCATATGGTGTAGGTCTACTGGTAATAAATTCTACCACTTTTTGTTTGTCAGTAAAACATTCTGTCATCTTCATTTAAAAAATGTATTTTCACTGGACACAAGACTTTTGGTTGACAGTTTTATTTTTATTTTCAAATGTAATGCATTAAGGGTGTTATTCCATTGTCTTCTGTGTTGCACTGTTTCTAAGGAGAAATCAGTGATAATTCTTATCTTCGTTCTTTGTATGTAATATGTCTTTTTACCTTGGCTGCTTTTAAGATTTTTGTCTTTATTGCTGGTTTTAAACAATTTGATTAAGATAGGCCTTTATGTTCTTTTCTTTGTGTTTATCTTGCCTGGGCTTTGTTGAGCTTCTTGGATCTGTAACTTCATAGTTTTTATCAAATTTGGAACATTTTTAGCCATTATTATTTCAGGGTTTTATTTTCATCCTCTCCTCCTGGGACTGCAATTATTCGTAGGATAGATCTTCTGTTATTTTTGCATAGGTCCCTGACACTCTGATTATTTATTTTTTGGCTCTTGTTTCTAACTTCTACTACTATGTCATTAGATTTGCTGACTTTTTTTTTCTTCTACAGTCTTTAATATGCTGTTAAACTCATCTAGTAAATTATTATTTTATTTTTTAAGAAATGGGATCTTGCTATATTGCCCAGACTGTCCCCAAACTCCTGGGCTCAAGCAATTCTCCCACCTCAGCCTCCAAAGTAGCTGGGACTAAAGGTGCATGCCACCACACCCAGCAAATTTTTATTTTAGATATTGTATTTTTTATCTCTAGAAGATACATTTGATTCTTTTTTTATATCTTCCACTTTTCACTATGTTTATATTCTTTAGATCTATGAACATATTTATAATAGCTGTTTTAAAATCTTTGTCAGTTAATTACATCATCTTTGTCATTTGGGGTCTGTTTATATTAACTGGTATTTTTCATGTAATGGGTCACATTTTCCTGCTTCTCTAGATGTCTAGTAACCTTTTATTGGATGCTAGACAATGTAGATGCTGTGCTGCTGAATGCCTGGGTTTCATTATTTTCCTTTGATGTTTGTTTTGGGAGGCAATTGAGTTACTCATTGACCAGCTTGATTTTTTTTTTTTAAGGCTTGTTTTTAAACTTTATGGCAGTGGCTCTAGAAAAGTTTCTTATCTAAGACTGGTTTAGGCCTACAAGAAAGGTGTAGCCTCACAGTGGTCCCTAATGAATGCCTTGGATGTTCAACAAATTATTCCCATTCTGGCTTGCTGAGATTTGAATGTCCCCCAGTCCCATGAGACCTCTTGGAATTATTCAGCGTATACCTCTCCAATAGCAGTTCCTTGACAGCCTTGTATCATTTTGCCCAATATCTGAGCAACTTAGTATTTAGCCAGTGACTCAAGTGGTCCTCTCTGCAGATTTCTGGCACTATGTGTCCATATAACACCATCTTCCCTGGGACTTTGCCTCACAAATTTCAACCATATTATAATCCACATATTATAATCTCTCTCTTCAACTCAGAGAGGCCACTGTGCTCTGCGTGGGATCCTCCTCCCTGTGCTGTAGTCTAAAAAACACTGCCAGGCAGAAAGCCAGGGTGATCACAGGGCTCACTTGGTTTGCATCCTTTCTTTCAGGCCTCATAGTTCTACACTACCTGTGGCCCAATCTCTGAGAACAGTTGTTTTATATTTTTTGTCTGGCTTTCCAGTTGTATACAGCTGGAAAACAACTTTGGTACCAATTCCTTCATCATGGCCAGAATCAAAAGAAGTTCACCCTGATAACTTAAGAAAGAAAGATGTAAAATCGGAACACATTGGAAGGGCCTAGGGGAATTCACCAAAAGGAAGTAATAGCCAAAGAATAGTCCTCAAAAGGGACAGAGGCCACAGAAACTCTGGAGATCTAGGGTGTCTTAGTCTGTTTTCACATTGCTGATAAAGACATACTCAAGACTGGGCAGTTTACAAAAGAAAGAGGTTTAATGGACTTACAGTTCCACGTGGATGTGGAGGCCTCACAATCATGGTGGAAGGCAAGGCAGAGCAAGTCATGTCTTACATGGATGGAGGCAGGCAAAGAGAGAGAATGAGAAACGAAGCAAAACGGATTTCCCCTTATCAAAACATCAGATCTCATTCACACATCTTATTCACTACCACGAGAATAGTATGGGAGAACCGCCCCCATGATTCAATTATCTCCCTCTGGGTCCCTCCCGCAATGTGTGGGAATTATGGGAGTACAATTCAAGATGGGATTTGGGTGGGGACAGAGAGCCAAACCATATCACAGGGGAACTAAGGAACAGTCTCTTCAGGAAATAGATGACTGGACAAATTAGCTCCATGCCCATAGAGTCCTTCAAGACTCAAATTTCTAGGAGAAGATATCTGGCCTAGTCACAGTCATGGGCTTACCTCTTGGCCAGAGGAGGGCAAGACACTTTGGTTAATGATTCTACCAAGATGATATACGACGGTGGGAGGACAGATTCCAAAGCAAAACTGGGTTGCTCCTTCCAGAAGCAAGGAGATTGGCCCCTTGGCAGGCAAAAACAACAGAGACACATTACAAAATACTTATGAAAGCAGTATTTACGAAAGCACAAAATCTTTTAAGTAGGGTTGGCTTTTGAACTCAGAGCCTTGGGATTTCTTTTTGCTATTTCACCACAAGGCTGCATGGATTCGTTCTTTCCCCTGACATCTCTGCCTTCCCCTCCCACACAGACAAGACTTTCTCCACAACAAATCCATTTTATGAACAACATATAGACAGTAACAAACTTCTCATCAGGCCAGAAATGCCAGTTTATAGCTCATCGAGAACAGAGATTCTCTGAGCCTGCCAATGTTCAAGGAAGACTTCCAGAGAATAAAACTTGCCTGGGGGTGAAGGGCAAGCTTGAACCTGTGTCCTGGGAACAAAACATGCAGCAAAATGCATTTCTTCTTTTCCTACTACTCATAACTACCAGGAGTTGGAAGTACCTTGCCCGAAAGCGAAGGTTGTGTTTTGTGTTTCAAGAGTGAGCCTGAGGTAGCTGCAGGCTAGATTATTAAGCAGATTAATTCAACCAAATATATTGACAAACGCACCGGCAAGTAAGGGAAGAAGATGTTCTCTGCTTAGATTGTTGTGAGGAAGTTTCTGTGTCTCTACTCTGCCTAGAGGCTAATCAGATGTGTGTGTGTGTGTGTGTGTGTGTGTAACCTCTACAAAACACAACGCCCCAAATCTTTAAAATTTCCACAAATGTTGTTATCTTGTATGATCATACCCATTTCAGAGATGAAAAATCTGAGATATAGTACATGGAGCTGTGAGACAGTGATAAAACAAACAACAACAACAAAAAAAAAAACAAACAAGAATTGAGGCCAGGTGTGGTCGCTCATGCCTGTAATCCCAGCACGTTAGGAGACCGAGTTGGGCGGATCACCTGAGGTCAGGAGTTCGAGACCAGCCTGACCAACATGGTGAAACCCTGTCTCTACTAAAAATACAAATGTGCCAAGTGTGGTGGCACCTGTAGTCTACTCGGGAGACTGAGGCAGGAGAATCACCTGAATCCAGGAGATGGAGGTTGCAGTGAGCCAAGATCGTGCCACTGCACGCCATCCTGGGCCACAGAGTGAGACTCTGTCTCAAAAAAAAAAAAAAATTGAGTTCAAAACTGCAGGATTAAACTTTTCTGTATGCCCGAGAATACTTTTGAAAGCAAGAGAAATGGAAAGGGAGAGAAAGGAGAAGGAAGGGAAAGGAGAAAGGAGGTAAGGAAAGCAAGTTAGCTCTTTGGATAATTCATGTCTTCAAAGGTGCCTGGGTTTTTGGAGATTTAGAGTGCTGAGAGATGCTGTTTGCACACCACTAAGATCCAAATGGAAATTATAGTCAAGTAAAAGCACATCACATCTCATAGCTAACTCCTTTCTCCAGCTTTACATTTTAGCTATGTCCACTCTCAGGTTTTCAACTTAGAAAGACGTCTTTTCATTCCTTGAGGGGATTTCTTTTTTTCTCAAGAAAGAAATCATGGTAATTTCATGCTGATTGAGAAAA
>NW_012121709.1:4814357-4821172 GCF_000951035.1 Colobus angolensis palliatus
TCTCTCCTGGCAGCCTTTATTATATATATATTATATATACACCATATATATACTATATATAATATATACCATATATATGCCCTATATATAATATATACCATATATACCCTATAAAATTATATATATATAGGGTTGCTTTATATATATACACACACACACATATATATGCCCTCCTCTGACCAAGAGGTAAGCCCATGACTGTGCCTAGGCCAGATATCTTCTCCCAGAAATTTGAGTCTTGAAGGACTCCATGGGCATGGAGCTAATTTGTCCAGTCATCTATTTCCTGAAGAGACTATTTCTTAGTTCCCCTGTGATATGGTTTGACTCTGTGTCCCTACCCAAATCCCATCTTGAATTGTACTCCCATAATTCCCGCACATCGCAGGAGGGACCCAAAGGGAGATAATTGAATCATGGAGGCAGCTCCCCCATACTGTTCTCGTGGTAGTGAATAAGATGTGTGAATGAGATCTGATGGTTTGATAAGGGGAAATCCCTTTCGCTTTGTTTCTCATTCTGCCTCTTTGCCTGCCTCCATCCATGTAAGACATGACTTGCTCCTCCTTACCTTCCACCATGATTGTGAGGCCTCCACATCCATGTGGAACTAACTGTAAGTCCATTAAACCTCTTGTATATAAAGGCTTCCAGGAGAGAAGAAAATGGAACCCAAAACACTTAGAGGAGGAATGACAGACTCATTTTATAGGACAGTGGGAAGGGATTTGAGGATTAGGAAAACCTTCTGGGGAAGTGTCTGGAGCCTGCGAGGTCTTGAAAAGACAAATGATTGGCTCGGCACGGTGGCTCATGCCTATAATCCCAGCACTTTGGAAGGCTGAGGCAGGTGGATCACCTGAGGTCAGGAGTTTGAGACCAGCCTGACCAGCACACGAAATTGGCCAGGTGTGGTGGCACATGCCTATAATCCCAGCTATTCGGGAGGCTGAGGCAGGAGAATCGCTTGAACCTGGGAGGCGGAGGTTGCGGTGAACCGAGATCATGCCATTGCACTCCAGCCTGGGCAACAAGAGTGAAACTCCGTCTCAAAAAAAAAAAAAGAGGACAAATGATCATGTTCCCTATTGTATTTTAGATGCCCAGCACAATGCCTGATCTGCAGTAGGTGTTCAGTAAATTATTTGTTGAACAAAAGAATGATTGAGTGAATGTGAATCTCTAGGCAGGCCTAAACTGTTTTTGCCAAACCAGACTCCAATGCCTTGATAGCTTTGCACCTCTTTTTCCATTCTTTGTCATCCTGGCAATTGTTTCTGATCCTTTCAAGGCAATAGATCCGACCCTTGTGTGGATTATGAACATCTCTGAGAATCTGCTGAGCGTGATGGGCCTTTTTCTCAAAAAAATGCACAGACACTTATGCACATTTGGCATATCTTTTCACGTGAGCAAATGCCCTGAACCTCACATGTGGCCACAGCCTAACAATCTCTGGAGCTTTTCCACTCTTCTTCCTGTCTCTCTGCCCTGCAGACTTATTTGCTACTTCACTGGGTCCTCATAGCACTTTTAAACATCCTTTCGTTTTTTAGCTTAAAACATTTATTTTATTCATAAATCTGTAATTTGTGCAGAGCTTGGGGGATGCCCTCTCTCTGTTCCACTTCAGGCTGGGGCTGGAATCACCTGAAGGATTACTGCATGGTTTGAATGTGTCCCCCAAATTTCATGTACTGGAAACTTAGATCTCCAAGTTCGTATGTTGATGGTATTTGGACGTGGGGTCTTTAGGAGGTAATTAGGATTAGATAAAGTCATCAGGATGCAGCCCCCATGATGGGACTGGTGGCTTTATGAGCAGAGGAGGACAGGCCTGAGCTGACACACATATTCTTGCCCTTTCACTATGTGATGTTCTCTACCATGTTATGACACAGCAGGAAGGCCCTTACAAGACACTGGCACCTTGATATTGGACTTCCCAGCCTCTAGAACTGTAAGAAATAAATTTATTTTCTTTATAAATTTCTCTTCTCTAGAAATTACCAAGTCTATGATATTCTGTTATAGTAGCAGAACACAGACTAAGGCAATTACTCACTCACCTGCCCAGAGGCTGTCCAGAGATTGATGCCAAAGAGACCTAAAGAGTGGAGAGCTAAAATAGCTTGGGGTCCTCAGGCATCTCCTCCTGTCTCTATGTGGTCTTTCTATGCATCCTCTCTGGCTTATCCAGAGCACTTTAAACATACCTTTCTTACTACTTAACACACAACATTGTAGTAGTTATCTATGCCTGTGGATTGTGGCAGTGTACTTATGTGGGTTTCATTGGCAAAACTGTAAATCCTTCAAGGACAAGGACTATAACTTGTTCATCTCTATTTCCTCAGGAACGTAGCATCTACCTTGCATGTAACTATGTATTTAATATATGCTATTTGGAATATGCACGTAGGTGTGTGTTTATTTTATTATGATGCCCCACTACATTTCAACAAAGAATTAGAATGGAGCTTATATATATATACCTCAATACAACAAAAATGCAAATCAAAGGAATGGGAATGAAATGAAAATAAAGGTAGGAAAATATGTTAAAATAAAAGATAACAGGCCAGGTGCGGTGGCACGCTCCTGTAATCCCAGCACTCTGGGAGGCCGAGGTGGGTGGATCATGAGGTCAAGAGATCGAGACCATCCTGGCCAACATGGTGAAACCCCGTCTCTACTAAAAATACAAAAATTAGCTGGGCATGGTGTTGTGCACCTGTAGTCCCAGCTACTTGGGACAGGAGAATTGGTTGAACCCGGGAGGCAGAGGTTGCAGTGAGCCAAGATCGTGCCACTGCACTCCAGCCTGGGTGACAGAACAAGACTCTGTCTCAAAAATAAAATAAAATAAAATAAAATAAAATAAAATAAAATAAAATAAAATAAAGTAAAATAAAATAAAATAACGTCACTACCCAAAATGTATACCCACAAAGTTGTATATCATTATTGGCAGTGGCCCAGAAGAAAGGGCAAAGAGGGAAATAAACTCAGTTACTAAACTTCACAGGGTTGCATACAGATGATCCTCATTTTACAATGGCTCAACTTATAATTTTTCAACTTTATGATGGTGCAAAAGTAATATGCATTCAGTAGAAACTGTACTTCAGGTACCCAAACAGCCATTCTGCTTTTGCTGTTAGTACAGAATGAGATCTTCAACACTGTATTATAAAATAGGCTTTGTGTTAGATGATTTTGCCCAACTGTAGGCTAATATAAGTGTTCTGAGCTTGAGTAGGCTAGGTGACATGGTTGGGCTGTGTCCCCACCCAAATCTCATCTTGAATTGTAGCCCCCATCATTCCCATGTGTTGTGGGGGGGACCTGGTGGAAGGTAATTGAATCATGGGGGTGGTTTCCTCCATACTGTTCTCGTGGTAGTGAATAAGTCTCATGAGATCTGATGGTTTGATAAGGGGTTCCCACTTTCACTTGGTTCTCATTCTGTCTTGCTTGTCTCCAGGTAAGATGTGCCTTTTGCCTTCCACCATGATTTTGAGGCCTCCCCAGCCACGTGGAACTGTGAGTCCATTAAACCTCTTTTCTTTATAAATTACCCAGTCTTGTAAGTCTTTATCAGCCACATGAAAACAAACTAATACACTAGGCTAAGCTATGATGTTTGGTAGGTTAGGTGAATTAAATGCATTTTCAACTTATAATGGGTTTACTAGGATGTGTTAATAAGTCAAGAAGCACCTGTATAAGCCAACTAATCACTTGGGAAAACACAGTTTGTGTGAGTAACAAGGTATACAAGAAATGTTTTTCTATTGGTTGCAATTTTATTGCAACCTCCTTATGCTAAAAATGATAGAATGTTTATACAATGAATTCTCTATAATGTGCCTCAATACAGGTTAAGGGAGGTTCAATACAAGCAAATCTACAAGTGGCCAAAACAAAGGGCTTAAAGCTGCAATTCTGTAAGGGTCTGATTTTATCTAAGAAAATATTTAAGACCATCTAGTCCAGCTTTTTCTGAAGGGTACACTACGGAATAACAATCTTGGAAAAGCTCTGCCCATAATGGCTTCTGTGGTTGAGGAAAGGTGGGAAACCCACTCATGTCTTCCTCTTGGAAATGCACAGTAAAACACTAGCATTTTAAAGGCTCTGAGAAGTCCTGCAATAAAGAAACCCAGCATTTGCCAGGTTTCTCTGACTACTATTGTGCAAGAACCTTGGGGCAGTCTCAAAATGGGACCTAGGTCTACTGATCTACCATGAAATGAATTTTTCCTTCTCGTGAGAATAGATGGGAGTAACGGCCTGCTATTCTTAAGCAAGTTGTTCTGAACTCTCTCTCCTTTGTCCTGAAAAGACCTGGGAGAGAAACAAAGTAATGTCTGCAAATTTCCTGCTTAAAGCACCTTTGGTTTTTGTTGTTGTTGTTGTTTTGTTTTTTTAATGGTCATAGCTGTAGAAAACAACATACTTCCTGTTTGTTGTTTTCTATAGCTATGACCATTAAAAAAAAAAAAAAAAGATTAGGGAGAAACTTGTCCTCTTAAATTGCAAATAAAGGAAAAGAAAAGAATGTTACCAAGAGTTCACAATTTCTGCCACTAAGAAAATAAAAAAGGGTCCTCTTTATAGCCATCAGGCAAGAGATCCTTTGATCATCCATAATCCTGATCACAAAATGATCGACACTTGCTCAGGCCAATCAGAAAACCAAAGAGTTGTACCTTCAGCAGATAGATGGCCAGAAGCAGCACGGGCATTGTCTATTTGTTTTGGTATTGCATGTGAAAGGAAATCAAGGGTATCTGTTACTCTTTGTCCAGTTCCTGTCTCCTGGTACACTAACATTTTCATCTCAAAAGAATCAAAGTGTATCTAGTCCAAAAAGGAAAGGCATGCCTCAGTTCTACATGCCATAGAACAATCCCAGAGTCTTTTCTTCACAGAATACTTGTTAATGTCCACTTAATATTCTATGGAACACACTGGAAATCTGTGATTAAATACATAGAAGGACTGCAGAGTCTTTAGGTCAATGGTTCTCAAACTAAGTTCCACAGAACAGTAGTGGTTCTTAGAGAGTCTCAGAGGCTGCTAGGGAGGGATGGAGAGGCCCTTGGCAGGCAGAGGTCTGGGCCCTCAGCCTCAATTCAATTATGGTGGATTTTTTTGTTTGTTTGTTTTGTTTTGTATTTTTTTGAGACAGTCTGGAGTCTGGCTCTGTCTCCCAGGCTGGAGTGCAGTAGCATGATCTTGGCTCACCATAACCTCTGCCTCCTGGGTTCAAGCAATTTTCATGCCTCAGCCTCTTGAGTAACTGGGACTGCAGCATGTTCACGCCCAGCTAATTTTTGTATTTTTAGTAGAGACAGCATTTCACCATGTTGTCCAGGCTATTCTCAAAATCCTGACCTCAGGTCATCCACCCGCCTTGACCTCTCAAAGTGCTAGCATTACAGGCATGAGCCACAGTGCCCAGCTGAATTCTTTTTTTCTATATAAAAACGTGTTTGGGAAAAAAAAGTTTCTGTTACTTAAAATTAGAAAATATTTGAGAGCCACAGCTTTAAACAGAGCCTCATATACATTATTTTTCACAGCTGGGATTCTGATAAGGCAAACAGTCTTAGTCATATTCTTAGCAAGAACCTGGGGGCAGGAATTTAATTATTTTAGATTAAAAGCAGAACCATGGCAAAACATAGCATAAACAAATAAAAGATTTGCAACTATATAATTCATAAAGGATTAATATCCTCCTTTTTCCTTTTCTTGTCTTTTCTTTTCTTTTTTTTTGAGACGGAGTCACTCTGTCGCCCAGGCGAGAGTGCAGTGACGTGATCTCAGCTCACTGCAGACTCTGCCTCTTGGATTCAAGCAATTCTCCTGTCTCAGCCTCCCAAGTAGCTGGGATTACAGGTGTGCACCACCACGCCTGGTTAATTTTTGTGTTTTTAGTAGAGATGGGGTTTCACCATGTTGGCCAGGCTGGTCTCAAATTCCTGATTTCAAGTGATCCACTCGCCTTGGTCGCCCAAAATTCTGGCATGAGCCACTGCGCCCCGGCTGATATCCTTAATTTATAAGACAGTCCTACAAATTCAAAAGACCAATAGCCCAGGGAAAACATGGGCCAAGGCTGCAGCTTTCACAGAAGCAGAAATGCAAATGGCCAACAAGCATATGAAAAGATGCTCAGCCTCACTTGTCAGGCAAATGCAAATGAGAACAATGAGATACTATATTTTACCCATCAGATTGGCAAAAATGGAACATATGTGTAACATCCAGAGCTCGTGAGGGTGTAAGAAATCCAGTTCCTTCCAACACCATTGGGGAGGTCTGTAAATTATTAAAACATGGTGGAAAATCAACTGTTGGTATTTTTGAAAATTTAAGCTGTGGCCCAGGACTCCTATTTCTGAGAATATATCCACCAGAAATGAAAATGTCAGTATACAAAGACATAAATCTATAAAGACATTTATTGCAGTATCGCTTGTAATAGTTAAAAAAAAAAAACCTGGAAATAGTCTGCATGTACATTAATAAAAACATGGCTGAGCAAGTTATGATATATTAATATTAAGAAAAACAGTGCAGCTATTAAAAATTACAAAATAGGCTGTCGCAGAGGCTCACACCTGCAATCCACCACCTAAGAAGGCCGAGGTGGGCAGATCTCTTGAGCCCAGGAATTCAAGAACAACCTGGGTACTATGGCAAAACTCCACTTCTACAAAAAATAAAAAAAATTAGCTGGATGTGTTGGCGTGCCCCTGTGGTCCCAGCTATTTGGGAGGCTGAGGTAGGAGGATTGCTTG
>NW_012121709.1:4821852-4842487 GCF_000951035.1 Colobus angolensis palliatus
CCGTGTTAGCCAGGATAGTCTCGATCTCCTGACCTCGTGATCCGCCCGCCTCAGCCTCCCAAAGTGCTGGGATTACAGGCTTGAGCCACTGCACCCGGCAAAAAAGCAAGTATTATACAATTTTTATTAAAAAAAAGAAAGAAGGAAAATAAAAGTCAAACTCTGAAAGGGAGTTTCTATATATCAAATTCTTAACAGTGAAATGAATCAGGGAGTTGCGCTGGAGAGTGGTGGAGTGGCTATTAATTTTATTTTAGATGATTCTTTATTGTTTGAATTGCTACAAAAGATATACAAGACTTTTGTAATTCAAATGATCAGTATCTTTAAAAACAGAATTAGGGGTAAAAATTCAAAGTAAATCATATTACTTTGATAATCACTCAAAGGCAGGGTGGACCTGACTTCCTGGAACAGTCTTAAGAGACCCAGCTGAGGGTTGCGTCTTAATAGAAGGCACCCCAGTTAGGCATGGGGTTAAGTTGAAGAAGTGCTTTTCAATAGAGCCAAGATTTCCCTTGAAAAACAGTCTGGACTCTTCTCTAATACATGCCAAAGGCTTGAATAAGACACCAAAATAATATACTATAGAACAGGTGTCAGCAGATGTTTTCTGTAAAAGAACAGATAGTAAATATACGATGGTGTGTGGGCTGTAATATATACGGTTTCCGCCACAACTACTCAGCTCTGTTGTTATTGTGCAAAAATAGCCCCAGACAATGCGTAAGTGAATGAGGATGGCTGTGTTCCAATACAATTTTATTTACAAAAGAAGTAGCTGGCCAGATTTGACCCAGGGGGCTATATTTTGCCGACCACTGGTATAGAACACAGGCATAATGATCTTTTAGAAGCAGACTTTTAAGGCTGAGTGAGGTGGCTCATGCCTGTAATCCCAGCACTTTGGGAGGCTGAGGTGGGTGGATCACCTGAGGTCAGGAGTTCGAGACCAGACTTACCAACGTGGTGAAACCCCATCTCTACTAAAAATACAAAAATTAGCCAGGCATGGTGGCGAGTGCCTGTAGTCCCAGCTACTCGGTGAGGCTGAAGCAGGAGAATCGTTTGAACCTGGGAAGTGGAGGTTGCAGTGAGCCAAGATCCTGACGTAGCACTCCAGCCTGGGCGGCAAGAACAAAACTCCATCTCAAAAACAAAAACAAACATTTTTTCTTATTAATTTGCAGGCATCCTTTTAAAATATTCTGAATATGAATCCTCTGCTTGATATCTTTAGTTCAACTATCTTCTCCCATTCTATGGTTTGCATTTTTTTCTCTTAATGTGATATTTTGATGAACAGAAGTTCTTAATTTTAATGAAGTCCAGTTGATCAACTGTTTGCCCTTCCTTCCTTTCTTTCTTTTCTCTTTCTTTCTTTTTCTTTCTTTCTTTTCTTTCTTTCTTTTTCTTTTTCTTTCCTTTCCTTCTCTTTCTTTCTTCATTCCTCTCTCTTTCTCTCTTTCTCTCTTTCTTTTCTTCTTCCTCTCCTCTCCTGTCCTCTCCTTTCCCTCCCTCCCTCCCTCCCTGACTCCCTTTCTTCCTTCCTTCCTTCCTTCCTTCAACAGGCTCTTGCTCCATCGTCCAGGCTGGAGTGCAGTAGTGTGATCTCAGCTCACTGCAACCTCTGCCTCTTGGACTCAAGCCATCCTCCCGTCTCAGCCTCCCACACTCCCCTAATTTTTGTCTTTTTTTCTGTGGAGATGGGGTTTCTCCATGTTGTCAAGACTGATCTCAAACTCCTGGCCTCAAGCAATCTGCCCACCTCGGCCTCCCAGATTTTTGGGATTACAGGCGTGAGCCCCTGCACTCAGCCAACTGTTTTCTTTATGGTTAGTACTTTTTTTTTTTTTTTTTTGAGATAGAGTCTCTCTCAGTCTCCCAGGTTGAAGTGCAGTGGCATAATCTTGGCTCACTGCAACCTCTGCTTCCTGGGTTCAAGCAATTCTCATGCCTCAGGCTCCTGAGTAGCCGGGACTACAGGTGTGCACCACCACGCCCGGCTAATTTTTGTGTTTTTAGTAGAGATAGGGTTTCACCATGTTGGCCAGGCTGGCCTCAAACTCCTGACCTGAGGTGATCTGCCTGCCTTGGCCTCCCAAAGTGCTAGGATTACAGGCGTGAGCCACTGTGTCCAGCCTATGGTTAGTATTTTCGTGTCCTGTTTTAAAAATGTTTCGCCATCCTAAGGACATAAGGATATCCTCCCATGTTATATCCTAGATTTATTGTTTTAGTTTACACATTTCAGTCTACAACCATCAAAGTCATCATAACCAGAAATGCATAATGGGTAGACATGACCAATTGCAATATTTTCAGTCCCTCATGGTCTTCCAGAACTTTCTGTTGCCCATGAGAGGTGGAGTCTATTTCCCCTTCCCTTCAACCTGGGCTGGCCTCTATGACTATTTCAACCAATAGAATGAAGCAGAAGAGGCACACCTATCCTTCCAAAGATAGCTCAGAGAAGGTAATATGGCTTCTACGTGGCCCTCTCTCATTCTCTCAGAACACATGCTTCGGGTGCTGTGATCACCACATAAAAAGTATGGTTCCAGGCCAGGCATTTAATTAAAGGCTCACGCCTTTAATCCCAGCACTGTGGGAGGCTGAGGCAGATGGATCACTTGAGCTCAGGAATTCGACACCAGCCTGGCCACCATGGCGAAACTCTGTCTTTACTAAGTATACAAAAATTAGCCAGGGGTGGTGGAGCACACCTGTGATCCCAGCTACTCGGGAGGCTGAAGCATAGAATCATGTGAACACAGGAGGCAGAGGTTGCAGTGAACTGAGATTGTGCCACTGCACTCCAGCCTGGATGATAGAGTGAGACTCTGTCTCAAAAAGCACACAAAAAACAAAGAAACAAATCTGGTTCCCTGAAGCCACCACAACGGAGAGATCACATGGAGAAAGCACCTCGAGATAGAGAAAGAGGAACGCCCAAGGAACCAGCTGTTCTGGCCACCAGTTGAATAGGTCTCCTGATCCATACACCAGACTCGAGTGTGAAGAAACCTTCTAGGTGACCCCAACGGTAGCCACATGCGATATCCTGAGCTAGAATTGTCCAGTCAAGCTGCTTATGAATCTTTATTCTACAGAAACCATGAAGGATAGCAAATGAATCCAACCCAGTATGGTGGCTCATGCCTGTAATTCCAGCACTTTGGGAGGCTGGGGCGGGAGGATCACCTGAGGTCGGGAGTTCAAAACCAGCCTGGCAAATATGGTGAAACCCTATTTCTATAAAAATATGAAAGTCAGCTGGGCATGGTGGCGGGTGCCTGTAATCCCAGCTACTCAGGAGGCTGAGGCAGGAGAATTGCTTGAACCTGGGAGGTGGAGGTTGCAGTGAGCCAAGATTGCACCACTGCACTCCAGCCTGAGCAACAGAGCAAGACTCCATCTCAAACAAACAAGTGAACACTGTTTTAAGCCACTATGGTTTGGGCTTATTTGTTACCCGGCAATAGATGATTGCTACAGGAGGCAAGAAGACCAGCCATCTCTCCACACTCTAACCTGGCACTAATTTGGAGGGGGATAGGCTTGGTCTCCACCCCTGCTGCTTATTTCAAGGGTGTGTTCTCAACCCTCAAAGGCAAAGAAGGCCTTGACTTTCTCTTCAAGAACCTCATTTTCATCTTAGTGCCTATGCAACTAGCAGAGCACATTCATGAAAAGAGTAAAGAGTCCTAGAAATTAAAGAGATGGGAAAGATGAGACAAGAAAGATAAGAAATCTCCCTTGGCAACCCCTGAAGGGTAGTGAGGTTTTGATGCTCATCCAGAGAGATTAGCAAGGAACACTTGAGGAGTATCAGTTAGAAAGATCCATGAAGGACTTGGGGGACACTTTCCTCCTGGAAAAGAGGAAATAAGGCAGATTTCACGGAGGTCTCCTGACTCTGGAGCGCCCGCCTCTCAGCTTTGGCTCCAAGGAGATTCAGCAGCTCAGGGTGGAGAAAGCTCATTCCAAGTGGGCCCAGGACCCACAAGAAGCCTCTCTGATACAGCTCAAGGGAAACGCTGATTCTATTTACTGGTGGCTGAAATAGAACAGGGAAATCAAGGTGGTTGCTTCATTTGTAGAACTATACTTCTCCCTTTTTAAATACATGCTGATATCATTTGGATATTTGTCCCCACCCAAATCTCATGTTGAATTGTAATCCCCAATGCTGCAGGTAGGGCCTGGTGGGAGGTGTTGGGATCATGGGGACAGATCTCTCATGAAAGGCTTGGGCCATCCGTTTGGTGAGAAGTGAGAGACCTGATGGTTTAAAAGTATGTGGCCCCTTCCCCTCACTCTGTCTCTTGCTCCTGCTTTTGCTGTTGACAAGCCTGCTCCCCCTTTGCTTTCCGCCATGATTAGAAGCTTCCCGAGACCTCCCCAGAAGCAAATGCTGCTATGCTTCCTATATAGCCTGCAGAACGGTAAGCCAATAAAACCTCCTTTCAGGATGCAGTGAGCCGAGATCACACCACTGCACTCCAGCCTGGGCGACAGAGTGGGACTCCGTCTCAAAAAAACAAAACGAAACAAAACAAACAAACAGAAATTACCCAGTCTCAGGTATTTCTTTTGTTGTTGTTTTTGTTTGGTTGGTTTTGGAGAGGTCTGACGCCTGGGCTGGAGTGCAGTGCTGCAACCATGATTCACTGCAATCTCGACTTCCAGTCTCAGGGGATCCTGCTGCCTCAGCCTCTTAAGTAGCTGAGACTACAGGTGCGCACCACCATGCCCAGCTCATTTTTGTGGTTTTCTTATAGAGATGGGGTTTTGCCATGTTGCCCAGCCTGGTCTTGAGAACTCCTGGGATCACGTGGTCCACCTGCCTTGGCTTCCCAAAGTGCTGGGATGACAGGCATGAGCCACTGTGTCTGGCCCAATCTCTGTGTCATCATTGTCATATGGTGTTCTTTCTGTGTGTCTCTGTCTAGACGCAGCCATCTTCTTACAAGGACACTAGTCTTCTTGGATTAGGAGCCCACTCTGCATCAGTAGAAGAATGGCCTAACACACATGCTTAACCTGCTAATAATGACAAGAACACCTACCTCTACCTACAGTCACGTGATTTACTTGTGTGCCTGTTTATTCCCTGCCCCACCCCCACCCTGCCAAAGCAGCTGTAGGAGATGGGAGACTTTGTTCTTGTGACTCTTGCCATCTCCTCTGCACCTAATCCAGTGGCAGGGCTCTGAAATTACTACCTGAATGAATGGGTAAATGAATGAATAAGGAAGTAAATACATGATAATAGCAATCCTTGATGAGTGCCTGCTTGATGCAAGCACTGTACATAATTTTATTTACGTACTTTTTTTGAGACAAAGTCTCACTCTGTCACCCAGGTTGGAGTGCAATGGTGCAGTCTCGGCTCACTGCAACCTTCACCTCCCAGGTTCAAGCAATTCTCGTGCCTCAGCCTCCCAAGTAGCTGGAATTACAGGCGTGAGCCACCACACCCCGCTAATTTTTGTATTTTTTTATAGAGACAGGGTTTCGCCACATTGGCCAGGCTGGTCTTTCAAGCTCCTGACCTCAAGTGATCCAGCCACTTCGGCCTCCCAAAGTGCTGGGATGACAGGCATGAGCCACCGCATCCAGCCTGTACATGATTTCCTGTCCTTCTGCCTTGCCTCCAGGGAGGGATCGTTTCCTGGTTTTCCAGAGGTTAGAAAACTTGCTTGAAGTTCCAAAATCACTAAGGGCAGAATCCCATTTCAAACTCAGCCCTTCTGAACTCCTGGGCTCAAGCCATCCTCCCACCATGCCTGGCTTATTTTAAAACATTTGGTAGAGACTGGGTCTTGCTACATCGCCCGGGCTAGTCTCGAACTCCTGACCTGCAGCGATCCTCCCACCTAAGCCTTCTAAAGCTCCGGAATGACAGGCGTGAGCCACAGCACACGACCGTTCTATTTTTGTACCACGCTCTTTACTCCCAGAGCACTCTTAGCCACTGTTAGCCTGCAGGGAATCCACCCACGCTTTTTCCTTTCTTGAGATAAGACAAGAGTGTTTTCCCAAAGGGCCTTGAGCACCAGAGAGCAGAACTCCAAGCTGCTGTGCTGGGCATGGACCAGGCCCCGCATGGAGCCTACACAGCCTCTGACTTAGGCCGGGGGTTCTCATTCCACTTCCGTGGCCTGGGAACTCAGGGGGAATTAAATTAGAGGGGTCAAAGAAGGAGGAGGAGGGTGGGGCGCCGGTGGCCAGACCCAGAAAAGCCAGATTTCAATTTGCATAATAATTTTGTTAGCAACAATGGGCATCCAGGACATCTCTTTAAAGGCTGTAATGTTAATTTAATGGGAAAAAAGCTAATACAATTCCCCCAGAATTTTTCAATTAAATTAATGTGATGGACTTTAATGGATAGCTTAAGTAGAGAGCGTGAATAGGAGAAATATTGCATAAATTATCCATACATTTATATATGTGCTGCCTATATATATAATCTCTCTGCTCTAAGGTTTTGACATATGAGAGGCCTTAATGCTTAAATCTGGCAACAAGTTATGACTCTATTTCAATTAAAGTGACCCTTTTATCATTCAGAGAAAGGGGGCTGCTCCTTCCTGTGGAGCTTCCACATACCCCTTCCCTTCAACAACACACCAGAAGATTCCAGTCTTAAAGAAACAGAAGGCTCGTGTAACAATATCCCATGAGAGCAAACATGTGCGCAGAAAGTCCACGATATGAGAACTCTGTAGACGCAGAATCTTGTTCCCTGCTCTCTGTTCCCCAAAGACACCTGATAGAGCAGAAAATAAAATGGATTAAATTTCAAGGACTCCTTTATCTTCTTGAGCATATATTTGTTCATATGTTTCATTCAGCACGTGTTTACTGGACACCCAGTAAATGCTGGACGCTATTCAAGGTGCTTCAAGGAATAGTGCAGTGAGCAATCAGATGTGATCACTGTCCACATTATATTGTCCCTCTTGGTCAAATCTCATAACCATTTACAAAATGCTGCTGATTTGGTTCTGTAAAAAATGCAAAATATATAAATTCAGGTAGCCTTTTCATGCCTCTATTTGATTCTATTTTAACTCACTTCATTTAATTTAATTATTTTAATTTTTCTTTTTTCTTTTTTTTTTTTTTTGTTTGAGACAAGATCTTGCCCCATGGCCCAGGCTACAGTGGAGTGGTGCAATCACAGTTTACTGCAACCTTGACCTCCCAGGCTCAAGTGATCCTCCCACCTCAGCCCCCTGAGTAGCTGGGACTACAGACATGTGCCACCACGTCAGGCTAATTTAAATAATTTTTTTGTAGAGACAAGCTTCTGCCATGCTACCCAGGCTGGTCTTGAACTCCCAGGCTCAAGCAATCTACCTGCCCTGGCCTCCCAAAATACTGGGATTTCAGGCATGAGCCACTGCATCTGGCCAGATGGAAGCATTGACTTTAACTTTTTTGTTTTTGACTATTATGGATACATAACAGTTGTCTATGTGATATGGTTTGAACATATGTCCTTGCCAAATCCCATGTTGAAATGTGATCCCCAGTGTTAGAGGTGAACCTGGTGTTTGGGTTGTGGGGCGGATCCCTCATGACTTGGTGCTGTCTTCACAATAGCAAGTGAGCTCTCGTGAGATCTGGTTAAGTGTGCGGCATCTCATCCCCCACGCTCTCCCCACTTGTTCCTACTTCCCCCTTGTGACATGCCAGCTCCCGCTTCACCTTCCACCATGAGCAAAAGCTCCCTGAGGCCTCCCCAGAAGCCAAGCAGATGCCAACACCGTGTTCCTGCAGCCTGCAGAACTGTGAATCAATTAAACCTCTTTTCTTTATAAATTACCCTGCCTCATGTATTCCTTTATAGCAATGCAAGAATGGACTAACACACCATGCTTTCATTTATCACTTGTAAAATAAAGATAATAATTTGTGTCAGCCTTAAGTCAGTGTCCAAGATGGCCCCAGCCATCTTGCTGCCTCCTATGGGTGTTGTTCACATCTTTGCATAGAACCCTCCCACACTGAATAGTGTACTGGGTAGCGTGTTGTAGAAATGGGAGACTGTGACTTCTAAGGCACAGTCTATGAAAGACATTGCAGCCTCTTCTTTGCTCTCCCTTTTGGCTCATTTGCTGAAAGAGAGGGAGGCCAGCCACCATGTTGTGAGGACACTCTAGTAGCCCTGCAGGTAGATCTGTGTGATGAGGCACTGAGGTCTCCTGCCAATGGTCAGATCACCTTGCCAACAGCCACATAAGTGAGTCACCATGGAGCAGATCCTCCAGCCCCCACTGAGCCTTCAGATGAGACTGCAGCCCCAGCCAACGTCTTAACTGCACCTTCACGAGAGACTAGCCAGCTAAGCCGTTTCCAGATTCTTCACCCACAGAGACCTCATAAAGTAGTGTTGATTGTTGCCTTAAGCCACCAAGTGTCAGAGTAATTTGGGATGAATCAATAAATGATATAGTTTTCTCCCTTTCCTGCTGGCCATAGGTGAAATTACGGTGGAGGCAAAGTAGGTTTTCTCATTAAGGTCCCTATACCTGCCTTACCTTTCCTAAAGCAGCACCTCTGCTCCCTTGCTTAAGCTCGTAGCTGAAGCAAGTTTAATATGACCACTCTCAGAGGTATTGTCATTTTAATTAAAGTCTCTTGAAAATCAAAAAAGGATTTCAAGTCCAAAGAAATGAAGGTCTCCAGGTAAAATCTCAGTAAACTGGGAAGCTGTTAGGTGATGGGAGCTTCCAGGGATCCTCAAATCACCTCTCTAGGGATCCGTGCTTTTTACTCAACTCCTAGCATGTCAGCAGCCAAGACAAAAAGGGGACACAAGTGCTAGCATTGACTTATTTCCAGGTTTTTTTTTTTTTTCCATCAATCTTTGTTTCCAGTGGCTATTTTCCCCCATCTTAGGCTATGATGGTTCATGATCTGCTGATAGGAAAAATAAAAAGCTAAGTGAGGTTTTCATTGATTAAGCTCCAAAACTGGGCTGGGCGTTGTGGCTCCTGTCTGTAATCCCAGCACTTTGGGAGGCTGAGCCAGGCAGATCACAAGGTCAGGAGTTCAAGACCAGCTTGGCCAACATGGTGAAACCCTGTCTCTACTAAAAAAAAAAAAAAAAAAAAAAATTAGCCAGGCGTGGTGGTGGGTGCCTGCAATCCCAGCTACTCTGGAGGCTGGAGGCTAAGGCAGGAGAATCACTTGAACCAGGGAGGCAGAGGTTGCAGTGAGCCGAGATTGTGCCACTGCACTCCAGCCTGGGCAACAGAGCAAGTCTTCATCTTAAAAAAAAAAAAAAAAAAACCCTCCAAAACTGACCAACAGTGAGCATTCATGAAGCCTTGGCCACACCAGCCCACGGAGGTAGCTGCAGACTTGCATGGAGCCCCCATGTTGGAATCTTGGCTCTGCCACTTACTGGCTGCAGAAGAATGAACAAGCCCGTTGACCTCTCTGAGCTTCGTTTTCTCTTTCATAAGGTGGGGATAGTAATAGTTGTCTTATAGCCTGGCACGTAGGAGGAGCTGAATGCACGCTGCTGCTGCTCTTATATGGCACCCTATGGAGACTGTGGCAGAGGCAGCAGGAAATAGCATTTCTGCTCAGCATCTCTCAAACTATTTAATTTAACCTTGCAAGGACTGACACCTAAGAGAGATGATGAATCTACAGCACTAGGTGGTGAGCGCTTTCTGTCCGGTGAGCCCACCTACCAAGAACTCCACTGCCTGCCAGGGTAGGTGGCTCCCTCTGTGCTGATTTCTCAAGAGGGTGTCCCTCTGAAACTAACTACTGGGTTGGCCCCTTTCCCAGGAGGCATAAGGGTGACAGCAAGGGGGCAGGGGAGCCAGAGCTCCTTAGGGGAGCAGAGGAATTATCTCCCTGGCAGGATCAACTCTGATTTGAAGTGGAGATAGGCTGAGAGCTTGAGTCTCCGAGGGCAACACATTTAGGGGAGTCATGGTGTGTCTGCCTCTGGAGCAGCAGAGCAGAGAATGCAGGACTCTTGGTTTCTTCACTTGGTTTGTACAAGGATGTGACTCAAGGGTTAACCCAGCCATCTTCACCACCGTGTGGACAAAGTCAGTCTGCAGGAAGAGACAGGGACCCACAGCTTCTACTTCTTAACCATTTCCTTCTGTTTCCGAGCAGACACCTGGATCCTTGTCCTTGACAGGATGGTTTTAGACTACCCTTGATGATTTACAGCAGAAACAGAATGGGAATTCACCAGGCAAATGGACATTAACTCCTCTGTATTGTGAAAGAAAGTGAGCAGGCAGTGTCACAGAAATCATGTAGCCAGATAAGAGCCATCAATGACCCGTGTTTGCCTTGATAAGAGCTGCTCTTCCCACCTATAAAGGAGAAAAGAGGTGGTGACTGAGCAATGATCAAGACAGCATCCATTAACTAGTCCCTCCATCCATGCATCCATATATCAAATCAACCACTCATTCATCCATCCACCCATCCATCAATCCATCAATCTGTTGATCCAGTCAGCCAGCTACCCATTCATCCATCCACCCACCCATCCATCCTTCCATCCATTCATCCATCCATCATCTACTCATCATCCCTTCATCCATCTACCTACCCATCCATGCATTGTATCCATTCATCCATCCATCCATTCATCCATCCATCCATCCAACCAACCATTCACCCACTCACTCAGCAAACCGTCATGGAGCACCTTTCATATCCCTGGCCCTGTGAGAGATTTCCAATTCAGTGAATGTTTATTAAGACAGGATCCATGAACTTATCCACCCTGTCCATCCATCCATCCAGTCACCCATCCAACCATCCACCCACCACTCCGCTGCCATATCTTCCAATATGCAAGAAATGGTATCTGGCAAAGTAGTAACCGCTCTGCGCTTGCTCTGCTAGGTGCTGAGGATGAAAAGAAAAATAAGCCAGGGTCCCTCAAAGAGTTTACAGTTTGGTTGCAGGTGGGGGATAGAAACGTAAACATTCAGTAGAGTGAGGAAAGTACTGAAGGAACACAGAGGAGGCCAAACCGTCCATAGTTTATGTTGGCCCACCACAGTGGGATTGGGGTTGCCCAGAGCTGAGCAGTGTCCTCACTCAATCACTACCATATATAACTGCATACTTGATGGGGAGTCAGTGAAGTGCGAGAAGAGCTAACTCATCACAGTGGACAAGTTTTATTTGACTAACACCTTTTGAGAGAACCACTGTTCTCCACTTCTCAGTCATTATAGCTCAGAGACAGCTGAACCCACCCATGTGCTCCAGGCCTGGCTAAGGAGAAAACCAAATACGCCTGGCCACTGGAACAGGCTGTGGGAGGTAGTGATTGAAGCCATCCTGGGGACCTTGGCTTTCCTGGGGAAAAGGGCAGACTCTCCTTCTAATGCTGATGAGCGTGGAGCTGCTGAGACCCATGCTTCGCACCATGAAGAAAGAGGGTGTCTGAGAATGATACTCAAAGGGAAGCATTGCTGAGAGGAAAGAGAACGGGGGATGAAGGCATTGGTTGAGCTTCTGGATCCAGCTGCGCTGAAAGCCACACTAGAGACCTTGCCTGATACATTAACAGAAAAATCCCTCTTTTGGTCTCAGTTAGTCTATGGTGGCTTCCTTCACAAACTTGGGGACACTTGGAAGGAGACCTGTGTCCTCAGGAGCAGGAACTGTTTTGCCAGGTAATGATGCTTGCATGTTGGGAGATACGATGGATGGATGGATGGATGGATGGATGGATGGATGATGGATGGATGGATGGATAGATGGATGGATGGGTGGATGGATGGATGGATGAATTGATGGATGGGGTGGATATATTGATGGATACTATCTTAATCAACAGTCAGTCACAACTTCAAGTACAAAAAGCGACTCCTGTCAAGGGAGATAGTGTTCACTGATTCTCTCATTCAGTCAATAATTGGCCTGAATTTTAGTTTCAGCCCTGTCTCTAATCAGCTCTCCCTCTCTGGGCTTCAGACACATCAATTGTAAAGTGAATGAATTATATTGCATCACATTTCTTGAAGCATAATCAGAACAGTAGTCCTTTGGGATACACTGAGAAATAAACTATATTTGTAGGTTGAATTGTGTCTTGCAAAAGAGATATGTTGAGGTACTGCCAGTACCTCAGAATGAGACATTTAGAAATAAGATCACTGTAGTTAGTTCAGATGGATCATACTGAAGCAGAGTGGGCCCCTAATCCAACAGGATTATTGTCCTTGTAAGAAGACAGCCACATGTAGACGGAGACACAGAGAAAGAACAGCATGTGACAATGAATAAACAGTTTGGGACAGGCACGGCGGCTCACACCTGTAATCCCAGCACTTCAGGAGGCTGAGGAGAAAGGATCGCTTGAGCCCAGTAGTTTGAGACCAGCCTGAGCAACACAGGGAGACCCCATATCTACAAAAAATAGAAATAATGAGCCAGGCATGGTGGCGGGTGCCTGTAGTCCCAGTTACTGGAGAGGCTGAAGCAGGGGAACTGCCTGAGCCTGGGAGGTCGAGGCTGTAATGAGCCATGATCGTGCCACTGTACTCCAGCCTGGGTGACAGAGAAAGACCCTGTAAAAAAAAAAAAAAAAGAAAAGAAAAAAGAAAGAAAGAAAAAGAAACAGAGATTGGAGCAATACAGCTACAATCCAAGGAACACCAAAGATTGCTGGCCACCATGAGAAGCCAGGAAGAGACAAGGAAGGATTCTCTACAGATTTCAGAAGGATCATGGTCCCATCAACACCTTGACTTCTGACTTCCAGCCTCCAGGACTGTGAAATGATAAATTTCTGTTGTTTGGAGCTCGCGCACCTCCAATGTGTGGTACTTGGTTAGAGCAGCCCTAGGAGACTAATCCAGGAGTCAAGGACACTTGCTAATTCTGCATACCGTACTCCTCCGAGATCCATCATGCACACTATCGTATTAAAGGCTCTAAGAAGTCCTCCCGTAAAGACCCATTTAAATGCGTCTAATCCAGCACTTCCACAACTTCTTTGACGACTCCTAAGATTAGATGATCTCTAAGATCTTTTGCGACTGCAACTGCGTGGGGTGTTAGGAAGCAGACAAGCAATGAATGTGGGTAGATCTGGCCAAATATCTATGCTTTTTATATTTTAACTTTTTGTTTGTTTATTTATTTATTATTTTTATTTTTATTTTTCTGAGACAGAGTCTCACTATGTCGCCCAGACTGGAGTGCAGTGGTGCGATCTCGGCTCACTACAATCTCCGCCTCCCAGGTTCAAGTGATTCTCCTGCCTCAGCCTCCGAAGTAGATGGAATTACAGGCATGTGCCACCACACTCGGCTAATTTTTGTATTTTTAGTAGAGATGGGGTTTCACCATGTTGGCCAGGCTGGTCTCGAACTCCTGACTTCAGGTGATCTGCCCACCTTGGACTCCCAAAGTGCTGGGATTATAGGCGTGAGCCACCGTGCCTCACTGTTTTAACTTTTTAAAGAACACACATAAAGTATGTGGTTTAAAAATATCCAAACAGTGGCCGGGCGCGGTGGCTCAAGCCTGTAATCCCAGCACTTTGGGAGGCCGAGACGGGTGGATCACGAGGTCAGGAGATCGAGACCATCCTGGCTAACACGGTGAAACCCCGTCTCTACTAAAAATACAAAAACTAGCCGGGTGAGGTGGCGGGCGCCTGTAGTCCCAGCTACTCCGGAGGCTGAGGCAGGAGAATGGCCTAAACCCGGGAGGCGGAGCTTGCAGTGAGCTGAGATCCGGCCACTGCACTCCAGTCCGGGCGACAGAGCGAGACTCCGCCTCAAAAAAAAAAAAAAAAAAATCCAAACAGTACAAAAATCTGTATAGGAAAAATACATCCCTGTCCCACACCTCTCCCCCAGGCCCTTCACAAGACACAGCTTCCCATGTTCTTATTTATTCTTCTAGAGTGTTCCACACATATATACACCCATATATAGATACGCTTCTTGTTTTTTGTTTTTTGTTTTTTGAGATGGAGTCTCGCTCTGTCGCCCAGGCTGGAGTGCAGTGGCTGGATCTCAGCTCACTGCAAGCTCCACCTCCCGGGTTTACGCCCTTCTCCTGCCTCAGCCTCCTGAGTAGCTGGGACTACAGGTGCCCGCCACCTCGCCCGGCTAGTTTTTTTGTGTTTTTTAGTAGAGACGGGGTTTCACCATGTTAGCCAGGATGGTCTCGATCTCCTGACCTCGTGATCCGCCTGTCTCTGCCTCCCAACACTTCTTGTTTTACACAAATGGTCATCTAGTATATTTATGATTTTTCTACAGTGTTTCTTAAAAAATTAACATATCTTAGAGATTTCTGTATTCTAGGTACCAATCTGGTGCTCATCCTTGTCTGGATAGTTCTGTGCTGTGGTCTGTCCTGTGCACTGTAAGATATTGAGGAGCATCCCTGGTTTCTACCCACTAGATGCCAGTAGCACCCAGCTAAATTGTGACAATGAAAAATGTCTCTGGACGTTGCCAAATGTTCCCTGGGGCAGCAAAGTCATCCCCAGGTGAGAACCATTGATGTAGGTCTGACTCATTCTCTGTAAGGGCTGTGCAGCCTGTGGTGTATGGGGGCACCACAGTTCATTATTTATATAACGAGTCCCTTGTTGGTGGATATTTAAGCTGTTTCCAGTCCCTGGTTAGTATAAACAATGTTATAATGAACATTCTTGTACTTGTGTCTTTGGCACATAGCTAAGTTTATCTGTAGGATAAACTGTCGCACATTTTCTTGTTCACCACTCAGTAAGTGTTAAGTAAGCAAAAAAAATGGAAAGAGAAAGGCCAGGCGGGGTGGCTCATGCCTGTAATCTCAGTACTATGGGAGGCTGAGGCAGGTGGATCACTTGAGGTCAAGAATTTGAGACCCCTTGCCACCAAGGCGAAACCTCATCTCTACTACTACTACTACTACTACTGCTGCTAATAATAATAATAATAATAATAGGCAGGCATAGTGGTGCATGCCTGTAATCCCAGCTACTTGGGAGACTGAGGCACGAGAATTGCTTGAACCTGGGAGGTGGAGGTTGCAGTGAGCCAAGATCATGCCACTACCCTCTAGCCTGAGAGACAGAGCAAGTCAAAAAAAAAAAAAGAAAAGAAAAGAAAAAAGGAAGGAGAAGAATGTGAGCTGAGAGCTTCAGTTCTTCTCTTTTAAACCAAGTTGGGGAAATCCTACCTGTGGTTGGAGGAAATGAGATCAGCCCACTGAGAGAAACGGAGCCAAGAGATGGAATTGTCATTGAAGCCCCTTGATCCAGTTGTGCCTGAAGCCACATACTCCTGGGTTTACTCATTCTGTGATCCAATGCATACTCTTTAAGGCTTCAGCCTGTTTGAGTTGAGGTTTTATAAACTTCAACTTAAAGACCCCTGGGTATAAACAGAAGCATGACTCCTCCAAGAAGCCTGTCTGAACTCAGCCCTCCTTTCTGGCTCCCGCAGACCCTGTGCTGTCTATGCTGAGCCAAGTACCTCCTCTGTGAGAGCCACTGTTCCCTCGTCTGTCTCCTTGCCCCTGTATCTCCAGCACCTGGATCAGAGGAGATGCTCAAAAGGATCCACTGAATGAATGAGTGTTAGTATCTTACAACTCACAGCCTTAACGCCTCTGCTCAGTGGGGGCTCCATAAATCCACACAAGAAACCTTCTGGCAGCCAGAAGAACTTTCTTAACTTGATCCAGGAAGTTCTGCCAAAGGAGCAAAACAATACTCACTCCAGGGCAGGGGCTGCCCGGCAAAGGGAGGCGTTCCTGGGGTGCAGGGAGGGGCCATCTTCCAGGAATCTCTGCCACCCTAAGCCGCTGGCTGGATATCCCTGGGCAAATGGCCCAGTGGCCTCTGAGGTCTCTGACTGTGCTTAAACCTCCTACTACCTTCCAGAACAGGTTTGGCCTTATTCAGAACCATCTTATTTCAGCAAATCCTGCCCCAGCTGCTATACACAAAGCATGCTATTTACAAAGTTAATGTTTACAAAGTGTTCTGAGGGCCTGTCCACAAATAGAACACTTTACAGGCCAGCAAAAGTGACGAGAACCTCCCCGAACGGCTTCCAATCTGTAAAGGCCCGAATGGACACCAGTTAACACAAGGAGATCCCGAAAGACTAAGGCGGAAAGAGAGCAATAAAAATGTACATTTAGGTCGGGGCCAATGGCTCACACCTGTAATCCTGGCACTTTGAGAGGCCCAGGCAAGAGGATTGCTTGGGTCCAGAAGTTCAAGGCTAGCCTGGGCAACATAGCAAGACCCTGTCTCTACAAAAAAATTTTAAAATTAGCCATGCATGGTGGCTCCTGTGCGTGGTTCCAACTACTCAGGAGGTTGAGGTGGGAGGATAGCTTGGGCCCAAGAGGCAGTGGTTGCAGTGAGCCATGACTGCACCACTCTAGCCTAGGCAAAAGAACAAGATTCTGTGTTAAAGATAAAAAGAAATAAATGGGCCAGGCACAGTGGTTCATGCTTGTAATCGCAACACTTTGGGAGGGTGAGGTAGGAGGATCGCTTGAGCTCTGGAATTTGAGACCAGCCTGGGCAGCATATCAAGACCTCGTCTCTACTAAAAATTAAAAAAACAGTCCAGGAGCAGTGGCTCATGCCTGTAATCCCAGCACTTGGGGAGGCTGAGGCAGGTGGATCACGGGGTCATGAGATCAAGACCGTCCTGGCTAATACGGTGCAACCCCATCTCTACTAAAAATACAAAAATTAGCCAGCGTGGTGGCACGCACCTGTAGTCCCAGCTACTAGGGAGGCTGAGGCAGGAGAATCATTTGAATCCGGGAGTCAGAGGTTGCAGTGAGCCAAGATCATGCCACTGCACTCCAGCCCGGGCGACAGAGCAAGATTCTGTCTCAAAAAAATAAAAATTAAAAAAATTAAAAAAACAAAACTTAGCCAGGTGTGGTGGTAAAACCGTGTAGTCTTAGTTACTTGGGAGGCTGAGGTGGGAGAATCACTTGAGTCTGGGAAGTAGAGGCTGCAGTGAGATATGATTGTTCCACTGCACTCAAGCCTGAGGGACAGGACAAGATCCTGTCTCAAAATAAAATAAAATAAATGCACATCTAAATGCCAGCCGCATTCATGAGCATGTCATACTGACTGTTAAATGAGCACCTACTATGTGCCAAACACTGTGCTAGGTCCTAAGTGCCCAGCAATGAACAAAAGCCTTCTTTCTAGTGGAGAGAAAGCTAGTGGAGAGAGGTGGGCAAAGAGATAAATAAATACATTTTTTGTTTTTGTTTTTCTTTTGAGACGGAGTCTCGCACTGTCACCCAGGCTGGAGTGCAGTGGCGTGATCTCAGCTCACTGCAAGCTCCACCTCCTGGGTTCACGCCATTCTCCTGCTTCAGCCTCCCAAGTAGCTGAGACTATAGGCGCCCGCCACCACAAAATTAGCCCGGCTAATGTTTTTGTCTTTTTAGTAGAGACGGAGTTTCACCGTGTTAGCCAGGATGGTCTCGATCTCCTGACCTTGTGATCTGCCTGCCTCGGCCTCCCAAAGTGCTGGGATTACAGGCGTGAGCCACTGCATCTGGCCAATAAGTTGTTTCAAATGCAAATAAATGTTATTTAAAATAACAACGCAGGCCGGATAAGGAGGGACTTGGGAGGGGCTTCTTTTTTTGGGAAGTCACTTCTGTTACCTACTCAATCTTCACAACCACTGGATGTCCCTGTCCCCATTTCATGGAAGAGATGGCTGTGGCTAGGAGAGCACAATGACCTGCCTCAGACCCAGACAGAAGAGCAGACTGCGTTAAGGGTACCTAGAATGTGTTTTAATCAAGGCTGGTAAGACACACAGACACGGAAACAACTGTCATGAAGGAAGAAGTTGATGATGTCCACAGATGCCTAAAACAGGAAGCATGGCACACCATGCAGGGCTGCATGAGGCAGCACTAGGGTGGGGCAGGAGGCAGGGGAGGTGGGGAAACATGGGCCACAGCCTTTATTGTGGTTTCCCCAGGAAGAAATAAGCAAGGCAGGGTAAGTGGGTTTAGGATTGGCTCGTTTGAATAATTTCAGCGGGCTCTGGGGGTATAGGGGCTGTCCCTTAGTTATCTGGTTCCTGGCTCTGGGGTGACTATGGCAGGTAGGTAGTGACCAAGAGTATGAAAGTCTAATAAAAAAGGCTGCTGGGGGTAGGGGCTCTGGAGGGGTTGGCTTGCATTTGAAAGGCATGCTCTCCGGTGACCTGTTCACTTTCTCCAGGAATTGGACAGCTCTGGGAGGGGAAGTCCTTTCATGGTCAACAAGGCCCCAAGATGTCAAAGCATCAGAATACAGAAAACAAAAGACATGGTTGATACACAGACCCAGTCTGGGGCTTGAGCCGCCCCTTGGGCTGTCCACAGTCACCACAGGGACCTAGACCCTGGAGTACCTTAAGAAGGACCCTCCGTCTGTGGAGGGAATGCAACAGGTGGGCTTCAGCTACAAATGGAATTTCTCTTGTGCCACTCAAGATGGTCTCTTGGCATGTGCTCATTAATCTTCATAAGCCTGCGGACAGAAGAACAAAATAAGATATAGAGAGGAACTTACACTGTGGAGCTGATGAGAAGGAAAATGAGTTTGTGCCAGAAAACCTAAGAATTGTTTTATTTTCTTATAAATTCTCCCCTATTTCAATTCAGAGTTTGTTGTGGAGGGTGGGAAGGGTGTCCTTGATTAAAACAACAAAAACACTGTTTTCAAAAATGTAGCTGGCTGGTGCTCATGTTGTTTTAATTTGCTGGGACCAGATTGTCTAGCCCTCATGGATTTGATCCCAGGCAGGCTAGTTTGACTTATTCAGAGAAAAACTCTGTTTTTCAGCCACAAACCGTACCCCTAACCCTGGCCAAATATGTTGCAATTCCTGCTAAAGGTTCCAACAGTGGTTGTCCAGGAATCCTGAGCCCACGTTCTGAGTCCCATCTCCAGACTTTCTCCCCTCCACATGCCACTGGCCCCTGGAGGAACCACCCTGCAGAGAGACCACATAGCTGCTCTAGGCTTAGCCTCACAATAAAACAAGACAAGGTACAAGTATGTGGTAGGTACTCTGTAGTTGTTTGCTGAATGAATGAGTGAATGATTGGAGGGGTGGAGAGGTGGATGAGTGGATGGATGGATAGGTAGATGGGGTGGATGAATGGATAGGTGGGTGGATGGATGGATAGGTGGGTAGATGGATGGATGGATGGATGGATGGATGGATGGATGGATGGATGGACGGATGGATGGAAAGATGTATGGATGGGTAGATGGATGGATGAAAAGGAAAACAAGTGGATGGGTGGGAGGTAGGTGGATAGATGAATGGATGGATGGATGGTTGAATAGATAAATGGGTGGATGGGTAGATGGATGGATGGATGGATGGATGGACGAATGGATGGTTGAATAGGTAAATGGGTGGATGGGTAGATGACTGAGAGGGTGGATGGATGGAAGAGTGGATGGATAGATGGATGGACAGATAAATGGATGGATGCATGTATACATGCATGGATGGATGGATGGGTAGGGAGATGGATGGATGGATGGATGGGTAGGGAGATGGATGGATGGATGAATGGTCTTACTGATGATGAGCCTTCTGCATTTCAGGATGAGCTTCAGAACTGAGACAGAATGTAGCATAGGGATGAATGTGCTGGAGTTAGACAGAGCTGAGACTCCAAATTAAATTAAAGTAGTATCTACTTTGTAGAGTAGTCAAAAGAAAGATGATGTGTGCACCAAGCATAGCACCTGATCAGGGAAGTGCTGGTGACTGTTTTCATGGACAAGGGTGAAGCCTGTTGTAATCTAAAGGATACTGGCAAAATAGCCTTCTGCTGAAAAGGTCTTTAGCCCAACCTTATTCCCAGCAGATAGGTAAAAAAATTTCTACCATCAGAAATGCAGATATTCAAGAGTCATACAAATGGCCAATCATGTGGAAAAGATTCAAAGTTACTAATCATCAAATAAATGCAAATTTAAATAAATAGATACCAAATTAGCAAAAAAAAAATCTTTAATTAAAAAAATCACTTAGTTTGCAAAGTATTCAGAAAAGAAGACCCCAATATGTGTTCATGGGAGTATTAATTAGTATAACCTTTCTCAATAGCAATTTGGCAATTTGTACCAAGCATCTCAAGCCATACCCTTTGACCCATTAAACCTACTTTTAGGAAGTTTTTCTAAAGAAATAATCAGAGAGATAATCAAATGGCTAGGCACAAGGAAATTTATTGCAGTGCTATTTATATTAGCAAAAAGAAAAGGGGAGGGCAATGGCCCTTCTCTGTACAACTGACTTACGATCGAGACAGCATCCATCAATATATCTGTCCATCCATCCATTCAATCATTCATTAATTCATTCAGCAAATAGTTATTGAATACCTACCATATGCTTGGCTCTATGAGGGACTTCCAATTCAGTGATTAGATAACTTATACCTATATAATGGATTATTATCCAGTCAATAAAATGAATTTTCACAAAATATCAAATAAATTATTTATTTTTTTATTTTTATTTTTTGAGACAGAGTCTCACTCTGTCACCCAGGCTGGAGTGCAGTGGAGTGATCTCAGCTCACAGCAACCTCTGCCTCC
>NW_012121709.1:4843026-4851916 GCF_000951035.1 Colobus angolensis palliatus
ATATGAAATTTTACATATTATACGGTCTTATCATTTTAAATATATATACATACACACATAAACACAGGAAAGAAACACATGGTGATAAGTCTCAGTGACTTAATTTTTCCTTTATTTTTCTGTATTAATAAAGTTTTTTTTACACTGAGCATGTCCAGAAAACAAAGTTATCGGAGTTCTTTTTTCTGGATTGTTTGAAATTTTTTACAATGAACATGAATTATATAATTAGAAAAGAATACAGTTATCGCCACTGAGAATAAACTAAAACCAAGAAAGCCAATTAAGCCTTCAGGTTAGTTCATACATTCTTTTATACCTATTATGTACCAGGCACTGTGCTGGAGAGGACAAAGATACAGGCTCCAATCTGTAGACATTCATGCTAATAGGTAATTGTCCTAAGTTCTGTGAGTGCATGTGTGGTGCTGTATGAGCCCAGAAGAAAGAATTTTTGCCTGGGCTTATAGAGGGCAGGGGACAGGAATGAGGTCTCTGAATCAGTGGCACTGGAGAGGGTCTTGAAGGCAGAGAGGTAAGGAATACTGGCAAGAACTTGGGTCTCATCATGGAACAGTGAGAGAGACAGGGTCTCCAGGGATTCCTGAACTTAACAATCCCATGAAGTTCTGGAATCACCGAGGTCTGAGAACCAGATGCAGTCCACAGACCTGTTTTGTTTGACCTGCATTGTTTCACAGCTTGGACCATGTCTCATAAAACTCCAGATTCCTGGCTTCTTAAACATCTGGCAATAGTGTCCCAATTCCTTCCAGACCGTGAGCAGCTGGGACTGAGAGGCAACCACGCCCTTGGACCCATCCCCCACGTCACTCCCTTATCTTACGTCTGACCCCTATAGGCACTGAGTCAATGATTCCTGATTTCCTCCAGCCCACCACCCTTGTACAGACAAGGAAACTGAAACCCAGGGAGATACGCATCTCGTCCAATGGCACCACTGCGTTGTGACTGAGCCAGGAGTCTTTACCCTAAACCAAGCCAGACTCAAAGCTGCTGCTTCTTCCCTTATGTGATCCTAGTTAAACTCCTAGCCTTGGCTCTCCGTGTAAAGAGAAAACATAATCCTAACCATCTTCACAACTGATGGGCAATATTTTCATTGTGACTTTTCCTGCAGAGACATGTAAAGATATCACTGTGAGTTTGTAAGATAATCTTTCCTTTAGAGTTCTGCTGTTCCTTGTGATTTTGCCCTTGAGGATGGCCCGTTGGCCTCATGGGGATGACTGTCAAGGGGGAATCATGACCTTGTTTGCATGGCATTGCTGTTACACACGAGTCTTTGACACAGGCCATCCATGAGCCTCACAAACTCCTGGCATAGCAGGTATTAATTACTGTTCACCACTTATCGGAGGAAGAAACGGACGTTCCAAGATATTAAATGGCTTGTTCAAGGTCACGCAGCTCATGAACGACTGGTTCCAAAGCCCCCTGCCCTCTCCACCGCGCCTGGCCGCTCAGAGCCCATGAGGAAGGCATTTGGGTACAGCGAGGTCAGGCCACATCTCTTAATCAAGTGGCCAGTCCTGGGCTTTGCACTTTGCCCTTTGGTCTGATGGGCTCAGTTCAAGTTCTACTGGGCTGGTAAAAAAAATTACTTGTTTCCAACTCTTTTTCTCTTTTCTGTCCCCATATTGACCGGAACAGCTCTCTTCTTTTTAAAAGGGCTACTTCCATCTCTTTCATTTTATTGTCTCCACGTCTTTGATTGTTTTGGAACAAGTCCGATGGTGGAGACGGAACAGGGAGATCACGAAGACAGCCTCTCCTTTAAAAAGCCTCTCCATGATCTCACGCCTCCTCCCAACCCAGTGGAAACTGGAGCACCGCTCAAGGAGACTCTGCTGTCACAGGATCCTGCTTACGGGCACAAAAGCTGGGAAATTTCAGAGCCAATCTGGGCCAGGGGAGGCTGGAGCTCGTGAGCTGGGCTTGAAATGATTCTTCCAGACTGCAGAGAAGACAGTGGCCTGCCCGCCGGCTGGCCTGCCTGCCCTCCCTGAGGCAAACAGGAAATCCCAGAATTTATAGATGACCCCGTTACAAGGCAAATGTTTTGGAACAAATTGTTCTTCTTTTAAAGCCTTGTTTTCCACTAGTTTTTCTTTCTGGAGTCCAACCGCCCCCCTCAACCCCCCCTTTCCACCTTCCCGGTGTCCTTGTTAAGCCAGGGCCATGGCGCCACCTGCTGCCTGTCTTGGGCAGCGGGACTCTGCCAGGACCCGGTCCTGGGTCCTCCCCCTACCTCCTTTGTCCCAAAATGGGTGGGAGAGTGACTTTCTGGCTCCTGTCCCGAGGGTTTGTACTAAAGATCACGTATCAAGCCTCAAGAGAACTGCTTCTCTAGTTACGTGACCAAAAGACTCACGGCAAACTCTTCCCCCGTCACTAGTCCTCCAGGAGAGCCAGAGCTGGCTGGCAGAAAAAGCAAGTCAGATGGCATCACCGTCCAAAGCCAGGTCTCTACTCCCTGCAAACCAAGTATGCCAGTTTTGAACAGCCATGTCAACTCAATGAGCCTTGATTTCTTCAGTACCCTCTGTAGCTACTTTGCTAGGTGGTATGGAAAATGGATTTGCATGTGCCTGGCCCATAGGAGGGGCTTAATCAACATTTGCATCCTTTCTCTCCTATTTGGAATATTCCTTATTGGGAAGGAAGGGCTTGGAGGGTCTTAGAGGCAAACACCAGACCTCAGAAAATTGGTATATTTATCTCCTTATAAGAATGTAAGCTTCAGCACTTTGGGAGGCCAAGGCGGGCAGATCACCTGAGGTCAGGAATTTGAGACCAGCTTGGCCAACATGGCGAAACCCCATCTCTACTTAAAAAACAAAAATTAGCCACGCGTGGTGGTGCACATCTGTAATCCCAGCTACTTGGGAGGCTGAGGCAGGAGAATCGCTTGAACTGGGAGGTGGAGGTTGTAGTGAGCCGTGCACCACTGCACTCTAGCCTGGGCAACAGAGCAAGATTCTCTGTCCCCCCCCCCAAAAAAGAGTAAGCTTCAAGAGAGTAGGCCACCCCAGTGCAGATAACAAGCCTCAGCAAAGCAGTGAAGGAGCGCAGGCTCGAAGTCCTTACACCCCAGCACCCGCTTAGGAGCTAAGTGACCTTGGGCAAGGTCAGTGTCCTCACTTAGGTCTGAGGACAGTAATAGTAATCATACCTCAAAGGGTGGCTGTCATGCATTGAAATGAGAGAGGGCACATAAATAATTTAGCAATGGGACTTGCAGGTAGAAAGTGTAGGATCGTAGAGACAACTCTAGCTGTAGTCATTATTATGACATGAACACAGTGTCTGACATACAAGCATTTAGTAAATATCTGAAAAACAAATGAATGGAAAACTCACAGAACATAGGTCAGAAGACTTTGCTTAGTTCCATTTCAGCCACCAACTTGCTATGAGACATGAAACACCCCTGTGCCTGCTCTTCCCCATCTAGAAAGTTTTCTTTATTGAGGCTAGGACTCTCTGATCGGCACCTGTTTTCCCACCTGTCAAATGGGCACAACATTCATCTTACCTGTTGCTCAGAGATACGGAGGGGATCTGTTGAGGCATGTATGTGAAACTGCTTTGGAAAGTTTAAAGAGTAGGCTGGGCATGGTGGCTTATGCCTATAATCCCAGAACTTGGGAGGACAAACTGGGAGGATCGCTTGAGTCTAGGAGTTGGAGACCAGCCTGGGCAACATAGTGAGACCTCTCTCTACATAGAAAAATGCTTTTTAAAAAAAAATAAAATTTAAAAATAAAAAGTAAAGGAAGGAAGGGAGTCTTTATTTTCTTTTAGGGTGGTTCCATGTGCCTGGTGGCATTGCCCTTCCCTGAGCGGGTGCCTGGGGCTCTTTGGAACAAATGGTGTCCCTCCTGACACCAAGTGGTAGTCATATCTGAGCCCCAACTCACTGGCAGCAACATGTGGTGAGTTTGACAACACAAACGCTGGGCAAATTAACTCCTTCGCTACTGGCAGAAGTTAGGCACACTCCAAGAAGTGGGTTTCCCCTCTAGAAAAGCTCGTTTTCCAACCCAAAGGGCATAGGAAAGTGCGTGGTGAGTCTCAGGCATGGTGACTAATTGGGGTGACTCACAGCTAGAGGGAGGTGGATCAGGAAGCAAGACTCAGGCCAACTTAGTCACTATAGAAAGGTATTTCAATCCAGTTCAGTGGGTCCTAGGGAGCCACAGAGGATTCACAAGCAGGGGAGAAAGATATCCAGAAAGAGACTTCAGGCAACACCATGAGGAGTAAATGACAGCTAGGACTACTAAGCTCCTCCTGTGCCACGTGGTCTAGAGTTAGGGTGACCAACTGCCCTGGTTTGTCTGAGACAAAGGGAGCATCTGGGACATAGCATCTTCAGTTTTAAAACAAAGAAGTCTCAGGGTGACTTAGTCACCCTGCCCCAGTGTGAATAGCACCTCCTGGAGTTGTGCAATATAGTGACGTTGGCTCTATAATCCATACTTTCCCCCCAGCCTCCTCTCTCATCCTCAAAAATACCTCTCTCCTTTGTCCCATTTCCTCTCAATTCTATTCTGCTCAGCTACAACTCGTTTAGTGGATTAACATATTGGGATGGATTACATGCTTATCCCTTCCAGGTAATATTGTACATTTAAACAAAGGTCTCCTGCAGACAATGTTTTAATCCAATGGAGTGACTCTGACAGTTAAACATTTAGCTCATGAGAGATGGGGAAGATTTGAAGGGTCAGTGGGGGAGTTTCCGTGTCACCCACATCACATCCTGTCAGCAACTGTCTATTTTACCTTGCATGGAGCGGGCGCTGTCTTCCTGGATCTCCGCTCACCAGCCTGCCCTGCCAAGCAAGCCTGCAGGAGCCTGGGCTGCCTAAATATTCTGTAAATAATGCTGACTCTAGAACTTTGAAGATAGACTCACAGAATCACAGCAATAGGATCACAGAATGTCAGAGGAGAAACAGATGCTAGACATCATACAGTCCAGGGTCAGCAAATACACTGCACTCACGTTGCCTCTTCCCCCTGCTGTGCCCATGGCAGACATCACTAATCAATCATGACACTGTCTAGCTGAGCTTGTTTGGAGCATTCAGGGAAGCAGCTATCCATGATCTTGGATCTACTAATTGTAGCTAAGGTTTATTGAACACACTTACTATATTCCTTTTCCCATATCCTTTTTCATTATCATCACCTAAGTCACCAGCTGTTTGCCAGGCACTTTGTATCAGGATTTCTCAACTTCAGTATCATTGATTTTTTTTTTTTTTCTTTTTTTGAGATGGAGTCTCGTTCTGTTGCCCAGGCTGGAGTGCAGTGGCACAATCTCAGCTCACTGCCACAATCTCGGCTCATTGCAATCTCCACCTCCCGGGTTCAAGCAATTCTCCTATCTCAGCTTCCAGAGTAGCTGGGACTACAGATGTCCGTCACCACGACCAGCTAATTTTTGTATTTTTGTAGAGACAAGGTTTTGCCACGTTGGCCAGGCTGGTCCTGAACTCCTGACCTCAAGTGATCTGCCCACCTGGCCTCCCAAAGTGTTGGAATTACAGGCGTGAGCCACCGCACCCGGCCAGCATCATTGATATTTGGGCTGGATGGTTCTTGGTGTTGGGGGGCTGCCCTGTAGGATGTTTAGCAGCATCCTTGGTCTCTATCCACGAAATGCCAGTAGTACCCCTCCCCCTAAGCTGTAACAACCAGCGCTGTCTCCAGACATCACCAAATACCCCCTTGGGTGTGGAAGTAGAGAGGGGACAAAGTTGCTCCCGGTTGAGAACCACCAGTTTCCAAATTATCTCTCATCTTCACAACATTCCTCTAGAGCAGATTTTTCTGGATTTTTTATTTTACAGATGAAGAAACTGAGGCCAAGAAGGAGCCCAAGATGAACTGGTAACAAAAGCAGGATGCCGAGCTCCAGTCCCCCTCTTAGGCCGGGAAATTCTGCTTGGTTCATTGTCTTCAGCAGCAAACTGCCGGGGCGGGGGTTGGGGGTGGGGGAAGACTGGAACCTGTGAGGCTGAGAAAAACCAGATGCCCGATTGATGCTTCCACATGGGACCAGGGCGCTAGAGGTAGACAGGGCCTGGTGCCGTGTGGCAAACATTGAGGGCTCTTTCGCATCCTGCAAATGGCTCTGGGCGTGGAGACAGCCCAGGGAAGAGGCTGTCTAGGACCATATGGCGCTTGCCAGTGGCACTGAGGCTGTTAGAGACAGTGGTGGCAATCCCACTAATAATACTCCCTTCTCTCCAACATTGACAAGACTCTCCCCACTTCATGGAAAGCACATGAAATCTGGCCTTTTGCCTCCAGAGATTTGAGATTGAAAGCCTGACAGTTTGGACATACAGCCCGTGGGCAATATTACCCTTCTCCCGGGCTTGTGTCTGTGCCAAGAATTCCTAACAAAGGGAGAAAAGATTAATTAATTTAAAAAAAAACCATAAAAATGCTCATGAAACTGACTAGTAAGAAGCTGTCCAGTTTTTTTTTTTTTTCTTGGTAGCGATCAGAATGTCGCAAGTTTCTACACACATATTTTACAGACGTTCCATAAATCTTCCCGTGGTGCCTCTTCCCTATAAGTAAGGTCCCTTGGGAAGTCATTGAGGCTTCCTCACTACATGTATTCAAGAGAAAATTGGTTATAACACTTAGAGAAGGCGGCTGTCCGGGAGGGGGAGGTAGGGGTGGGGAGTGTGGAGAAGCTAGTCCAAGTTCAGTTGCCAAGGACAGAGAGACAAGGAAGCCTCCTTTTCTTGGAAATTCCTGAAATTTCCAAACTGTCTTTTACTTCTCGTGCACAAATAATCTCTTTGTGCTATCTTTTTTATCCTTTTTATTTATTTACTTCTAATTGCCAAAGAGGGGTCATTCTTGTGCACAAAATCTGAAAAAGTAGACGGCAGTAGAAAGAAAGATACAACCAACCAAATAAACTAAAATCCCACCCCAAATTCCAAGATTTTTTTTTTTTCTTTGTTTTATTTTGTTTTGAAAGGATTTTCCTGGGCAGTTTGACAGCACCGCTTCGGTGATGGGGGCCCAATGTTAGTGACAGTTCCCCAGGGAGCTCGTTAACATTGCAGATTCCTCCAAGCCTGCACCCCTGAGAGTGGGAGTTTGTGGGTCAGGGGGGTTGGGTCCCCCGAATCTGTGTTTTTAATAAGCCCTTGGGTGACTCTGAGGAGGGTGGTCATCAGACCACACTTTGAGAAATAATGAGTTTCAGATTTTTCAGACCCTCAGCAAACCTGACATGTGAAAATCCAAATTTAAAACAAAAATCGGGGGCTAATGATTTGTTTTCTGGAAGGGTTTGGCTTAAATAGGCATTTCCCTCGGTGCCGTTAACATATGATTCTGTTCACACTCGGTGATTCAGCGAGGCAGCCAGGACTTCATCTGCACCACTCTGGGCCAATACGGCATACCGCCACCTTTTTACAGAGCAGCGTTGACGCCCATCTGCTCAAATAAATTAACGTTTCCATCTCAAATAACTCATTTGGCTGGATCATTGAGGTTACACGCCAACCCGAAGAGGAAGGGGAGGAGGCAATACAGGGGAGGGGAAGAGGTAGGAAAGGCATTTTGCAACGTATGTTGCAAGTTAATACCGTTGCATTTTTGTAGCCAGAAAGGAGGGGTGAGTAGATGAACACAGCTACTAGTGTAATTCACACGCACCCCTTTATTATCTCCTTTTCACCATTCCTACTGATGCTTAGGAGTAGGGTACAGCTTGCAGCTGGATTTGCTGATGGGCGCGATATTCCCTGTGCAAAGACACTGTGGAGTTTGTGTGAGCCCATTGTGTGTGCATGGGCATGAGTGTGTGTATGGGGGCGGGGGTAAGGGGTGGAGGATTGTTCTGCAGAAGATCGTGATGTTCAGTGAGACGTACAGGGAACACACAGTGGAGACAGCAGGTAGTTTATTTCCTTTTTTAATGGACTTTATTTTTTACAACTGTTTTTGACTTTTTGAGAGTTTCGCTGCAAAACTGAGCAGCAGGTACAGAGATTCCCCATACCCTTCCTTCCTGAAACATGCGCAGCCTCCGCCACCATCAACATCCTGCCCCAGAGTGGTATATTTGTTACAGCTGATGAACCTACGGCCGACACATCCTTATCTCCCGAAGTGCATAGTTTATGTAACTTTTTTTTTTGAGATGGAATCTCACTCTGTGGCCCAGGCTGGAGTGCAGTGGCGCGATTTCAGCTCAATGCAACCTCTGCCTCCTGGTTCAAGCAATTCTCCTGCCTCAGCCCTCCCTTGAGTAGCTGGGATTGCAGGCGTGCACCACCACACCTGGCTAGTTTTTGTATTTTTAGTAGAGACGGGGTTTTGCCATGTTGGCCAGGCTGGTCTGGAACTCCCGACCTAGGTGGTCCACCCACCTCCGCCTCCCAAAGTGCTGGGATTACAAGCGTGAGCCACCATGCCTGGCTGTAACTTTTTATTTTGAAATAATTTTAGAGTTACAAAAAGGTGCAAAATAGTGCAGGGTTCCCATATAACCTTCACCCAAGTTTCTCTACTCTTCACAGCTCACATAACCATCCTGCAATGATCAAAACCATCCAACATTGGTTCATTACTATTAACTAAACTAAGCTCCTATTTTCAGGTCTCATTGATTTTTCCACTTACGTCTTTTTTTCTGGACAACAGGTATTTTCAAGTCAGAGAGATCTGGGTGTGAATCCAGCTGTGTCACTCAAAAATTGTCCAAGTCAGATCGTCTCTCTCAGCCTTGATTTTCTCTCTGTAAAATGGGAGATAACAAGGGCTACTTAATAGGGTCCTTGTGAAGATGAAATAAAAACATGTGTGTCCATGGCCAGGC
>NW_012121709.1:4852836-4856519 GCF_000951035.1 Colobus angolensis palliatus
GCCTCCCAAAGTGCTGGGATCACAAGCATGAGCCACCGCGCCCAGCCAAGAAGAGAAAAAGTTTAACAAACATTTCAAGTGCAGAATAAAGAGGAGCTGATGACTGATTGGCTGGGCAGAGTTAAATGGGAGGAACCAATAATTAAAAAACTACAAGTTGGAATGACTAGGAAACTGGTCCTCTTTTAAATGAGATGAGCAAGAGAAAACCAGGTCCAGGCAAGAAAGAAGTGAGAAACCATGATCCTAACCAGCACTTGTCAAGTCCCTGGTGCTCATACACCATGCTTAGTACTTTCTAAGTGTGATTTCATTGAATTCATCTAAGAACCCAAGAAAACTGAGACACAGGGAAACTAAGTCACTTGCCCAAGTAGTTTTGTTGGAAGTACTAATGTTGGAGGTACCTGCAGGCAGGACCAACCACCTAATTTGTAGGGCTCACTGCAAAATGAAAATGCAGGGTCTTTTGTTCAAAACGTATGAAGAATTTCAAGCCAGGCATGGCGGCTCACACCTGTAATCCCAGCACTTTGGGAGGCCGAGGCGGGCAGATCACCTGAGGTCAGGAGTTGGAAACCAGCCTGGCCAACATGGTGAAACCCCCTCTCTACTAAAAATATAATAATTAGCTGGGCATGGTGGCATAGACCTGTAATCCCAGCTACTCAGGAGGCTGAGGAAAGAGAATTGCTTGGACCCGGGAGGCAGAGGTTGCAGTGAGCTGAGGTCGTGCCACTGTACTCCTGCCTGGGCAACAGAGTGAGACTCTGACTCAAAATAAATAAATAAATAAATAAATAGAATTTCAAGATGGCTGACAGCAGAACATTACACCAAGCACATGGGCCCTGTGTGACTGCACAGTGGCAGGCCCACAAAGTCCATATGAAGGCAGACGTGAAGGTCGATTTTTTTTTTTTTTTGAGACGGAGTCTCACTCTGTCACCCAGGCTGGAGTGCTGTGGCCGGATCTCAGCTCACTGCAAGCTCAGCCTCCCGGGTTCACGCCATTCTCCTGCCTCAGCCTCCCGGGTAGCTGGGACTATAGGCGCCGCCACCTTGCCCGGCTAGTTTTTTTTTTTTTTTGTAGTTTTCAGTAGAGACGGGGTTTCACCGTGTTAGCCAGGATGGTCTCGATCTCCTGACCTCGTGATCCGCCTGTCTCGGCCTCCCAAGTCGATTTTAAGAGGAGATGAGAGCTAAGGCAGAGCTTTGAGGGCAGGCTTGCACTCTGGGTCCCACAAAGAGCAAACAACAAAAGAAACTCACAAGGAGTCATCAATAGGTAGGAGGAAGACTGGGAGGCACACTGAGAGCCACCAAGGGGGAAAAAGTGACACAAAAGAGGGAGGGGCCCAGTGAAACCAAATACAGCAAAAGAGTTAGGAGCCTGGGGATTAAGACATCCCTCGATCAAAAAGAAACCTTGCAGGCTGGCCACGGTGGCTCACACCTGTCATCTCAGCACTTTGGGAGGCCAAGGCAGGCGGATCACGAGGTCAAGAGATAGGGACCATCCTGGCCAACATGGTGAAAACCTGTCTGTACGAAAAATACAAAAATTAGCTGGGAATGGGGGTGCACGTCTATAGTCCCAGCTACTCAGGAGGCTGAGGCAGGGGAATCACTTGAACCTGGGAGGCAGAGGTTGCAGTGAACCGAGATGGTGCCACTGCACTCCAGTCTGGCAACAGAGTGAGACTCTGTCTTAAGAAAAAAAAAAAAGACACTTACACTTGAAATGTTTACCACAGCACAATTCACAATTGCAGAGATATGGAATCAACCTACGGGATCACTAACCAATGAATAGATAAAGAAAATGTGACTTATATATATATATATATATTTGCACACACATACGGTATGTATATATATGTGTGTATACATATCACATGATTATATATGTATATATCATGTATATATTATATGTATGTTATGTATATACCATGTGATATATATATGCCATGTGATATATATATAATGAAATACTATTCAGCCATAAAAAAGAACAAAATAATGTCTTTTGCAGCAACTTGAATAGAGCTGAAAGCAATTATCCCATATGAAGCCACTCAGGAATGGAAAACCAAATACCACATGTTCTCACTTATAATTGGTAGCTAAGCTACGGGTACACAGAGGCATAGAGTGGTATCATGGACACTGGAGACTCAGAAGTGGGGTGCGGATGAGGAATGAAAAATTAGCTATTGGGTACAATGTCCACTTTTTGGGTGACGGGTACACTAAAAGCCCAGATTTCACCACTATACAATTCATTCACGTTACCAAAAACCACTCATTCCCCTAAAACGATTGAAATTTAAAAACAAAAGGATGCCTGTACCTTTGGTGACTGAGACATTTCTGTTGGCTTTTGGGAGCCTTACTCTCAGGACTGGGCAGAAGTCAGGCTGCAGCATACAGAGAACTTAATGGAAGTGATGAGCAGCTGAAGTCACCCAGGCTTTCTCATCTCAAGAGGCTCTTCCATTGCCAAGAACAGAGGGCAAGCTGATGTCACTACAAAAGTGATTTTTAAAGAAAGTCAAACCGCTTAAAGACTGCTTCTTATTTAGGCCCCATGGGTACTAAGAAATGGCTTCCTCCTTTTCTTCTTTTCCTCCTCCTCCTCCCACTTAGCCTCACAAATGGTTGGCAGACTCTATCCTTAAATTGTGGCCAGGGACTGGAGCTGAAAACGCCTTTGAGGATTCTTCTGCAGCAACCACTAAAATCTCTGTCTGGAGATGGGAATGCCGCCTCTGAGGCTTCAGAACAGGCAGGGAGGCTCAGAACCAGCCACAGACTAGTTTCTTTCCTTTGTCTGGACAATTGCAACCAGGAGGGAGAAATCATCATAGGCTGTTTATTTGTAGGCATTGGCCTGGCTGTTGGTCTCATTCTCAAATAAAGACACTAAAAGGGAAATAGGCAGACACCCCTGTCTTCTCCAGCCCAGGAGTTTCTACCTGGCACTAATGACATATAGTGTATGATGATTCTTTGTTTGCCCGGGACAGGCTGTCCCGTGCATTGTCTCTGGCCCTTGCCAGATGACATCAGCACTCCCCACCCAATGTGACAACCAAAAATCCCTCTAGACATTGCCAAATGCCTCCTACCGGGGCAACACTGCCCCCAGTTGAGAACCGCTTCTCTAATTGATTAGCATGTAGACAGCGAGCTCCCAAAAAACGCTGAAAGGATGATTCTATTCTTTTTTTTTTTTTTTTTGAGACTGAGTTCCGCTCTTGTTGCCCAGGCTGGAGTGCAATGTCACTATCTTGGCTCACGGAGACCTCTGCCTCCTGGGTTCAGGCAATTCTCCTGCCTCAGCCTCCCGAGTAGCTGGGATTACAGGTGCTCACCACCACATCCGGCAAATTTTTTGTATTTTTAGTAGAGATGGGGTTTTACCAGGTTGTCCTGGCTGGTCTTGAACTCCTGACCTCAGGTGATCCACCCGCCTCGGCCTCCCAAAGTGCTGGGATTATAGGTGTGAGCCACCGCACCTGGCCAGGATGATTCTATTCTATTCTAAGAAGCTAGGAGAACATTCCAGATACCCCTCTGGGAACTATTCAGACTACCAAGCAGGGCAGTTCAAGAAGAGACCTAAGGCCGGATGCAGTGGCTCCTGCCTGTAATCCCAGCACTTTGGGAGGTCAAGGCAG
>NW_012121709.1:4856759-4871357 GCF_000951035.1 Colobus angolensis palliatus
ATTGTTTTTTTTTTTTTTAACAGAGTTTCGCTCTTGTTGCCCAGGCTGGAGTGCAATGGTGTGATCTCGGCTCACCGCAGCCTCCGCCTCCCGGGTTCAAGCAATTCTCCTGCCTCAACCTCCCGAGTAGCTGGGATTACAGGCATGCGCCACCATACCCGGCTAATTTTGTGTTTTTAGTAGAGACAGGGTTTCTCCATGTTGGTCAGGCTGGTCTCGAACTCCCGACCTCAGGTGATTCACCGACCTCGGTCTCCCAAAGTGCTGGGATTACAGGCATGAGCCACCATGCCCAATTAATTGGTATTCTTATTGTTGTTATTATTATTCTATGTTCAAAAAACTGCACATAGCTCTTTACTCCTTAGAGAGTGGTGCAAAAAGATGTTGCACAGCACAGCCACTCAGTAGGCAGAGCAAGAATATTCCTGACTAGGAGAGTGTAGAGAAGATCAAATTTTAGAGCAGAAAAGAACATTTGAGATTATTTGGATCAACCTTTCACTTTACAAGTAAGGAAGTAGGCCGGGCCTGATGCCTCATGCCTGCAATCCCAGCACTTTAGGAGGTCAAGGCAGGAGGACCATGTGAGTATAGGAATTCGAGACCAGCCTGGAAAACATGGCGAGATCCAGTCTCTATAGAAAAACAAAAATCAAGTAAGGAAGCAAAGTAAAGTGCAAGTACACAAAGGTGGTGTGAAATGACTCGTCCAAGGCCACAGAGAGCGTTAAGGGCGGGCCTGGGACCAGAGCTCAGGCTTCCTGCCCCACCCAGAGACTGTTAGTCTGTCACGGAGGGGTGGAAGGGAGGGAGGTGCCTCCTCCCTCAATGTAAACCGGGTCCATGCTCACAGACCTGTTCCAGAGACATTGCCGGTCAAAAATTCAAGTTCATGTGCAGTATTTTTAAGAAATGTTTCCATAGAGATGGACAAATAATTGGAAACAACAATCCAGACAGAAAAGAGCCATTCATTGGAATAGGATGTGTAGCATGAGCTGGGGTGACGGTCCTGCTGACCTGGAGGGATGGTCAGAAAAGCCAGGCTGAGAGCTGGGAGATTTGGGGTTATGAGCTAACATTCCAGGACAGGGGCTTGATATCCCTGTTTTTTGTTTTTTGTTTTCTTGAGGCGGGGCTTTTGCTCTGTTAACCAGGGTCAGGCACAGTGGTGTGATCATAATTCACTGCCACCTCAAATTCCTGGGCTCAAACCATCCTCCTACCTCAGCCTCCCAAAGTGCTGGGATTACAGGCATGAGCCACCATGCCCAACAACTGAAATCTTTTTTTTTTTTTTTTTGAGACAGAGCCTTGCTCTGTTGCCCAGGCTGGAGTACAGTGGCATGATCTCTGCTTAGTGCAGCTTCTGCCTCCTGGGTTCAAGTGATTCTTCTGCCTCAGCCTCCCAAGTAGTTGAGATTACAGGTGTGTCACCACACCCACTCTATTTTTAGTAGAGATGGGGATTCACCATGTTGACCAGGCTGGTCTCAAACTCCTGGCCTCAAGTGATCTGTCCACCTCAGCCCCTCAAAGTGCTGGGATTACAGGTGTAAGCCACCTCCCCCAGTCCTGAAATCTTTTGATAGTCCTGTATGCACATCGATAATGCCCAGCCTGTGTGTCCACTGAACAAGCATGGGCTGGGACTTTCTGTACGCCAGGCCCAGGGGATGGTGCTGATAACACAATGATAGCCCCCTTTTTTTTTCCTTTTTTTCTTTTCTTTTTTTTTTTTTTTTTCTGAGACAGAGTCTCCCTCTGTCACTGCAACCTCCACCTCCTGGGTTCAAGCGATTCTTGTGCCTCAGCCTCCTGAGTAGCTGGGACTACAAGCACATGCCACCATGCTTGGTTAATTTTTGTACTTTTTTTTTTTTTTTTAGTTGAGGCAGGGTTTCACCATGTTGGCTAGGTTGGTCTCGAATTACTGACCTCAAGTAATCTGCCTACCTCAGCCTCCCAAATTGCTGGAACTACAGGCATAAGCCACTGCACCTGGCCTCCTTTTCCTTTCCCGGCTTCTAGAGGCCGCCAGCATTCTTTGGCTCCTGGCCTCTCCCTTGCATCACTCCAACCTCTTGCCTCTGTCCTCACACCTCCTCCTGCTGACGACAGCACAGCCCTGCATTTTCTAGCTGAGGGGCCCTTGGAAAGGTACTTAGCATCTCTGAAACTGCGTCCTTGTCAGTGAGCTGGAGGTCGTCAGAGCGCCCACTTCGTATGAAGGGTTGATGGGAATGGGTGGAATGGGGTCTGTGTCAACGCCGACCGAGCACTATCTCCTGCACACAATTTTATAACAGTAACAGTGATGACGATCACCACCACTGTCATCCAACAGTCGTTTCCATAGCTTGGAGACACAGAGGGAGAGGTGACTTCTGCCTGAGGCATTAGGAAAAAACTCTTTCTTTCTTTCTTTCTTTTTTTTTTTTTTAGAGATACAATCTCTCTTTTTTGCCCAGACTGGAGTGCAGTATTGTGATCACGGCTCAGTGCAGCCTCAAACTTCTCAGCTCAGGTGATCCTCTCGCCTCAGCCTCCCAAGTAGCTAGGACTACAGGCATATATAAGAAAAACTTTTTTAGAAGTGATCCCTGAACTGGCCCTGATCAAATGACAATAAAGGAATGTGACCAATAGACAAGGGAGAAGGAGTGTGCTGGACAGAAACATCAGGACAGCAGAAGGCACGGGTGTTTGTAGAACAGGGAGGTCCCAAGTGGCCCAGAGCAGAAGGTCAGGGTCAGGGTCAGTGCCAGGAGGTGGGATGGATGGCAAAGGGATCGAGAGCTAGGGCTTTGGGCTCAGACAGGCTCAAGTTCAAGTCCTGCAGCTCCAGATAAGAGCTCTGCAAACTGGGGTACCTCGTTAGCTGCTGCCGCTCTGCCTTTGTGAAAGGCTCACGGGAACAGTGCCTACCCGCTAGGCTTGCAGCAATTAAAGGCCGTTCTGACATGGGAGAGGCGCAAGAGGCAACTTGGAAAGGGCTTTGCGGGCCTGGCCAAGGAGTTTGCACTCTGCAGGATCATGTCCTCGCTTTTCATCTACTCTTCATCCTGTGTGCTCCGTCCTTTTCCCTCAGACAACAGGAAGGCTGACCACTGACCCTCCTAATCTTACGTCTCTGCCACTGTTCTCCTGAACTTAAAAATAATAACTTTTGCCGGGCACAGTGGCTCACGCCTGTAATCCCAGCACTTTGGGAAGCCAAGGTGGGTGGACCACCTGAGGTCAGGAGTTCGAGACCAGCCTGGGCAACATGGTGAAACCCCGTCTCTACTAAAAATACAAAAGTTAGCCAGGCGTGGTGGCAGGTGCCTGTAATCCCAGCTACTTGGAAGGCTGAGGCAGGAGAATCGCTTGAATCCGGAAGGTGGAGGTTGCAGTGAGCCGAGATCATGCCACTGCACTTCAGCCTGGGCAACAGAGCAAGACTTCATCTCAAATAAATAAACAAACAAACAAACAAACAAACAAATAAGTAAATAAATATAAATAAAAAAGAAAAAGAAAGAAAACTAATGCTAGCTTTTTTTTCACAGGTGGAAAAAATGTTAGGAGACCATTGGTCACCTGTAAAATGTGGGTAACAATGGCATTGACCTTATATGGTTGCATTGAGGATTCACAGAGAGAACGTGCAGCAAGTGTCGATGTTATAATGTAGGAAGCTAAAAGCTTAGGATCTGAAGTCAGAGGGACTGAGCCTGAATTGAAGCGATGTCACTTATTAGCTCTGTAATGCGGGCAAATGACTTAACCTCTCTGAGTCGCAACTCCTTGTTTGTAAAACGAGGATGATAATATCAGCCACAGAGGTTCTTGGGCGAGCATCCTAAGAGATCATCTAGGATGCACTCATTAACTACGATGATGATGGTGATGATGATGATGTCCTTTCTGTTCACATATAAGACAAATTAGGCCCAGAGAGGGAAAGTGCCTTTCCCAAGGTCACACAGCAAGTTGGTAACACAGCAAGTTGGTAGTAATCTGTCACGCAGGCAGCTTCCTGTAGGTTCTGCAGTCCAGGTGAATTCCTGGCATGAGTTCTGGGGACAGGAACCCGAGATGGTACAAAGCATGCCCCCTCCCTAGGCTGTTTTCCTGTGTGAAGGGCAAGGTAGCATCCCCCACCTGCAGCCTATAAATTCGCCCCGGTGGCCGCTGCCTCCCAGGACTGTGTGGCTCTGCCTGCTGAGGAATCAGATGGTACCAGCAGACGGTCTCTCCATGCTACTGGAACCTGCATCGCGCCCATCATTTATTTTGGACAGGACACAAGATGAGATATCAAAGGAATCAGCTGCTGGTCAGAAGAAACAGAAAAGGGGCCAGAACTCCGCCTGGCTCTGCTGGGCACAGAGTAAGCCCCCTCTCCCCTGCAAATCCGAATTAGGCTCCCCACTTTTAATCCAACTTTATTAATTGAAATTAAATCGAGTCAAAGATAGAGAGGCAAACTAGTTTCTTGGTTTCAAGCTTTTTGCTAAAAAAAAAAAAAGATATATCTACATTTTTAAAAATGGGAGGTATTTATAGGATCAGAGTTAAGATTAGAGAGTTTCAAGTAACAGTCGAGGCCAGTGGAAGTCAAGGGTCAGGAGTTCTGGCTCCCCACATTCAAATGAGCCAAAGGATGACCTCAAACACGTCAGTTCGGGGTTTTATTTTCCAACATGTTCTACGGAATAATTGAGCTTTTCAGACCTCTCTGGAACAGATGCTGGTGTGAATAAAGCCTTCTTTTGCTCGAGGCACAACAGAAACACCCCCTCATGCCCAGCCAACGCGCCCACAAGATTTCAACTATTATTCAGGCCAACAGGAGGTATTGCAATTAAGAGATGATTGTCACCAAGCCTCTTTAACAGCAAGCATGTCCAAGAAGGAGGCTCCGGGGGAGGGTGGCTCTAGGGGGCCACCATCGTCAGGGTTGGCAGGTTTCCACTCTGGAAGTGAGTGACCAGGTCACGGGTGGATTGAGACACTGATATTTTCTTTGGCAGGTAGGACACAGTGAAAACAACAAGGTCAGGAGACCTGGGGCCAGAGGTGCCCCCAAGTCTCCCTTCCGTTTCCCTCTCTATGAAATGGACATCTTCAGAAACCAGCCCTCTAAGTTTTATTTTATTTTTATTTGTTTAATTAATTAATTAATTTATTTATTTATTTATTTTTATTTATGTTTTAGAGACGAGGTCTCACTCTGTTGCTGTCCAGGTTGAAGAGCAGTGGCGCTATCATAGCTCACTGCAGCCTCCAACTCCTGGGCTCAAGGGCTCCTCCTGTCTCAGCCTCCCAAGTAACTGAGACTGTAGGTGTGTGCCACCACACCGGGCCACATTTTTTATTTTTTGTAGAGACAGGGTCTCCCTATGTCGCCCAGGCTGGTCTCAAACTCCAGGTTTCCAATAATCCTCCCACCTCAGCCTCCCAAAGTGTCAGAATTACAGACATGAGCCACCACACCTGGCCCCTCCAAGTTTTAAAATATTGAATAGCCCTCAAAGAAAATCAAACCAGCTGTGTCTCAGAGGATCCTTCTGGCAGCTTGCAGACTGTAAAGAAGTTCAAAGAAACTCTGGTTGTTCCACTCTGGTTGTGGAAGTCATATTGGTCACTAGGATCTGAAAACATGTAGCTGAGAAGGGCTGAAGGGAATGGCTGAAGACCAGAGGGTGTAAATTGTCTTTTCACCAACCAGAACTGGCAACCTTCTGTTCCACCAGTTTTTCACAGCAAAATTAAAAGGTTATCAAGGGAAGCCCCCCCTTTAATCAATGACCATTGTTAGGATGAATCACAATAGACTTGCCCTCCACTTCAGCCTGTCTAGGATTCCGAAGTGCTTTTTGAATGCTAGTCCATTCATCCTCACAGTAACCTTGGAAGCATTCCATTAGGCAAAATCTGTATTATTTTTGCCTCTACAAAATATGTAGTGCCATTCTCTTGATGGAAAAAGTAATCAAGCTATGATCTGAAAAGAATAATGGGGAGAAAATGTTGGGGGCGGTCTGAACTCACATGGACAGTCTGAATAACTCCCAGACTTAAAATGTTGTACCTAGACCTCTGCCGTGGTGGGGAAGTGTTGATTTTGAAGGGTCAGGGCCTGGAAGCACTTTCTGATGGTCTGAGCACCAGGAAGCCTTTAGGTTCACTGAGTTTGCGTCTCCTGAAATAATATTATTTATTATTCTTGGCTGTGCCGCTCACTTACTGAGTGACTTTAGGGAATCATTCTAACCTCTCCGCTTTCCTCGTTTGTAAATGGGTTAATTATATTTGCCCACCTCACAGAAGTGTTGTGCAGCTAAAACAATTAAAGGTGAAACAGAAAAGGCCCTTTCCTCAAACCACAGGCTGCCTGAGAATTCCTAACTCCACATGCAGTGAAATAGCTAAATGCCTTTACTTACATGGATGGTTATAGTCCTGGCTGGTAATCACCAACTGGCGATCAGTTCTGCAATCAGCAAATTTAGTGCCAGGCTGGGGGGACCTGGGGCAATGCAGGACTGGAGCACAAGTCCCAACCCTGCCACTTCCTGGCTGTGTGACCTTGGGTAAGCCGTCTAACCTCTCTGAACCCCTGTTTTCTGCTCTATGAATGGGGAAGACCTATATCCGTCCCTTTAAAGTTGCTGTAAGGATTCAGTGAAACTCCTGGCATTTAATCGGTGCTTGATAAAGGACATCTATTATGAGAGCCTGACATTTTCCATCAGGCCTAACAAACTTAATGAAGTGCTTACAAAATATGCAGTACTTATACCACTGATGGGAAACGAGAAGAGGGTTTTAGGTGATATGTGGAATTTCTTAGATATATAGAATTAGGGAACATTAGAAGGAGGACATCAAACTTGTGATTTTAACACTGTTAGTGATTAGAATGAGGCTAAGTTGTTAGAACATGAGTTAATTAAAAAATTATACTAAGTAAATCAAAGTATTGGTGTACATGGATAGGGTAAAAAAAAAAATTTTTTTTTTGAGACAGGGTCTTGCTCTGTTGCCCAGGCTGGAGGGCAGTGGCATGATCTCGGCTCACTGCAACATCTGTCTCCCGGGTTCAAGTGATTCGCCTGCCTCAGCCTCCCAAGTAGCTGGGATTACAGGTGTCCACCATCATACCTAACTAATTTTTTTTTTTTTTTGAGATGGAGTCTTTCTGGGTTTCCTAGACTGGAGTGCAGTGGTATGATCTTGGCTCATTGCACCCTCCTCCTCCTGGGTTCCAGCAGTTCTCCTGCCTCAGCCTCCTGAGTAGCTGGGATCACAGGTGTGTGCCACCACACCTGGCTAATTGTTTTTGTGTTTTTAGTAGAGACAGGGTTTCACCATGTTGGCCAGGCTGGTCTCAAACTCCTGACTTCAAGTAACCCACCCACCTTGGCCTCCCAAAGTGCTGGGATTACAGGTGTGAGCCACCGCACCTGGCCTTGGTAAAAATTTTTAAGTGGTACATGAAAGGCCTCAACATTCCCTATATGGAAAAAAGTGCTGGGCTAGTGGCAGACTCTGATCTTAGGTTTTCACATTCATCAGTCATGTGACTGTGACCAGGCCCCTAAGTCTCCCCGAGCCTCAGTTTCCCATGTATAAAGTGGGCTAATAAGACATAGGAGAGTAAAACTAAGATAATAAAAATGAAAACCACTGGAAAATTGCAAAAGCATGGTCCAGTCTAAGAGGTTCATTGTTATCCCTACTGTGTGGTTTGACAGAAATGATCTATACTTATCCACCAGCCTATGAGACAATAGCAGGGATGACATTCAAAATCAAGGATGGTTCAATCCCAACTCTGCCAGACATTAGCTTGTAGCCTTGAGAAGGTTCTTTAAGGTCTCTGAGCCTCCATTTCTTCATCTATAAAAAGGGGTTAGTAATAACGCCCTTAGCAATTCAACTCAAAGGGCTCATTTTCCTCTAAAGAACGACAAATCAAAGGAAAAGTCCAAGAGCCCAAAGAAAAATGGTGTGAAAAGATAGTGTACCCCAAATAAAATATAAATGGCTCTTAAATATGTAAACACATCCTCAATCTCACTCATAAAAGAAATGCTCATTAAAATCACACTGAGGCTGGGCATGGTGGCTCATGCCTGTAATCCCAGCACTCTGAGAGGCTGAGGCAGTTGGATCACTTGAGGTCAAGAGTTCGAGACCAGCCTGGCCAACATAGTGAAACCTCATCTCTACTAAAAATACAAAAACTAGCCAGGTGTGGTGACACATGCCTGTAATCCCCACTACTTGGGAGGCTGAGGCAGGAGAATCACTTGAACCTGGAGGTAGAGGTTGCAGTGAGCTGAGGTCATGCTACTACACTCCAGCCTGGGTGATAGAGAGAGAAAAAGAAAGAAAAGAAAAGAGAAAGAAAGAAAAAAAAAAAAAGAAAGAAAGGAGAAAGAAGAAGAAAAAAGAAAAACACACTTTTTTTTAATCATTAAATTTGCAAAGAATTGGTTTGATAGAGATGTATCAGTAAAGTATGGGAAATGCAGGTGCCTTGATATTGATGGTGAGGAGGTAAATTGTTACAAATTCTATGAAGGGCAATGTACAGTTTCTCAAAAGTATTAAAGGGCCTACTCTTTGAGGCAAGCTGAATCATGGTGTCCACATTCTAATCCCTGTAACGTGTGAGTGTTACCTAAGTGACAAAAAGGACCTGGCAGATGTGATTAAAGCAAGAATCTTGACAAGGAAGGTTATTCTAGGTTGGCCCAGTGGGTCTGATGTCATCACAAGGGTCCTTTTAAGAGGGAGGCAGGAGGTCAGAGAGGAAAGGTGATGTGATGACCGAGCAGAGGTATAGGGAAGTCCTTTGAAAACGAAGGAAGGGCCCACAAGCCAAGGAATCAAAGCAGCCCTAGAAGCTGAAAAAGACAAGGAAACAGATCTTTCCTTAGAGCCCGTGGGAGGAACCAGCCCTGTCCACACCTTGATTTTAGCCCAGTGAAATTGCTTTTAGACTTCTGACCTCCAGGACTGTGAGAGAATAATGTGTGTTGTCTTGGGCCACTTTGTTTGTGGTCCTTGGTTAACAGCAGCCACAGAAAACAGATACCCCCTTTCCCCAAGCAATTCCACTGCTAGAATTTCATCCAACAGATACACTGAGACAGGTGCAAAATAACTGCATGCAAGCTTCTTCATTAAAGCAGAAATGGTAGTAGCCAAACGCTGGAAACGAGCTAAATATCCAACACGGATTGGTCAATAAAGCTGAGTACCTCCATGGAAGGGAGGGAAGGAAGAAGTGAGGGAGTAAAGGGAGGAACAAAGGAAAGGAGGAAAGGGAAGGGGAAGAAGAGGAAAAAACAAACATGCTTATAATCCCAGCACTTTTGAAGGCCAAGGTGGGAGGATTTGCTTGAGCCCAGGAGTTCAAGTCTTCAGTGAGTTGTGACTGTGCCACTGTCCTCTCGCCTGGGCAACAGAGCAAGACGCTGTCTCTAACTAAAAAATAAAAACAAAAAAAGAGAAACAAACAGGCTTTCTAGATTTTTAGTCCAGCTGTGCAGGCTCAAAGGCCCTGGGTCCCTGGCTGCAGGTCCCCTGAAGGTGGGAAGTGGAGGATGAGAGAACGTGATGCCTCTGAAGTTAGGTCATCACTGACCTCAGTCTGGCTTTGTCCCTTTCATCCTGAGCAGGGTCCACCTAGGCGTGGCTTTCCTGTCCTTCCCAGCCCTTTAGAGTGGATATCTGCAGGCTAGTTGTCCTGTTGATAAATCGGGGTAGGTTGTGACCTCATGTTGTCTATCAGGCTCAAGTCAATCCAAGACATGCTGCCTCTTTTCTGCTGCACTAAACCTAGCAAGGTGACACCCCTCTAACACGCCTTCCCTCTGCCAAGCCCACATCCAGCATTTAAATTGCAGGAAGATCACCATTGTGACAGTAGATTTCCAGCTGACACCCCCAGGGTAAGCACTAAGGAGCTCCCTAATTATCTAATCCTGAGATGCCCATGGGTGAAGCCGAGTGGAGCTCTTTTCTATCAGTAAACACGACATGCAGTTCTTTGTCTTCAGTGCAAAGCAAGGCTTTTTCCTGCCATGTGAGGAATACTCCTGCGTGATATATTAAAATCCCTCAAAGAGAGAGAAAGAGGAAAGTAAAATAAATGTATTTCCATGACTATAAGTACAAATCCCCGTGCGAGGCCCCGTGCGATCCTCAGAGCTGGGCTGGAGCTATTTTAAAACGAATGAAGCAAACCTACTCGATTGAAAAATCCTCTGTTACAGGATAGAGATGGGTAAGAAATCAGTGCCGGGGCTCTTGGAGTGCTTGATTGTGGTTATAAACATTACTAGCTGCATCAGCAAAGCTGCTGAGAGTCCACCGTAAACCTTTTGCGAGAGGAATCAGGAGGCAGGGCTGACCAGGCAAGTTCAAAACCTGAACCCTTGTTACTCAGAGGCTTCCTAAGCTGCTAAAAATATCCAGTGATCTGCCTAAAGCAGGGACAAGTGAGGGAAGCCTTTCTTCCCTCTGCTTCCTTGTCGCCTGCAAGAAAAGGAGCCAGTTAATGGGTGACAGAGGAACAAATCCAACAGATACACGGAGCAGCGATTTTTGCCATGTGCATTGCTGCACAGAAGGATGGCAGCGGTGTCTTCCTACGCTGAAGGAGCTCAGGGGAGGCCACAGCCTGTACTTTAGACCAGAGAGAATGTGAGTTCAAATCCCAGCTCTACCACTGATTCATTTGCATGGTCCTCTACCCAAGACAGGGGACTTTATAAGCCTCAGTCTTCCCATCTGTAAAATGGAAACAATAATGCCACCACGTGAATTGTAAGCTTTAAAGATAACATAGGGTAAGTGCTGGACTCAGAGTGTGTTTCCCAATGGCAGCTGTTATTATTGCTGTGACAACTTAGTGAGGAGAGACAGATACATACAAGCAATGGGGGCTGAACATGGTGTCTCGCACCTGTAATCCCAGCACTTTGGTAGGTCGAGGTGGATGGATCACCTGAGGTCAGGAGTTCAAGACCAGCCTGGGCAACGTGGTGAAACTCTTTCTCTACTAAAAATACAAAAGTTAACTATGCATGGTGGTACATGTCTGTAATCCCAGCTACTTGGGAGGCTGAAACACGAGAATCCCTTGAATCCAGGATGCAGAGGTTGCAGTGACCCGAGGTCATGTCAGTGCACTCCAGCCTGGGTCACAGAGTGAGACTCTACTTCAAAAAAAAAAAAAAGCAACGAGACATCAAGCAAGCAAGAGGAAGAAAACTGCATACAATCCCAGGGTTGTATGGTTTGGACATAAGCACTGGAAAAATTCTCAGAAGGGAAAGGTTCCCGCCAAGTCCTCACCTGATCTCCAGCCCATAGAAATCTCCCCTAAGCTTCCAAAGCCAGGGAAATGCTAGATTTCCTCCAATCCTGTCCAGATGTGCCAGTGGTTTGTTCTTCCTTTGCAGCACTCGGCATGTGTAGAACTGAATGGCATCATTCCCTCTCTGTCACCCAGGTGACTCTCAAATGGCAGGTGTGTAATGTGTGTAATAAATGACTAGGTCAGGGCGCTTGAGAAGATAGTGAGAAATACACTAAGTAGAGAAGGCAGAGAGAGACTCTAATTGATGTGGCATGTGTATGTGTCAGCATTCAATCAGAGAGGCTGGGCCACCATACATATCTGTGCACATATACTTACACGTGTGTGTGTGTGTGTTATAGAGATTTGACCTTACATGATTGTGGGAGCTGGTTAGCAGTCTCTGTAAAGCTGCTGTCTTTGCTCCTGATGCTGGAGCCTGAAGTCCTCAGGGCAGGCATTTGGAAAGAGAAGAGGAATGTTATTCAGACACCAACTAGTATACAGAAATTTGATTCTAACACTAGCCATTTGAAGTTAGTGTCAGATTCCACAATTTTAAGGGCGTGGTTGCCAAGAAGACTGCCCTACTTCAAATACTAGCCACAGTGGGGTCCTCAGGGCCACCTGCTCTTCTGACCAACTGGCTACAAAGCTTAGGAGAGGTTCCCACAACCCCTTTTATATTCACTAATTCATTAGAACAGTTCACAGAACCTAAAAAAGCACCATACTTCTGACAACTGTTTTATTGTAAGGATGCAAATCAGAACCAGCCAGATGAAGAGACACATGGGGCAAGGTTTGGGAGGGTCTCAAATTCAGGGCTTCTATGCCTCTCCCCATGGATTTGGGGTACACAGCTGCTCTGGGCACATTTATGTGTTCACCAACCAGGAAGCACCACTGAGCTTCAGTGTGCAGAGTTTTTATTGGATTTCCTTATGTAGGCATGATTGATTGAGTCACTTGCCATGTGATTGAACTCAATCTCCATCTCCATCCCCTTCCCAGAGGGCAGGTTGACTCAAAGTTCCAACGCTTCTCATCATGGAGTTGGTCTTATTAGTGACCAGCCCCCATTCTGAGTCATCTTATCTCTTAGCATTAACTCAGGTGTGGTCCAAGAGGCTCATGAAGAACAAATACACTCCTATGACATGAGAAATTCCAAGGATTTAGAGTCTCATTCCTAGAAACCAAGGTAAAGGCCAGTCAAATTCTTTATTATACACTGGATGCCAAGTCAGGCAGTGCAAGAACTTGCTGGAACACCAGGAGGACTGGCAGAAGTCTGTGGATGTTCACTATGGACTGAAAGTTTATGTCAAAATTCATATGCTGAAACTCTAAACTCCAATGGGATGGTATTTGTCAATAAGACATTTGTGAAGTGATTAGGTCATGAGAGTGGAGCCCTCTTGATGGGAGTAGTGCCCTTGTAAGAAGAAAATGAGGCTGGGTGCAGTGGCTTATGCATTTTATCCCAGTGATTTGGGAAGTCGAGGCAGTCGGATTCCTTGAGCCCAGGAGTTTGATACCAGCCTAGGTGACATAGTGCCTGTCTCTATAAAAAAACACACAAAAATTAGCCAAGCATGCTGGTGCACACCTGTAGTCTTAGCTACTTGGAAGGCTGAGGTGGGAGGATTGCTTGAGCCCAGGAGTAAGAGGTTGCAGTGAGCCAAGATCATGCCACTGCACTCCAGTCTGGGCAACAGAGCAAGACCCTGTCTCAAAAAACAAGAAAGAAGGTGAAGGAAGAAGGAAAAAGGAGAAAGAGAAGGAAGAAGGAAGAAGGAGAATGAAAAGAAAGAAGAAGATAGGAAGAAGAAGAAGAAGGAGGTGGAGGAGGAAGAGGAGAGAGCTTGCTTTTTCTCTCTGTGTTCTCCACTGTGAAGACTCAATGAGAAGGTGGCTGCCTGCAAACTTAGAAGAGAGCCCTCACCAGAGCCTGCCCATGCCAGCATCCTGATCTTAGACTCGCAAGCCTCCAGAACTGTGAGAAAGATGTTTCTGGCATGTAATGCTAGCACTTTGGGAGGCGGAGGCAGGTGGATTGCTTGACCCCAGGAGTTTGAGACCAGCCTGGGCAACATGGCAAAACCTATCTCTACAAAAAATACAAAAATTAGCTGAGTATGGTGGTGCCCACTGGTAGTCTCAGCTACTTGGGAAGCTGAGGAGGATCACTTGAGCCCAGGAAGTCGAGGCTGCAGTGAGCCATGATGGTGCCACACTCCAGCCTGAGTGATACAGTGAGACCCTGTCTCAGAAAAAAAAAAAAAAGAAGAAGAAGAAGAAGTAGTCTGTGTTGTTTAAGCCACGCAGTCTACAGTAATTTGTTCTAGCAACCCACACTAAGCCACTGTTGTTGTAGCCTCTGGTATTACCGGTGTGGGTATCCTGAGGAAGCTGCGGCCCTTTGTTGTGGAGATGAACATGCACACCTGGCCCGGGAGCTGGAGCAGCTGGAGGGTCCAGGGAAACGTGCAGCATTTGCAGATCCTGGCTCCTGCCTCAAACCAACAAGAGGAGCCAGCAGATATGCCGTGATGTCTGTGAGCCTCGGAAGGGCTGCTGCTTCAATTCCATGCTCCAGAATCTTCACACGTGCTTCTCTCGTGGCCACCCTTGCCAGAAACACAGGGAAGGGCATCCTGGGAAGTACAGGTGAGCCCAGCCAAGGCGACACAGAACAAAGCCACCATGTCAGTGTGGGAACAGGGAGAAGCCAATGTGAAAGCAAGTTCAGCCTGAATAGTTGTGATGGAAGGAGGAGAGGAGCCACCAGAGAGTAAACAAAGGGATGGGAGGAAAGGTGTTTCTAGGACTACTGTGGAGCTCCATTACTCCAGGACAGCACTGACTGCTCCCTGAGTCTTTTTATTTTTATTGTATTTTATTTTATTTTATTTGAGATGGAGTCTCACTGTGTTGCCAGGCTGGAGTGCACTGGCTTTAGCTCGGCTCACTGCAACCTCTGCCTCCTGGGTTCAGGCAACTCCCCTGCCTCAGCCTCCCAAGTAGCTGGGACTACAGGTGCACAACAAGACGGCAAGTTAATTTTTATATTTTTAGTAGAGACAAGGTTTCACCATGTTGGCCAGGCTGGTCTCGAACTCCTGACCTCAAATAATCCACCCACCTCAGCCTCCCAAAGTGCTGGGGTTACAGACATGAACCACCATGCCTGGCCTCCCTGGGTCTTTTTAAAGCATGCAGTTACC
>NW_012121709.1:4871543-4874019 GCF_000951035.1 Colobus angolensis palliatus
GCTACCTCCACCTCCCAGGTTCAAGTGATTCTCCCGCATCAGCCTACCAAGTAGCTGGGACTACAGGCGCCCACCACCATGCCCAGCTATATTTTTGTATTTTTAGTAGAGATGGGGGTTTCACCATTTTGGCCAGGCTGGTCTCGAACTCCTGACCTCAGGTGATCCACCTGCCTCAGTCTCCCACAGTGCTGGGAGTACAGATGTGAGTCATTGCACCTGGCCATTTTCCTGCTTTTAACTTGTTTTATTGTCCCTGTTTGACACAAGCCTCTAACACATGAAAACATTGATTGTGCCATTGTCTATAGAATCGAGTTATTTTTTGGACTGTGTTTCATTCTTTTTTTTTTTCTTTAGAGACAGGGTCTTGCTCTGTTGCCCAGGCTGGAGTGCAGTGACACAATCATAGCTCACTCAGCCTCAACTTCCTGGGTTCAAGTGATCCTCCTGCCTCGGTCTCCTCAGTAGCTGGGATTATAGGTGCTCACCACCACACCTGTCTAATTTTAAAACTTTTTGTAGAGATAGCTATGTTGCTGACGGTGGTGTCAAACTCTTGGCCTTAAGCGATCCTCCTGCGTTGGCCTCCCAAAGCACTGGGATTACAGGCATGAGTCACCAGGCTGGTCCTGAACTGTGTTTCTATAAAGAGCCAGAAGCAGACCCAGGGGTGCTCCCTTTGATGACTTTGCATCTTTTTCTCCAGATCCACCCACCTACCCCTTTAGGGCTTATTAGATACAAGGACTTAACATGAACACAAGCCGGGGACAGCCTGTGAGTCTTGACTCCTGCAGGCACCCAGGAAGCATGGGAGCTTTCCTGCTACATCCTCCAGTCATGCCTCTCAGCCATTTCACCGCCTGTTAGCACTCTATCAGAGCGGAGCCAAGGCTCAAAGCAGCCCATTTCATTACCGAGAAGCCATGCCCGCTTACAGAAAGAGGATGGAGGGACGATGGGAGGTCAGGAGCTAAAATGATGCTTGTCAGTTATTCATTCTCTCCCCTTATTCATTCTCTACATATCTGGGAATAATTAAGATATTTTAGAAAAAAGTATAATAGATGGTTGTGTGCAGCGGCTCATGCTTATAATCCCAGCACTTTAGGAGGCCAAGGAGGGAGGATCGCTTGAGCCCAGGAGTTCAAAACCAGCCTCTGAGTCATAGCGAGACCCTGTCTCTATAAAAAATCAATTAGCTGAGTGTGATGGCGTGCACTTGTAGTCCCAGCTACTCAGGAGGCTGAGGTGGGGAAGACTGATTGAGGCCAGAAGTTTGAAGCTGTAGTAAACTATGATGGTACCACTACACTCCAGCCTGGGCGACAGAGCAAGACCCTGTCTCTTAAAAAAGAAAAAAAGGAAAGAAAGTAGACACAGAAGAATATTCTGGGAGAATTGATAAGCTACTAAGGAACAGGTATATTGGTCCTATATGTCTTCAGATTTTCAGGAATTATTAATTTCAAAGTTCCATCTTGTTGCTGGGAGAAAGATCTTTATTTTTGTTTAGAAAATATGGTCAAATATCTCTACACAAGGGCTGGGCATGGTGGCTCACACCTGTAATTCCAACACTTTGGGAGGCTGAGGCAGGCAGATCGCTTGAGGCCAGGAGTTCAAGAGCAGCCTGGCCAACATGGTGAAACCCCGCCTCTAATAAAATTATAATAATTAGCCGTTGTGGCACACGCCTGTAATCCCAGCTACTCAGGAGGCTGAGGTATGAGAATTGCTTGAACCTGGAAGGTGGAGGTTGCAGTGAGCCAAGATTCTGCCACTGCACTCCAGCCTGGGCAACAGAGTAAGACTCTGTCTCAAAAAAAAAAAACCAAACCAAACCAGACCAAACGAAAAAACACCCCTACAGGAGAAACCAGCAACTCAGCATCCCTGATTCTTCTGTCTCTCTCTCCTGCCACATCTAAGCCATTCGCAAGTCCTAGAGATTCTACCCTCACGTCACACCCCGAGGTCACTTGCTGTTCCTTCGCCATTTCCACAGCACCGTGCCATTCCAAACTCCAGAAACTCTTCTCTGAGGACTGTAGTAGCTTCCCAATCGGCTCTGTCTTTCCCCTGTTGACGTGGCCTGCTGTCATATTCTTAGAAGATGACATATTTCTTGGCTGTCTTCTTAGAATAAAAAATTGTCATCACAGGAGTCCCACCTCCTCCATGTTTTAGAAGACAGAATGAAAATTCCCAGGCTCTCTTGTGTGCTTATGACCCAGAACCCAGGCATGTGGTGAGTATAGAAGGCCCATTTACACGGGCATGGGTGAGGATGGAGCCCCCAGATGCATGTGGCCACGATGGCGTCCCCAGTGGTCCAAAGGATGCCAGGTCGAGATGTGACATTGGTCCTGGGCATTGTGAGAACCTGGTATTTGGTGATTAGCAGGGGCAGCAGCGGCAACAAAGATTTTGTCCTCAGGCCCCTTGGCAGGCACTGCTGTTTTGGGCGGGG
>NW_012121709.1:4876004-4894204 GCF_000951035.1 Colobus angolensis palliatus
ATCTCACGAGGGAATTGGCGTTTCAAACTTAGAGTCACGATCTTTTACTGTGTACTGAATCAGAGACCCTCCCGTGAAACTCAGAGGTCCTTAGGAGAGTAAAAGTTCCAGCTTAGCAATTTAAACCCTGCAGTAGTAACTGGACTGGTCAATAGGGCTAGACCACGGCCAAGGAGAGCCCTCCAAGGTATCTCATGTCAGATCTTGAGTGCGATCAAATTCATGCGTTCAGCTAATAATTCTCTTAGCTCCCCCAGGCACTTTTTGGACTGAATTCTGGATAAGACATGATGCATTTTTAATTAGCAATGGTAGAAAATATCAAAACATCATCAGATTATGTTGCAAATACTAGAATCTCCACGTTTGGGTTTCTTCCAAGTGTCTCGAATAATCATGATGGAGATAGGGTGGAGATCACAGTTATATTCGCCCCAGGCTATTAAAAAGTGAATGAACGAAATGGGACATTGACCAAAAGATTCCTGACTCCAGTGCCTTCTCCAGGCACTGAGATTCAAAGTAATCTGTGCTTTGCTGTTTGTATTTATATCTCTGCATATTTATATTCTCTTCGTATTTTCCTGCATTTCTGTGTTTGCTGGTATTTTTTTTTTGTTGTGGTTGGTAAGTATGCTCTAGTTGTTTTTATAGTCAGAAAAAACTACAGCCAGTTGTGGTGGCTCATACCTGTGATCTCAGCACTTTAGGAGGCCAAGGCAGAGGATCGCTTGAGCCCCAGGAACTTGAGACCAGCCTGGGCAACATGGCAAAACTCTGTCTCTACAGAAAATTTAAAAAATTAGCCGGTCATGGTGGGCCATGCCCATAATCCCATCTACTCAGGAGGCTGAGGTGGGAGGATCACTTGAGCCCAGGAGTTCAAGGCTGCAGTGAGCTGTGATCGTGCCGCTGCACTCCAGCCTGGGTGACAGAGCCAGACCCCGTCTCAAAAAAAAAAAATTACGAACAAACCTATTCTTGAACAAGTCACCTGTGGAAGGGGTTTGATAATCTGGATATTCATCCATGTTGCAATCTTGCTATGCAATAGCATCCTGAGATTAAAACAAGGTGGGGAGATTTTGACTGCAGGGTTGAAATCAGAGAATATGGCTGCATCGAGTTGAAAAGAGACAGAAGCAACGCCTGGGGATCAAAAGAGGCAGAGAGTGAAAAAATCAGTCCAGAGGTATCAGGGTTCAGGGAGGAGGGCATGGAGCCCTCCCATTTTAAGCGATGAAAACCCCACATCTGGGGAACTCCTCAATTCTGGACACACCCGGGCAGCTGGTCACCTTCCCAGGGAGTGGGGATGGGTGGTCGTAAAGAGACAGTGAACTCAGAAGGCAGCTGTCACCATCCTATGACTTTGGTCTGTCACCTTCATGAGCATCCAGAATACTTCAATCAAATGGCCCGTCCGAAAGGCCTGATCTGTCTCCTTCCTTGAGAGGCCCGGTTCATTTCCTGAGAGATGACTTTATTCTCCATTTGTTTTCACAGTGGTCTCTTTAAAGTCTCAGCTGTTCCAGGGAGAGTAAACAGGTTTTAAAATTAATTATCAATTAAAGCGAGGTTAATTGGCACCAGGCTAGTCATCTATTTTGTCTGTAACTGAGGCAGTCCACCCCTCCCCCTCCCCAGAACCCGGAGACCCACGCCAGGGCCAATAAACCCCAGCAGCAGAAGCCGTTCATATGTGATCCATGGACTCATGAAAATAATTCTGGTATTTACGCAGTACCGTTCCCTTGTCAGAGGGTGAATTCTGTGGCCATTTGGATTTTCCAGTTCATCAGTATGTAAGCGGGCCTTCTAGGTGGGCTTACCAAATAAAAAAAGAAAAGGTGTCTTGCAAATATTTTTATTGGCAGAAAGATGTTTCACCAATCTCCACTGTACTTAGGAAAATTACCGCAATACAGTACATTCGAGCTGCCGGGTCCCGAGGACGCAGCATATTTATCACTGAGCTTGGATTTCCCCCCTTTAATTAACATCTTGCACCTCTTCTCACGGACAGATTTCATTGAAGCTCAGTCTGATTTCTTCCAAGCTCCTGAAATGTGATCCTGTGTCTGCCCTTGCCCCTCCCAGGTGGGGAGGAGGCTGGGGTTTGTGTTCATGATCCTTTGCTGAATTCCACGGCTTCATCTGACCTCATCATAAATGAATATTTATGAGAGCCGATAGGGAGCAATTGCAAACGGAGTTCAGCCCAGACAGGTGAGTACTCGCAACCAAGACAATTACATCATCTGATGCTGGGATGTGCACACTTATTAAAATATACCAAATTATCAACAGGGCCCAAGGGAACAGAGGCTAGGTCTTCTCTGCATTCTGTCACCAACCCAGAACACCTTAAAACACATAAAACAGGACTTGTAAAAGCCACGCATCATCTGGATGTCCTGGGAATATCAACTGATGATTTGAAACAACACAGCGAACCTCTTAGCAGTTGGTGTAGTGTGGTAGCTGTGAGTGTTAGGAGAAAATGCATTTGGAAATTGCTCTATAAACACACAGCCATGCTGTCTCCCTGCTTTCTTACCTCTCACCTCTGGGGTGGGAATGGGTGAGGGCTGTTTCCCTCTCAGTCTCAAGAGAACCCATGTGCTGGTGGGTGGCCTGGAGGCCAAGTATTTTTATTTATTTATTTATTTTTGAGACGGAGTCTTGCTGTGTCATCCAGGCTGGAGTGCAGTGGTGCAATTTCAGCTCACCTCCTGGGTTCAAGCGATTCTCTTGCCTCAGCCTCCCTGGTAGCTGGGATTACAGGCACTCACCCCTATGCCTGGCTAATTTTTGTATATGTAGTAGAGACAGGGTTTTGCCATGTTGCCCAGGCTGATCTCGAACTCCTGACCTCAAGTGATCTACCTGCCTCGGCCTCCCAAAGTACTGGGATTACAGGCATGAGCCACCGTACCCTGCCAGGGCCAAGTATTCTATATTTATCAAGCACTGTAAGCTTCTTAAACCACCTTACCACCAGTCTAGGCAATATAGGGAGACCTTGCTTCCCCAAAATAAATGAATAAAAATTAGCCTGGTGTGGTGACACACACCTGTAGTCCCAGCTACTCAGGAAGCTGAGGTGGGAGGATCACTTGAGCCTGGGAGGTTGAGGCTGTAAGTGAGCCATGATCGCCCCACTTCACTGCAGCCTGGGCAACAGAGTGAGACCCTGTCTCAAAGAAAAAAAAAAAAAATCAAACCGCCTTAGAAACTTGCTCTCAGCCACCACATCACACATATGAGACTTGCGTTGGCCCCATTGCACAGAAGAAGATATTGAGGCAAACAGAAAAGGGGACTAAGCGACGTGGGAAAAGGATCAAGACCACTGGGAAGGCAGGAGGAAAAGCCAAGTTTATGTCCTGACCCAGAGGCTGCAGTTCCTTCTGTTGCTCTTTGCATCCTCCCTTCTTCTTGTCGAAGCCTATTTCCTTTCCTTCCTCTTCATTTTCTTCTTGCAACTCTTAAACCAAGGTTTCTCAACTTCGGCACTATTGGCACTTGGCGCTGGGTACTTATTTGGGGAGGGGGCTGTGCTGGGCATCCTAGGGTGTTGAGTAGCATCCCTGGTTGCTACCCTCTAGATGCTAGCAGCAGCCCCCACCCAAGTTGTGACAACCAAAAACATCTCCAGACATTGCCCAGTGTCCCCAGACAGGCAATGAGAACCACTCATTGGTTGAGAACCACCGTCTTAGATCGACCAGCCACAAGGGAAGTTGTTGGTTCAGCACACTGGGAACCCTCAAGCCTAAACCCTGCTCCTCTTTCCTTTCTCCTCAAACCCCAAAGGCTACAGATTTGGCTGCCGTGTCTGTGTCCCACACCACCCTCCAGAGCCTCCCCAGGGAATAGTGCCTTTCTCTTCCAGTCTCACCTGCTCTTGGATGACACCAGCTTACAACTTTCTCCATAAATCGCACAACTATATAACTTCTCATCCAACCCAGGGTTCTTCTGAGAGTGCAAGGTCGTGCCGTTTAATGATCACACTGAGACAACAGGTGTAAACCAAGACCGTCCTGGGCAAACAGGGACATATGGTCACCATAACAGAAGCTGCTTCTTAGAAGGGAAGGACACCTTGTTTGTGTGTCTAAAGTCTGACAAGGGGACTCCCCAATGTCACGTTCAGCTTCCAAGTTTGTACTCCTGGGCTGTGTTTGCCAGATTATTCTGCTGAGGAACAGCTCATCAACGGAGGTAAAAGAAATAAACAAGCAGCCGGGTGTGGTGGCTCACGCCTGTCATCCCAGTACTTTGGGGGGCCGAGGTGGATGGATCACTTGAGGTCAGGGGTTTGAGACCAGCCTGGCCAACATGGCAAAACCCCATTTGTACTAAAATTACAAAAATTATCCATTTTGATGGCACACACCTGTAATCCCAGCTACTTGGAAGGCTGAGGCAGAATTGCTTGAACCTGGGAGGTGGAGGTTGCAGTGAGATGAGATCGTATCATTGCACTCCAGCCCAGGCAACAGAGCAAGACTCTGTCTCAGAAGAAAAAAGAAAGAAAGAAAAAGAAATAGACAAGCAAAAACTTGATTTTGTGTGTGTGTTTGTTTTAAGGCAGAGTCTCACTCTGTCACCCAGGCTGGAGTACAGTGATGTGATCTCGGCTCTCTGTAGCCTTCACCTCCTGGACTCAAATGATCCTCCCACCTCAGCCTCCCGAATAGCTGGGACCACAGGCCTGTGCCACCACACCCAACTTATGTTTTACGTTTTTGTACAGAAGGGTTTTCACAATGTTGCCTAGGCTGGTCTTGAACTCCTGACCTCAAGCAATCCACCCACTTCAGTCTCCCAAAGTGCTGGGATTATAGGTGTGAGACATTGCACCCAGCCAGCTCTCAAATTTTTTTTAAAAGGAACTAGAATACATCCACGTTCGTAGCACCACTATTCACAATTGCCAAAAGCTGGAAGCAACCCAAATGTTCACTGATGGGTGAATGGATAAACAGAATGTGGTGTACACACACCATGGAATATGGTATTATTCAGACATGAAAAGCAATGACATTCTGACACGTGTTGCAATACAGATGAACCTTGAAATATTATGTTAAGTGAAATAAGCTAGTCACAAAAGCACAAATCCTGTATGATTCTTCTCATATGAGGTACTTAGAGTGAGTACCTTTATGAATTTAGCTAAATTCTTGGATACAGAAAGTAAAATGATGGTGACCGGGAGCTGGGGGGAATGGGGAAAGGGGAGAGATAGTGTTTAATGGGTACACGGTTTCAATTTTGCAAGCTGAAAAGAGTTCTTGCGCCTGGGCACGGGTGGCTTATGGCTGTAATCCCAGCAGTCTGGGAGGCCAAGGCAGGAGGATCACTTGAGGTCAGGAGTTCGAGACCAGCCTGGCCAATGTGGTGAAATGCCATCTCTACTAAAAATACAAAAACTAGCCAGGTGTGGTGGCAGGCACATGTAATCCCAGCTACTCAGGAGGCTGAGGCAGGAGAATCGCTTGAACCCGGAAGGCAGAGGGTGCAGTGAGCCGAGATGGTGCCCTTTAGCCTGTGCAATAGAGTGAGCCCCTATCTCAAAAAGAAAAAATAAAAGAGTTCTTGAAGAGATGACAATGATGGCACGCAACAATGTGAATGCACTGAATGCCACAGAACTACACACTTAAAATTGTTAAAATGGCAAATTTCATGTATGTGCATTTTACCACAGTAAAAAACATAGTCATGAATGATTCCAAAGGAAAGTGAGCTAGGGCTGTGTTCAACAGGGAAATGCCAGTTACACGGTATCTGGATTCTTGTCTTATTATGTGTTCCTACCCAGCACAGAAGGAGCGGAGTACAGGGTCTATTACACGTGAAATGACACGTTTAGGTAAAAATACTTTGTGGTTAAGTGCCAGTGTCTCTCCTACAGGAGAAGTTAACCTGTCCTGGGCTCAAGAAACACAAGTTATCAGCAAGAACCTTGGAAAATAGCATTCTCAATTTCTCAAAGCCTACAGTTTTACCGCCCTGCCTCCCCATCCCCATTTTTTAAAAACCATTCTCTGAACTAACCCGAGCCGCTAACAGAAATAGCAACATCCTCTTTGTGTGTCTCTGTGTAGTATCCCTGCGGTCTCTTGCTTCCAACGATTTTCTTCAGACACTATTTTTAAATCCCCTATTAGCAAAAAGGGAAACTGCGTCTTCCACCACAACCTCCCCGCCCTGCCCAGCCCACCCCCCTGACTCCTCCAAATACGAAAAAACAAGAACAATTTGTTCTGATCTGCCACTGTGAGTTATTAGAGGGAGGCTCAGCTGTCACCTTCTTAATGGGCTTTATGCAAAGCACTCCCTCCAAGGCTGTGCAGTTCAGTGGCCAGGCCTCGCCTCACCAGGGCTCTGAGCGGAGTTTGCCATAAATGGGGTTAATCTATACGATCCAGGGACGCATGCCAGAGAACTCATAAAAGCAAGAGAATGCAAGATTAGAGAAGCTTGCGGCTTCGGTGTGAACAAAGTGAAGTTGGGCTTGGTCAATGACTGGGAGACACAGGGAAGCAACTTTGAGGAGCCAAGTGCTGTGGGTTGTGAAGTGTGTACACAATGGGTACCGGACTCATGAACAGAATGGAAAGCACTCCTTGTTTTTGTTTGTTTCGAAACAGGGTCTCGCTCTGTCACCCGGGCTGGAGTGCAGTGGAGCGATCACACCTCACTGCAGCCTTGACCTCCCAGGTTCAAGTGATCCTCCCACCACAGCCTCCCAAGTAGCTAGCTGGGGCCACAGGTGTGTACCATCTTGTCTAGATCGTTTTTACATTTTTTGTAGAGACGGGGTCTCTCTATGTTGCCCAGGCTGGTCTCAAATTCCTGGACGCAAGTGATCCTCCCACCTTAGCCTCTTAAAGTGCTGGGATCATAGGCGTGAGCCACTGTGCCCAATCAAAAATGTTCTTTATTTACCTACATTAGGAGATATGAGTGACCTGGGTTAACTGATGATTCTGAAGGAGAGAACTATTGGTGTGTGTGAGTGTGTGTATAAGGGTCTAGAGTCAATTTAAGATTTCAGCAAAAGCTAGACGCCCTGCCGCCCTATCCACTGAGCCATTAACGCCGTCTCAAGCAGCTGAAGGTCAGAGGTGGTGAGTCTGGGTAACATCTATGGGCATAGCTTTATTCTGAGCGAAGTCAAGCTACTTCATCTTCCACCATGCTCCTTGGGAAAATATTTTCTAGGAGCTGAACTATTTTCGGACATAAAACAAAACCTGCTCATCTCATTTGGAGTTAAATGTGGAGGGAACTGGAACTGAGCATGTTTCTGTAAATATTCATTAATTCAACAAAATGGCCTTACTATGGGTAAGGCGCTGCACTAGTTAGATCTGGGAGTACCAAGAGAAGAGCATTTTGAAATGACACATGTTTAGGTAAAAATACCTTGTGGTTAAATGCCAGTGTCTCTTGCTTAATTTAGGATAGCGAGTAGCTGAGGGCCTATGTGGCAAGCTGGGGGTATAACTTTCCTTAGATGACGGGAATAGTCTTTTTTGTTTGATGTTACATCTGCTAACTATGTTTCTCAGAGCAAAGGTAAACATGAAGGGCCAAGGGAGTTCCACAAATATTTGTTCTTCAGTTAATATTAATGTATATTCGTGTTTACTTGAATTTTCAAGTGTACTCTGAATTGGTACTTACTGGCCATAAAGAAACTAGTAGCAAAACTGATAAGAACAATGAGAAGACAGGTGCTAGTTTCTAGTTTCCTTCTTCTTCCTTTTTTTTTTTTTTTTGAGACAGGGTCTCACTCTGTTGCTCAGGCTGCAATGCGATGGTGTGATTACGGCTCACTGCAGCCTCAAACTCCTGGGCTCAAGCAATCCTCCCACCTCAACCTCCGGAGTAGCTGAGACTATAGGCACGTGCCATCACGCCTGGCTAATTTTTTATTTTTTGTAGAGATGGGGTTTCACCATGTTGCCCAGGCTGGTCTTTAACTCCTGGGCTCAAGTGATCCTCCCACCTCGGCCTCACAAAGTGCTGAGATTACAGGTGTGAACCAACTTGACTGGCTAGTTTCTTTGTAACTCTTTTCAGAGCTCTTAAATGGTGTTCCTGACAATTCTTGTTTTTGTTTTTTATCTTAATGGCCAATATTATTTAATCCCCAATACTAAGCTCGAACAGAAGTTAACAGTTACAGAGTACTCCTATGTAAGTGCTTTAAATTAACGGTCCTTAACTGGCCTCCCAGAGTACTGTCATTCCCATTTTACAGGCCAAGGAAACAGAAATGAAATCACTAGCCAAAGGTCAAGTGATTTGAGCCAGAGCCTGTCTGGCTCTAAAGCTCTCCAGAATTATGCAGATAAATGAAAAGACACGCTTCCTTTGAGGAAGCGTAGAAATTGGAAAATAAATGAAATCAGAGTTCGTTTTTCCCAGTGCACTGCAAAATTTTGCTTTCAGATTATTCATAGAGAATAGGGAAGAGGTGGGGCAATGGAGAACTCAAGCATCCAAAACCACTGTCAGTTGAGGATGACTATTTTTTGTCTTTTTTCAAAAATACGGAGTCTCGCTCTGTCTCCCAGGCTGGAGTGCAGTGGCGCCATCTCGGTTGACTGCAACCTCTACCTCCCAGATTCAAGCAATTCTCCTTCCTCAGCTTCCCAAGGAGCTGGAATTACAGGCACTTGTCACCACGCCCGGCTGATTTTTGTATTTTTAGTAGAGACAGGGTTTCACCATGTTGGCCAGGCTGGTCTCAAACTCCTGACCTCAAGTGATCCACCCGCCTTGGCCTCCCAAACTGCTGGGATTACAGGCATGAACCACCGCATCCGTCCAGTTAAAGATGATTTTGGAATAAGGATGAAGCATCTCTGAAATCATAATGCTGAAAAATGGGAAAATACAACTCAATTTAAAATGTTTGCTCTACACCCAGCTTTTAGTATACTCATTCATAGCATAAACTAAAATATATTAGCAAGAAAGGAGGAGAGACAGCATGGTATACGAGAAAGAGGAGGGGTTTTGGAGTCAGATGATGCTGGATTCAAGAACATGTACAAGCTGTGTGACCTTAGGCAAACTGCTTAGCCTTTCTGAGCTGCAGTGTCCTTGTTTATAAACTGAAGGTAATAACACTGACTTCAGCAGGGTTATTGTGAAGTTTAAATACGATACAATACACCATGCACCCACCCCATGGGGGATAATTAAGAAATATCAGTTTCCTCCTTTTATCCATTTACTAGATATAAACTTGTTACTGAAGTGTCTGAGGCCACTGCTAGGGCTTCAGATTGAGAACAGTATTGATAGACTATAAAGGGATTAGAAAATAATCCCACTTTTTTTGTTTTGTTTTGTTTTTTTGTTTTTGAGACAGGGTCTCACTCTGTTACCCAGGCTGGAGTGCAGTGGCACAATCTCAGCTCACAGCAACCTCCACCTCCCGGGTTCAACCAATTCTCCTGCCTCAGTCTCCCAAGTAGCTGGGATTACAGACATGCACTACCACACCTGGCTAATTTTTGTATTTTTAGTAGAGACGGGGTTTCACCATGTTGGCCAGGCTGGTCTTGAACTCCTGACCTCAGGTGATTTGCTCGCCTCAGCCTCCAAAGTGTTGGGATTACAGACGTGAGCCACTGCACCTGACTGACCCAAGGATGTGTACTTGTGACTCAAATGTGGAGATGTGTCCCTTTGTGGACTGGTACCACAAACGTGTCAACAGACATATGCCTACTTTCTCAAGTCAAAGAATTCTTTCAACACAGCCCTTCCTAAATGGAAAACCCGAATAAGTGTTCAACCTCTAAGTAAGTATGGAAATCCCAACAGAATATCTCCCCTTAGAAATCCCAACAGAATATCTCCCCTGAGATTTATAATTCACTTTAATGGCAAACCCTACATGACCACAGAACCCTTTCCAATTAATGCTTATTATTCATCTTATGAAACTGGTGTCCCAGGATCACACACTGGAAAATGCTGTCTTCAGACCCGTTGAGATCTACTGCATTCCAACAGTATTAAAAGAAAGAAAGAAATGTCTAGCCACTTCTGACTTGACCTTGGCAATGGGAACTGGTTCCTGTTGGCTTTCTCTTTCAAAGTCATTTTACGTCTCACATGCAATCACACTTTAGTTTATTGTACTTAAACAAGGGGCAATTTATGCCCGTTTCAGAATGTGAGAGCTAAATGATTAGACGGGGGAGAGAAATGATATGGCCAAGAATCAAGAGCGTTTCCTGTCACTAATGTCCACCATGAGGAAAAAATACAAAGGCTGTACTTGCTTCAATACGGGCAGATACTAATTTTCTCCACTTAAAATTCCTTAAAAGTTCAAAGGTCCATATTTGGCACATCAAAGAGGATTTTATTGGGCACACCAGAAGGTTAGTCCTTTCCAAACAGCCACAGAATCACAAGAGGAAATAAGCATGCAATTTATCACTTTGTCATGACTCAACCAGGTCCCAGTCAACACACTAAGATCCCCTGAAGCCAACAGGAGCCATTGATTCAATAATCAACAGCAAGGGTCAGTATAGACAATATCAATGGATTTGCAGAGTGTTGTCCTACTCGAAATAGCTGTTATCCAGTGTCACTCATAAAGCTGGAACTGCTTTCATGGTGCATGAAAACATTTTGACGCTGTGGTCAGCAAAAGACACATTTTAGTGTTTATGTCAAAAGCCTTTGAAAAGCAGAATTCTAGCGTGGCTAGCAAGATTCCCAGTCCATACTGTACACATACCTCTCCCAGTTACTCAGGCGTTAATCTAGGCATTGCTGTGAAGGGATTCTGCAGATGTCATTAAGGTTCCAAATCATCTGACCTTAAGATACAGAGATGATCTGAGTAGGCCTGACCTAATCCCATGAGCCTCTTAAAGCTGGGTCTGGGAGTGAGAGACAGAAAAGTCAGAGCTTCAAAGAACAAGAAGGATACAACACGCTGTTGCTGGCTTGAAGATGAAAGGTTCCACGTAGCAAGGAATGTGGGCAGCCTCTAGGCACTGAGGTTGGCCCCGGATAACAGCCAGCAAGGAAGCAGGGACCCAGGTTCTACAGTTACAAGAAACTGAATCCCACCACCCACAGGAATGATCTGGGAATTTTCTCTGGAGGCTCCAGACAAGAACTCAGTCCAGATGACACCTTGATTTCAGCCTGGTGATACCCCAGGCAGAGAACCCAACTACAGCATGCCCAACCGCTAACCTGCAGAACTCTGATCTAATGAAAACATGTACAAGCCTCAAGCAACAACTCAGGGATAGTCTGGGAGCACAAGATGATTCTTCAGGAAAAATCGATGCAATTGCAGAATGCAATGATTTTTAAGATCCCCTACTGCTTTTGCATGTTCAGTATCCCAGCGGACAATTTCTCCTAAGTTCATCAGTATTGAAGTAGAAAACAGAAGTGGCAGAAATGCAAGTTAAAATTGCAATGAGATCTCACCCACTAGAATGAGATCTCCTAATGGAGATCCACGCCATCAGGATGGATATATTAAAAAATTGCAAAAGGACAGTAACAAATGTTGGCAAGGATGGAAAGAAACTGGAACTCTCATACATTGCTGGTAGGAATGTAGAATGGCATACCTTGGAAAACAGCCTGGCAGGACCTTAAAAGATTAAACATAAAGTTACCAAATGACCCAGCAATTCCACTCCTAGGTATATACCCAAGAGAACTGAAAACAAACGCTCACACAAAAACTTGAATGTGAACGTTCATAGCAGCCTTATTCATCACAGCCGAAAGGAAGAACAACCCAAATGTCCATCAGCAGAAAAAGGAGTAAATAAAATGTGGTTTATTTATACAATGGAATATTATTCAGCTACGAAAAAGAATGAAGTACTGATACATGCTGCAATGGAGAAGAACCTTGAACACATTATGCTAAGTGAAAGATAGCAGTCATGAAAGACTGCATAGTATATGCCTCCATTTATATGAAGTGTCCACAATAGGTAAAGCCATAGAGACAGATTAGTGGTTGCCAAAGGAGGGGGAGGTTGAGACAAATTGCTAACACGTATTGGGTTCTATTTGGGGACAATGGATGTGGTCTAGAATTAGAGAGCAGTAAGGTTTGCAGAACATAGAGAATATATTAAAACCCACTGAAATGTACACTTTAACAGGGTGAATTTTATGTTATATAAATTATTTTTCAATAAAAACTTTAAAAATTAAAACAGAAGTAGCAAAGATCTCATGGATGAAGGGATTTTTAAAAAATACCTCTATTCTCCATGTTTTATTCCACCCTCCAGGTTTTTACTGTGAAAAGTTTCAAACATATAGTCTAAGGTTGAAGAAATGAATCCCTGAATACCTCCTACCCACATTCGACAGTTGTTAATATTTTGCAACATTTGCTTGAATGCTCTCTCATTTTCTGCCAATGCCCGCCCATACGCAGGAAGTTTGGGTTTTTTTTTTTTTCCTTGAGTGAATCATGTTTGTTCGTCTTGCCCACACCATGAATATATATTTTTTTAGTTTTTATTTTGCATTCCTGAAATTATCTAACAATAAACATTGCATTAAAAACAGCAATAACCCCTGATAAAGAAAAATGAAATACTTCACTCATCTCCGGAAACACTACTCACTAGAGCAGCAGTCTTCAAACAGTTTGTAAGCAGCAGAACTCTTCCTTTGACTGGCATAGCATTCAGATGAGCTTCAGTTACCTAGAAAAACTAACAGTGGTAAGACTTCAGCATAGAGAGCTTTGTGCACAGTGAGTGAATCGTAGCTGCTGTTGTTGAGTTGCAAATAAACCAGGTGTTACCAAAATAGTAAACAAACAGCTTCAGCTTGGGTATAAGCAGCAGGACAAAAAGCCTTTTGAATTAGGGAAGTTAATTAATGCAGTAAAATTTATGTTTTAGGCTTATCATCAAGCGCAGAGGCAATGGTATTCATTGACTGGGAGTGGCTGCCTGGAGTGCTGGGTTGCTCTGATTGATTAGTAATGTCTGCCATGGTACAGGATGTGCTCTATTCTGAGAGGCCATGTTTTCCACATCTGATCTAGATTTATAAATACAGCGTGAATGCAGAGAAGAGGCCTGTCTAGTCCAAAATCAATTTTGATAAAGATGTCTAGGTTCCTCCTATATGCTCTTTATCATGCCTGACTTTTTCTTCCTGGCGTCATTTTGCTGCTCACTTAGGCAACCTCCCACCCACTCTTCTCCCACCATCCTTTTTTTTAATTACCAAGATGACAGAAGCCACAGAAAGTTAACAGACAGAAAAACAGCTCGTGGTACCATTGCAATCAAACTCTGACACATTGGGTATAATGCCTAAAATTGAGAGAAGAAACCTCATAAAGACTAAAACTCACCTTCCCTCCCCCTTTCAACTTGAAATAATTCAGCATTTCCCACTAGCTTTCTTTGAGGGGTGGCTTCCAGGTATAATTCCTCAAATAGGGAATATTTTTAAATGTATCCATATCACAACTTCAATCACTATGTTAAGTGAAGATTCAGCACTGTAGGCCAGCAATGATTTCTAGAAATATTTTGGCATTTCATTCGTGACTCTCAGCCAAGTCATCTCTTGTCTCATATAAAAACTTTCTGATGAACCCACTGTAGGTAATCATGACCCATTGTATCTATATAACACATAATATGTTTCAAATGATTTTTACAAAAACTGTCTAATTTCATCTGACCTAGGTTACGAAAGATACATGATGATTCCCATTTTACAGATGAAAACACCAAGTGTCTGACAACTAAAGTGAATGCCCTGAAATCACATAGAATGGAATAGCATTCCATGGCCCAGTATTTCTCCCAGAAATATTCTCTAAGGGTAAAGGAAAGAGCTTGGGCCTTCTTACCAGCTGCATAAGAAATACAGGCAAGTTAGTTAGTAAACCTCTCTGAGCCTCACTTTCCTCATCTGTAAGACAGTAAAAGTCATAACTACCGCAGAGCCTTAATATGAGAGAAAAAGGTATGCAAAGTACCTACCTCTTGCAGTAGGCTGAAAAATAGCTCTCCAAAGATCTATCTACTTCCAATTCCCAGAACCTGTGAATATTACCTTCTGTGGGAAAGACGTGATTAAGGATCTTTTTTTTTTTTTTTTTCGAGACTGAGTCTCACTCTGTTGCCCAGGCTGGAGTGCAGTGCCACGATGATCTTGGCTCACTGCAACCTCCGCCTCCCGATTAAAATGATTCCCCCACCTCAGCCTCCTGAATAGCTGGGATTACAGGCGTATGCCACCATGCCTGGCTAATTTTTGCACTTTTAGTAGAGACAGAGTTTCGCCATGTTGGCCAAGCTGGTCTTGAACTTCTGGCCTCAAGTGATCTGCCCACCTTGGCCTGCCAGAGTGTTGGGATTACAGGCATGAGCTCCCGCGCCCAGCTTGATTAAGGATCTTAAGATGAGAACATCATCTTGGATTATCCAGGCAGGCTCCTAAATACAATCACATATACCTTTACAAGAGAAAAGCAGAGAGAGATTTGACACTCAGACATACAGAGTAAAGAAGGCTTTGTGAAGATGAAGGCAGAGATCAGAGTGATGTGGCCACAAGCCGAGGAACTCTAGCAGTCACCAGAAGCCAGAAGAAGCAAGGAATGGATTCTCCCCTGGAGTTTCTGGAGGGAATGTGGCGTGGGCAGCACCTTGATTTCAGGCCAGTGAAACTGATTGATTTTGGCCTCTAGAATTATGAAAGAATACATTTTTATTGTTTGAAGCCACCAGGTTTGTGGTAATTTTTTATAGCAACTATAGAAAATGAATGCACCCCATGTCTGGCATTTGCTAAGTATCTAATAATTGGTGATTGCTGGCCCCCCAACCTGCTTTGTAAATAAAGTTTTATTGAAACACAGCCATGCTCATTCATTTGCATATTGTTTGTGGTTGCTTTTACACTTCAGTAGCAGAGTTCAGTAGTCATGGCGAAGACCATATGACCTGCAACTCTAAAGTATTTAGTATCTGGCCCTATAAAGAGAACATTTGCCCACCCTACAACAGATGCATCCAACGGTGAATGTCATTTCTCATGTCTTTGCATATGATCTTTGTGTGATGGTAGCTAATCTTCAAAGATGGCCCTGGGGAACCACACTTCCTGGTAAGTGCCCACACTCTGTGTGCCCCTCTTGCTTGTTAATTTGGGCTTGGCCTATGTCACCAACAGCCTACTGTAGAAGTGATACTGCATGACTTCTGAGCTAGTTCGTAAGAAGCCTTGCTCTCTCAGAATGCTTGTGGAAGAAGTCCATTGCCACGTGAGAGTCTAGCTGCCCTGAGATGGCCATGCTGTGAGGAAGCCCAAGATAGACTAGGAAGAGTCTGTGTGGAGAGAGATGCCAGCCAGCTCTGGCTGTTCCAATCATCCCAACTGAGACAGCAGACATTTGAGTGAATAAACCATCCTTGAGCTTTTAGATGACTCTACTTCCAGCTGCTCCAGTCAACCCACAGAACCATAAAAAAATTCTCAAATAATAAATTGCTTTAAGTCATTAAGTTTTGGAACTGTTTGTTACATGGCAACAGATAATCAGAAAATTATACCATCTAGGCTTTTCCATGTACCTGTCCTATTCAATGCTTTAACTACCAAATCCTTAAGAAATAAGACGAAATCTTTTCTCATTTATAAGGAAAGATCAATGAACTTCATTTTAAAAAAAAAAAAAATAGGGGCAAGGTTTCACTATGTGGCCCAGGCTGGTCTTCAACTCTTGGGTTCAAGCGATCCACCTGCCTGGGCCTCCCAAAGTGCTGGGATTATAGACGTAAGCCACCACGCCCTGCTCATTTTTTTTTTTCTAAGTTAGGACAGAAGGGGAGGAAAATGGACACACCCACTGGTGGCATGCGCTTAACTTAGATTCTTCATCTAATGCTTAATTTGAAATAAGTGCTATCTATGAGTTCCAACTTACAGATGAGAAAACTGATTCTTTGTAGGGGACTTGTTCTAACCGGGTCACAGAGTGACATCAATATATGATCCCAGTAGGGGGATGCATCTTGACCTCCAGCTGTTTTCAGCAACTACACTATGCAGACAGCCAGTGGCAGAAACCACTGTTCAAACAAGGTGCTCATTTCAAGATTTCAACAAATATTGGTGTCAAAACCCTTGCTGATGCTGGAGCTGGGGATAGGACTCGCAATCTAATCAGAGAGAAATGCTTCAGGCAGCAGCAACAGGGAGGCGGGAGGCACCATGAGGACAAAGAGGAGGGATCCGTTAATTAGAGGGGGAAGGGAAAGGCTGTGGTGGGGGAGGAGAGAAGAAGGAATTGGAAAGAGGGGTGAGTGGAACACAGTGAGAACCTGCAAGATGTGTTTGGAGAACACTGGTTCCTTCCATCCGGCTAAGGCAGGGAGATGTCGAGACAACAGGGGAGATCACAGTGGAAACTGATGCTAGCTCTGGGTCTCCTCCCTAACCTCCCCTGCCACCACACATACATGTGCGCACACACACACACAACACGCACACCACACACCATGTGCACACTACACGGACATCCCACACACACACATGCACACACAACACATATACATATGCACCAGACACACATAAGCCACTTGTTTAACAATAATTGAGCATCTATCAAATGGCAGGTACTCCAGGAGAGCACTGATGTAATATTAGCTTCAGAGCTGGGCTCAGGAACACGCACCTGTAGTTCCAGCTACTCCAGAGGCTGAGGCAGGAGGATCCCTTGAGCCCAGGATATTGAGGCTGCAGTGAACTGTGATCGCACACTGCACTCCAGCCTGGGCAACAGCCTATCCCTATATATGTGTGTGTGTGTGTGTGTGTGTGTGTGTGTGCTTCATGTATTACCTTCAGGAGCTGCCTAGAAGTTCATCCCCCTCTTACAGGAAAGGGATTCCAATCCAGAGGGTTCATGGAGCTCACGCAAGAGAGGGTTCATGGATCTCACGCAAGAAAGAATTCAGGACAAGTCCATAGAGTAAAATGAAATCAAGTTTATTAGGAAAGTAAAGGAATAAAAAAGAATAGACGGAGCAGCCCCCAGGGCTGCTGGCTGCCCATTTTTATGGTTATTTCTTGATGATATGCTAAACAAGGGATGAGTTTCCTTCCCTTCCCTCTTCCTTCTGCTTCCTTCCCTTCCCTCTTCCTTCCCTTCCCTCTTCCTTCCCTCCCCTTCCTTTCCCCCTTCCTTCCCTCTTCCTTCACTTTCCTTCCTTTTTCCCTTCCCTTCCTTCCTCCTTCCCTCCCTTCCCACTTCCCTTTCCTTCCCTTCCCTCTTCCCTTCTCTCTTTCCTTCCCTCTTCCCTTCCCTTCTCTCTTCCCTTCCCTTCCTTCTTTTAATTGAACATACTGGACAAAGAGGGGAACCCACATTTAAGTGAGACATTTGCACCCACCAGACATTTTGACCTGTCCAGGACCCTATTAAGTTAGGAGATTTAAAATCCAACAGGCAGATCACTGCGTTCATACACGTGAAAACAGAGGATGTAATGGGGACCGCAGATGATCTTTATCACTTTCTTTGAAAGTGTTGGGGTAGAATTGGAGACCAATCACCTGGCTACATTTCTGCTGCTGCTTGTCGCAACTCATGTAACCCATGGGACTATGGATCCCAATAATGTTTCCTACTCCATGTGACTTCTGTGACATTATTGTTTCTTTCGATAGAAACAAGCCCTGCAAACTTCCCAAAGGAATACCTTTTTTATTTCTCCCTTTCTCCCTGTTTATCTCTCTGCATCATCTACTTTCTTTTCTTCTTAGAATCTTCTAGGGCAGACAGTCCCAGTTTACATACGTATCTGCTGCCTCTCTGACCCATGGAGGCTGTCCCTCCCTTCCTGTCTCCCCTACCCCTTCCTCCTTCATCCTTTGTCTGGAAAAATCTTCTCACTAACACAGATGTTCAAACTTAACATCTAAGCAGGAGTTGATGGGGTGGTGGGTGTCTAAGGCTGAGGCTGCTTAAGAGTCAATCTAAAAAGTAGAGCATTAGCTCATGCCTGTAATTCCACCACTTTGGGAGGCCAAGGTAGGAGGATCCCTTGAGGTTAGGAGTTTGAGAACAGTCTGGGCAACATAGCAAGACCGTATCTCTACAAAAATATTAAAAAATT
>NW_012121709.1:4894254-4897263 GCF_000951035.1 Colobus angolensis palliatus
CTACTCGGGAGGCTGAGGCAGGAGAATGGCGTGAACCCGGGAGGCAGAGCTTGCAGTGAGCTGAGATCTGGCCACTGCACTCCAGCCTGGGCGATAGAGCAAGACTCTGTCTCAACAAAAAAGAGAAACTAATCTTGATCTCTACTTCATACCATACCTCAAGGTGAAAGACAAAACTAAAAAGCTTTGAACATAAACAGAATATCTTCATGACCTTGGGGGTAGGGAAGGGTTGCTTAAATAAGGCACAAAAAGTACAAACCGTAAAAGAATAAGTTGATAAATATAACCACCTTAAAATTAGGAACTTTTGTTTATCTAAAGACATGATAAAGAAAGTACAAAGGGGCTGGGTGCGGTAGCTCATGCCTGTAATCCCAGCACTTTGGGAGGCTAAGGTGGGAGGATCACTTGAGCCCAGAAGTTTGAGACCAGCCTGGGCAGCATAGCAAGACCGTATCTCTACAAAAATATTAAAAAATTGGCCAGGCCTGGTGGTGCATGCCTTTAATCCCAGCTACCCAGGAGGCTGAGGCAGGAGAATCACTTGAGTCCAGGAGCTCCAGGCTGCAGTGAGCTATGATTGCACCACTGCACTCCAGCCTGGGTGACAGAGACCCCAACTCTAACAACAAAACAACAACAACAAAAAGCTGTGTTGGAGATAGGCAGAACGAGTTTTAGGAACACAATGGGAGCCAGTAGGCCTGAATACATTTACCAGCTTATCCCACTGAAGCCAGAAAGTCACTCTTGTCCCTGACGCCCCAATCCCATTCACAAGGCCACCTCGCCTCCCCGCATATGCCCATCAACCTATTGTTGAGGTTCCTGGGCTCTCCCATTGCCTGGGCCCTGGGTTGATCCCAACCCCTGTGTCCTGTGAACCTCTGCCCCTACGTCATCCTCTCTGCAAGCCAGCCTGGAGATGGGTTGGAAACATGAGACAGGCTGTGCTGTGGAAGTCTCCCTAGCAAAGGTGACACTTCATGACCGTCTCTAAGGACAAGCAAGAGGTAACCAGTTAAAAGAGAGACAAAGAAAGCATTCCAAGCCAAGGACACACCTATGCAAAGACTCAGAAACTGGAAGCATATTTAACCAAATTCCAGGAACTATAAGTAGTTCTGTGAAATCAGGTCCTAAGGAGTTTAAGTGTGGGGAGGGGAAAGGGTCTTACCATGAGAGCCAGGCTGAGAAGTTAGGACATTATGCTGCGGGCTACAGAAGCTCTTCAAAAGCTTATGAGAGGGCCAGGTGCGGTGGCTCAGGCCTGTAATCCCAGCACTTTGGAAGGCGGAAGTGGGAGGATGGCTTGAGGGCAGGAGTTCGAGGCTGCAGTGAGCTATGATCACACCATTGTACTCCAGCCTGAGGACAAAGGATGACCTCATCTCTAAAATAAATAAGCTTGTGAGATATAGAAGTGTTCATAGCAGCATTATTCATAATAGCCAAAAGGTGTAAACAACTCAACTACCTATCAACAGATGAATGGTGATATTGTTTGGATCTGTGTCCCCACCCAAATCTTATGTTGAATTGTAATCCCCAATGTTGGAGGAGGGGCCCGGGGGACAGTGACTGGATTACGGGGGTGGATTTCCCTCTTGCTGTTCTCACGATAGTGAATGAGTTCTCACTGGTTGTTCAAAAGTGTGTAGCACCTCCCTCTTCGCTCTCTTGCTCCTTCTCTGGCCATGTAAGACGTGCCTGCTTCCCCTTCACCTTCCACCATGATTGTAAGTTTCCTGAGTCCTCCCCAGCCATGTTACTTCTACAGCCTGCAGAACGGTAAGCCAATTAAGCCTCTTTTCTTTATAAATTACCCAGTTTCAGGTAGTTCTTTATAGCAATAGAAGAATGAACTGATACAAATGGATAAACAGAATGTGGTCTATCCATACAACAGAATATGATTCAGCCTTAAAAAGAATGAAGTTCTGATGCATGCCACAACATGGATGAGCCTCCAAAACATGCTAAGTGTAAGAACACAGACACAAAAGATCACGTATTGTATAACTCCATTTATACAAAATGCCCAGAACAGGCAAATCAATAGAGACAGAGACCAGACTGGGGGCTGCCAGGGGGTGGAGGCAGGGGAATGAGGATGACTGCTCAACGGGTACGGTATTTTTGGAGTACGAAAATGAAAGTGTTTTGGAACTAGATAAGGTGATGGTTGTACAACACTGCAAATGTACTAAATGTCACTGAATTGTATATGTTAAGATGGTTAGTTTTTTGTTATATGAATCTTGCCTCAAGTTTTTAAACAGTGTGAGAGGAATAGTTTCTTGGTTTAGTAAAAATCTATTGCATAATTTGAGGGATCTATGTCACAGAGCAGACCTCAAAACCCAAAGTAGTTTTTTCTTTCAGATGCAACGTTCTCCCAATTCCTTAGCTGTCAAAAGGGTTGGGGGAACTTCAAACTCCAGCTGACAACACCACAGCTTTCAAAGTGAAACCAAAGATGAGAGCTATGGAAAGTGGACAGAGTCCAGGCCATTTCCAAACAGTAATCTCTGCCTTCCTCTTGTTGCAGCTACAAAACAGAACTCACACTTAAGAATGTCAGTCTAGGCTGGATGCAGTAGTAGTTCATGCCTGTAATCCCAGCACTTCAGGAGGATCACTTGAGCCTAGGAGTTCAAGACCAGCCTGGGCAAGATAGCAAGACCTGGTCTCCACGATAAAAAATAAAAACATTATCTGGACATACTGGCGTGCACCTGTGGTCCCAGCTCCTCCGGCGGCTGAGGTGGGAGGATTGCTTTAGCCCGAGAGGTAGAGGTTGCAGTGAGCCGAGATCGTACCAGCCTGGGCGACAGAGAGAGACCTCATCTCGAAAATAAAAATACAAAAAGTCATCATTTGATCTGCCTGTGAATGCCAGTAACTTCCCCTCTACCTGGCTGCTTCCATGGTTTGGAAGTCCCAGGAGGAAGTACATCTTGTTCAGGAAAGCTTGAGGGTAATTACCTGAATCCTTTCCCCAGT
>NW_012121709.1:4898338-4902402 GCF_000951035.1 Colobus angolensis palliatus
GGAAGGAAGGAGAAAGGAAAGAAAGAAAGAGAAAGGAAGGAAGGAGAAAGAAAAGAAAGAGAAGAAAGAGAGAAAGAAAAAGAAAAAGAAAAAAGAAAGAAAGAAAACAAAATCAATAAAAATTAGGATGAAGTTTACAACTTTTACTTTAAGAGTCCCAACTCCCTTAGGATAGTCCACAGTGGTTCTCAATTGGGGTGATTTTGCTGCCCCAGGGGACACTTGGCAATGTCTGGGGACATGTTCATTGTCACAATTGGGAAGGAGGGTGCTGCTGGCATCTGTGAGACAGAGGGTGCAATGCTGCTCAGTATCCTGCAACGCACATGGCAGACCCCTGCAACAAAGAGTAGTCCAGCTCAGAATATTAATAGTGCCATGGTTGAGAAACCCAGTTATACTGTGTTTATATTAAAAGACTAGTTTTATTTTGTATTTTGAACATATTGTATTCAATCAAAAAAGAGGATTTTTACATTTAAAGTCATTTAGATAGGACCCCAAATGTTTATTCATAGTAGTTCCTAATGATACAATTTCTAAAATAGAAAATTAAATAACACGGAGTCCCCAAAGCTTCCTCATCTTTTTCATGAATCTACAAATCTACAAAGTAGGAGCTTTTAGAGTGTGTGCCTGAAATGCCCACAGAGGGGATGGCAGCTCTGTACAGGAGGTCTAACTGGAATTCTGGGACTCTAAGCTCTATTCCTGGGTGAATAAGGTGGTTTCAGTCCTCAGGTTGCACACAATGTGATAAATTCTCTAATAGTAATGCCAAAATGCTATAAAGATAGACAAAGATGGTTGGGCACAGTGGCTAATGCCTGTAATCCCAGCATTTTGGGAGGCCAAATTGGGAGGATCACTTAAGCCCAGGAGTTCAAGACCAGCCTGGGCAATATAGTGAGACCTCATCTCTACAAAAAGAACAAAATTAACCAGGCATGGTGGTACACACCCATAGTCCTAGCTACTCGGGAGGCGGAGGTGAGAGGATCACTTGAGCCTGTGAGGCAGAGGCTGCAGTGAGCCGAGATCACACTTCTACACTCCAGCCTGGGTGACAGAGTGAGACCCTGTCTCAAAAAATGACAACAACAACAAAAAGAAATAGACAAGGAGGTGATTCATTTCTCCTGTGGTATTCAGGAAAAATAAGAAGGTGAACTTTGAACTGAACCTTCTAGAAATTCTTCAAGAGACCAAAGTGGGGAAGAAAATTTCAGACAAAGAAAGAACTAAGGCATTGTTATGGGTTGAATTGTATCCCCCAAAAGATACGTTAAAATCCTTATCCCCAGTACCTGAAACGATGATCTTATTTGGAAATAGGTTCAGGCAGATGTAATTAGCAAAGACGAGGTCATACTGGAGTAGGTGGGCCCTTAATCCAATATAGCTGGCGTCTTTATAAAAAGAGAACACAGAGGCATGCAGGAAGGACGCCATGTACAGAGGGAGTCAAGAATGGCAGAGCTGCAGCTACACACCAAGAATGCCAAGGTTTGGGCCAGGTGTGGTGGCTCACACCTGTAATCCCAGCAGTTTGGGAAGCAAAGTGGGAGCATCATTTTAGGTCAGGAAGATCACTTGAGGTCAGGAGTTTGAGACCAGCTTGGCCAACATGGTGAAACCTCATCTCTACTAAAAATATAAAAATTAGCCAGGCATGGTGGTGTATGCCTGTAGTCCCAGGTACCCAGGAGGCTGAGGCAGGAGAATTGCTTGAACCTGGGAGGCAGAGGCTGTAGTGAGCCAAGATCATGCCACTGCACTCCAGCCTTGGCAACAGAGTAAAACTGTGTCTCAAAAAGAAAAAAAAAAGAATGCCAAGATTTGCCAGGAGTCACCAGAAGCTGGAAGAGGTGAGGAAGGATTCACCCCTTCAGGTGTCAGAAAGAGCATGGCCCTGCCAACACCTTGATTTCAGATTTCTAGCCTCCAGCACTATGGGAGAATTTATTTCTGGTGTTATAAGCCACCCAGTTTGTGGAGTTTCTCATGGCATCCTTCGGAAACTCATATGGGCATAAGGGAGTTAAGCAACATAAAATTTCTTGTGTTTGAACAAACAATTGGATAATGGTAATCAGTGTGGTGGTAAGCAAAGGAGGAGTCAATATTGAAAAGATACTGGAGAACCTGTCACATCCCTTCACGACTTCATGGAGGAGGTGTGATTGTGGGAACTGTGAAAAAGGAGGAAAGTGATAGAAGAGAGATGGTTTGTTGAACTGAGAATCATGCCAAGAATAGCTGCAAATTCTAAGACAAGAGACAAGTTGGAGGGTAGCATCAATGCCAAACTTTTACTAAACTATCAGCTGGGATCTATTCAAACCTTAGATATGAGCAGTGTGAAGGATGGAAGGCATATTTAACATCAGTTCACAGCTAGAAAGAAAGAGAACCCTGAAAAGAAGGAAAAAGAGGAGGAGGAGAATGCAACAAACAAACATACAATTTCACTTACAATACCAAAAAATAATAATAATAAAAAGAAGGAATTTAACAGAGTGTACACAAAAGCTTTATAAATATTGCTGAAAAAAATGTTAAAAGACTATGAGAGATGGAATGATATACCATGTTCATGGATGGGTAGAATCAAATTGTTAAGATGTTGAGTCACTCCAAATAGATCAAAAGATTCTACAAGACCCCAAAATTCTTGCAGGGTGTTTTGCACAAATTAACAAGCTGATCCTAAAATGTATGTGGAAATTCAAATACCTAGGTGAAACATACCAATTTTTTAAAACGAAGGACAAAATTGGTTAACTTACCTAGCACTGTAGTATTGGTTTAAAAAACAAAAACAAACAACAACAAAAAAAAAACCCTAAAGAGAAAAAAAACTAAAAAAATACAGATCAATGAAATAGAATGAAGGATTCAGAAATATACCTACAAGTACATGGCCAATTTATTTTTGACAAATGCATGAAGATAACTCAACGAGGAAAGAAATGTTTTGCAGTCAATGGTGATGGGACAGCTGAATATCTACATGGAAAAAAAATAAACATCAAACCCTATGACATGCCATACACAAAAATTAACTAGAAGATTCTAGACTTAAGTATAAAAGCTAGAACTATAAAATTTCTAGAATAAAACGTAAGAGGAAATCTTTGTGATCTTAGAGTAGGCAAAGATTTCTAACATGAAACATAAAAAAATAGAATTTTAAACTAGGTTTTGTAAAAGAAAATAAAAAAGCAAGCCCCAGTCTCAGAGAAGATCCAGCAAGGAGCTTATCGCCAGAATGTAAAAACAAGAACCCTTTGCAACTTAACCATATGACAAACAACCTGTATTAGTCTGTTTTCATGCTGCTGATAAAGACATACCCGAGACAGGGCAATTTACAAAAGAAAGAAGTTTAATGGACTTACAGTTCCACGTGGCTGGGGAGGCCTCACAATCATGGCAGAAGGCAAGGAGGAGCAAGTCATGTCTTGCATGGATGGCAGCAAGCAAAGGAAAAAGAGCTTGTGCAGGGAAACTCCCCCCTATAATACCATCAGATCTCATGAGACCCACCCACCATCATGAGAACACCATGGGAAAGACCTACCCCCAAGATCCAGTTACTTCCCACCAGGTCCCTCCCACGACATGTGGGAATTCAAGAAGCAACTTGGGTGGGGACACAGCTAAACCATACCACAACCCTATCTTTTTTTTTTTTTATGGATAAAATCTTGGAAAAGACAATCCTAAAAGAAGACTTACGAATGGCCAATAAGCACATTAAAAAGTGTTCAACAATTGTCACCAAGGAAATGCAAATAATAACCACAATGAGATACCACCACATACCCATTAGAATGGCTAAAATTAAAAAGACTAACATGTATCACCTAGGATGTGAAGCAACTAGAACTCTCCTACATTGTTAGTGGAAATGTAAAAATGATACATCCACTTTGGAAAAAGATCCGGCAGTTTCTTTCTTTCTTCTTTTTTTTTTTTTTTTTTTGATACTGGGTCTCTGTTGCCTAGGCTGGAGTGCAGTGACATGATCATAGCTCACTGCACCCTCAACCTCCTGGGCT
>NW_012121709.1:4903537-4903882 GCF_000951035.1 Colobus angolensis palliatus
GGGTGGTGGCTTGAGTCTCTCTCCATTTGAGCAGTTCATGTTATCCAGGTGTTCTGTTGACATGCAGCTAGGGAACAGGATTCCGAGTTTTCCTTTGCTGACTTATGTGTATGTCATCCCAGCACTCAGTAAATGATGGCACTAAAAGGTTTGAGACCAATTCTCATCTTGTGCGCTCTGTGGCAGGAAACCCTGATTGTGATTCGAGACGTTCTCTCTCTGTCGGCCTCTCTTTCAAAACGCAGACAGACTGAAACATTTGTCATTGGCCTGAAAGAGGGAGGCTGGTTTTGGTAAGCACCAGCCTGAACCAACAGCCCCTTAGCAAAGTCTTTGATTGGGGAG
>NW_012121709.1:4905982-4907446 GCF_000951035.1 Colobus angolensis palliatus
TTTTTTATTTTTAGTAGAGACGGGATTTCGCCAGGCTGGTCTTGAACTCCTGACCTCAAGTGATCCGCTCTCCTCAGCCTCCCTAAATGCTGGTATTATAGGCATGAACCACTGCACCTGGCCAAGGTCATGGAGACTTCTGCCCTGGCCATCTAAGTGGTCTGTCCACCTCCCCCATTATCCCATGCCTCTCAATTCCTATGCAAGATGCAAAACATCTGGAAAAATGGACTGTATCCATTCCTCTCTTCCAAACTCTTCACTGGCCTTGATGTGCATTTAGGATAAAATCCAGACTCCGAAGCCCCCTGCATAAAATAATCCCCTAGGATGCTTGCTCATCAAGCAGATTCCAAGCTCCTGCCCCAAGATGCTGATTCAGCAAGGCTGAGACGGACCCAAGCATCTGCAATTGCAACAACCCCATGCGGGAATCCTGACGCAGGCCACCCGTGAAACTTATTTTGGAAATTCTGTCCTCCAGATTTGACCTCTAATGCCTCTTCTCTCATCTGGTGCTGCTTGCTCTCCCCTGGTGCAACGGTCTCCTGTCGCAGAGCCCAGAAAGGGCCAGGTATAGCCTTTAGCCATCAGCCCCCGTCTCTAACAGCCCTTACATCCATTCTTTGATGTAGACAATAAAGCACATAAAGTGCTGTTTTAAACTTAACTTCAAGACAAATAATCCATTTTCTGTATCACTGATACAGAACATTCTGGAGCTACCAGCATTCTTTCCTCTATCAAAAGGTTCCGGTGGCCTGTATTTTTCTTCCTACAACGTCAGCCTCTGCACCAAATGTACCCCTACTCCATTCTTGGAGTGATTCGTGTCAAGTGTTTAGCTCCCTACTCGACTGAAAGCTGTTTGAGGGCAAGAGCTCTTTTCTTCTCTGCTATATATAAAGAACTGAGCACATTGCCTGGAATATAAATAAGGCTTAATAAATATTTGTCACGTGAACATGAGAAAGCAGTCAGTTTCTGGATGACCTTCAAGTAAACAAAGTCAGTCTGAGATGTGGGAGGTCTCCACGGCAGGTAGCAAGAGGAACACTAAGAAAAGTCAGCGGTGAACGAAGATGAACAGCGACCACCCTGCAATGTTCCCAGCTGGGGGTGAACACTAATGAACACGTGCAAATGGCCCCAGGGCTCTTCCAGACCTTTGAAATCCTAGGCCGGAGGTCATCGCTCGGCTCTGATTTAGAGACCACCTGCCACTGTGCAGCCCTGGGATTCCATTGCTCACCCCAACTGCAGAGGCCTGTCTCCTCTCTCACTCCTCCTCTGACTCCTCGTAAACCAGGTTCAACTCACCTTAAAATCAGTTTCCTCATTTGTCTTTTTGAGGAATACTAAAATCCTTAAAGAGACGTTCTAATGAGCTGATATTCTCTTTGACTTAGGAGTACAGAGGTGCTCCTAAGTCATTTTAAGGACTGGTCATTTTAAGGATTCCTC
>NW_012121709.1:4908329-4926557 GCF_000951035.1 Colobus angolensis palliatus
AAAAAAAAAAAAAAAAAAACTGTATCTGATTTTTTGTGTGTATATTCATGGCTTTCTATCCTGTTTTAAAAGATTGAAAATCACTGGCATAGTAGAAGCAACACTGTCTTTTTAACGAAAATGTCTGTGTTCAAATCCCAGCTCTACACCAGTCAATTGAAGTAACCGTGGGCAGACCATTTAAGTCATGTGAAAGCTCGGATCTTACTAAATTGTCTGCCTGAAAGCCCTCATAGGCTACAAAGCACGGAATTCCAGTATGTTATCTCTCAAGAACCGCAGCCAGGGGTCCCTAGACAATCACATTTGCTCTTATCACCTTCCCCGTCACTACATAAGGTCTGTGCAAGTGATTCCCATTCTACAGATGAGCACACTGAGGCCAAGGTAGGTGATTGAATGTCCCCGAGGTCACAGGATCAATGACTGAAAGAAGCTGAACCTTGAAGGTAGAAAGAAAGGAGGGGAATTAAAAGAAGAAGACGAAAAATAAAAACAAGAAACAAAATCATGCTTCTTTGTCGTCCTTCTGGAACTCAGACTCCCAGCTCTTTGGAGTGAGTTAGGTGGAGTTCTGGAATGTTTTGCAAGACGAAGATAGCTTTCCCATTCTGTCGCATTCTTGCTCTCCTCTGACGCCCACCTGCTTGTTGCTTTCTGCTGGTGTCTCACCTTCTGCAGGCGAGGAGCGCTGAGAGTCGGGCTGGGTGAAACCGGGGCTCCATCTGCCCGCGTGCTTTCTGGGGATGTCTGAAGGTAACTTTGTGCTGGCGCCCCTTGCCAGGAAGCTGAGAAGCCTTCTGCAGCGCCACCCGGCTCCCATCCACTCTCCGTGGAATAAGCTGGTACCAAAGCCAGCCCCTGGTGCCGCTCAACCAGATGGCAGGGGAAGCAAAACAAAAGTGACCTCGTTAGCAGAATGTGTCTTCCCCGGGAGAAGCTATTTTTGTTGTGGTTGTGAACTGAAGTCGCCTCAGCTGAATTCTCCTTCCCTGTGAGGGCTGTGGAATGTTAATTTGTTCCAAAGTTCAGTATTTTGATTAGAACCAGGAGTGCCAGATTTTGTCAGAAACATTTTGGAATGGGGTAGGCTCACACACACTCTCTCTCTCTTTCTCTCTCACTCTCTCTCTTGGCCGCTGTACAAAGTAAATGTTGTTGCAGCAGCTGCCCTGGGGGAACAGCCCATTGCAAATTCGAGCTGGGGGTGAACGGGCTCCTCCCTGTTGCCGTGACCTTATTGCCACAAAGGCACCCAGACTGGGGACAAAAGTGGAGACACCCTTTCACTTGGAGAGAACAAAGAGCCCAGCACAGAACCTGGAATGGAGGGATCCTCAGGAAACATGCGTGAGCTGAATAAAAGAATGAAGCCAGGCGTGGTGGCTCATGTCTGTAATCCCAGCACTTCGGGAGGCCAAGGCAGGTGGATCACAAGGTCAGGGGTTCAAGACCAGCCTGGCCAAGATGGTGAGACCTTGTCTCTACTAAAAATAAAAAAAATTAGCCGGGCCTTGTGGCGGGCTCCTGTAATCCCAGCTACTTGGGAGGCTGAGGCAGAGAATTGCTTGAACCCGGGAGGCGGAGGTTGCAGTAAGCCGAGATTGCACCATTTCACTCCAGCCTGGGTGACAGAGCGAGACTCTATCTCAAAAAAAAAAAAAAAAAAAAACAGAATGAACTTCCCTAAGATGAGGCCCTCAGAGTTTCTGCAACCAAGAGGTCACGTCCAAAGGGAATTGTCAGAGTTCTAGATTCTGAGAACCCTCTCCATTTCTCTTTGGTTCTCTTTTTCTTTATGTTTTAACATTTTAATTTACTTTTATTATTTTTTTTTAGGGACAGGGTCTCACTATGTCACCCAGGCTTGAGCGCAGTGGCATGATCATAGCTCACTGCAGCCTCAAACTCCTGGGCTCAAGTGTTCCTCCATCCTCAGCCTCCTGAGTAGAGGGGACGACAGGCATGCATCACCATGCCTGGCTAAAATTTTTTTTATTTTTTGTGTGAAATGAGGTCTTGCTCTGTGGTCCTGGCTGGCCTCAAACTCCTGGCCTCAAGCAATCCTCCCGCTTTGACCTCCTTGGGATTACAGGTATGAGCCACGGCACCCAGCCTGGTTCTCTTTTTCTGACCGCTTCTCTCTCTCTCTCAGTGAGTTATTAACCCAAGTAATGCATGACTATTTTCTACATCACAAAACGAACACAGATAAGATGAAAGTGCCTCTGATCTCTAGCCCAATCCTAGCCCTCTGGTCCTTCCTAGAGGTACTTAGATGCAGATGCCACATCACAGCCTCACCAGAGCTTGATAAGATCAAACCTATCATTTGTTGTCCGTCTGGTTGGTGGAAAATGTTTTTTGTTGTCTTCTTTTGCAGCATAGTATAGTAGTTAGGAGTATGGAATTTGAATCTGGGTTGCCTGGGGTCTCATCCTAGCCGGAGGAGGAGCAGCTGTGTGGACAAGTGAACCTGGCTGAAAGTCAGTTTCGCAGTGTCTGGACCAGGAATGATGGCAGAGGTTGTGTTCCAGGGTGGTCGTGAGGATCGGTGCATGAAGGAGCGCGTGCTAAGTGCTCAGAGCAGGCTGATCAGCACCAGCGCTGCAGGGGTTGGCTTTTACTATTGCCTCTATCATTTCCCCACTTAGGACGCTGAGCACCCCCATCCCCCACCTTCACTTTCAGTTCAGTGTTGACAGTTTCCCACGTTTCCCAGTCTCCCAGCACTAAGGCTGGGAGAGAACCTGGGAGCGGTGAATTCCCGATTCTGTTTCTGCCTCTTACAGGACACCCTGCGGCTTCTTCCTGGCTTCTTCAAAGTTCAGCCCAAGAGGAAGAGAGACCTAATGAATACTCAGGAGGTAGTGGCGTCTCTGTTTCTCCCAGCTGGGACAACTAAGGCCCCGAGAGGAGAAAGCGACCCTCCGGGGTACAGAGGCCGCTGAGTCAGAGCCAGGACCGACATCCCAGCAGCTCTCCCTCTTCAGGGCGGACCCCAGCTCACCAGCGGTGGCTTCCTGAAGAGCTGGGTTAAGGCGGATTCTGTGTGCAGCAGAGCTCGCTGAGAGAGAGAGGCTGAGGGGTAAGCGGTGCCGCGCTGTGAGCGCAGGAGCGGGGTGGGTGTTGCCTGCCATCCCCTCTACCTCTCCTTCTTCTCTCTACCACCTCGGGTTCCCTCCACCCGCTCACTCACCCCCGACCCCGCCATTGTTTCACCTGCCTGGAAATGGCACCCTTCATTGAGAGTAAGGATAGGACCTCTGCGGTGCCCAGGTCACCCAGGTTTTGTTTCTGGGCCTCTTTTTTCCTCTCCGTGATCTGAAGGGGCCTCAGTTTGGGGTTCTTAAGGGCCCAGAGGCCTGTGAACAGTTGCTTCCTCCCCTACTTGGTGGCCACATGGAACTCAAGTCTCCTGCTCCGTGGCTGTTCAGAAACGCAGCAGCACGCCCCCGGGCAGCAATCGTTCAGGAGCGCTGGGAAGCCCACAGCCAGCCTGAGCCCTCCGAGATGCCTCTAGACTCTGGGCCCGGGATCAATACTTGGGAGGGAGAGAGCAGATGTGCACGCGATGTGGGCACAGGCAGAGCGTGCTGCTGGAGGCCCAGCTCAGAGGAGCCGGGCCAGCCTCCCCCGCCCTCTCCTTTCTCCTCGCCTTGCGGGGGCCAGGAGGACTGCGGAGGGCTCTGCTGGAGTCTGCCATCTGCTGCTGAAAACATCTGCGCTTGCTGCCTTCCACGCAGACGAGCTGTCCGTCCTTCCTCCTCCCCCTCCTCCGCCAAGGCTATTCAGATGGGCGCGCAGGCTGAGGGCAGATGTCAGGAAGCTCCCAGGCCTGTCCAGGCAGGAGACAGCAGGCACTGCGTCTTTGGTACCTAGGCAGCTGTGTCTGCAAGGCCCTGGCTCGCTCACAGGTGCCCTGCTTTAAGAAAATTCAATAGGAACAAAATCCTGTTTGCAAAGTGGACACCTGTGTGCAATGTGTGTCTCTCTCTGCATTGCACAGAGATCATCCTGAGCAATTCAATGATTTCTTCCCTCTGTGGGTTCTAAGTTCTTAACCAGAAAAGGGGATGTTAATTGAATCACCTGGGAGGTTTTTCAACATTCACCTGGCCAGTCCCCATGTTTTCCTCTCCCACACAAAATAGGTTTGGGGAGAAGAGTTTGTTGAAAGAGGTTCCTAGCACCCAGTGATGCTGATAGATCACCCCCCCCCCACCTCTCCCTGCTCTGCTACCCTTGCACATTTCAGCTTTGATTTAAAAGTCAGTAATTACCTACAGTGGAGGAGAGGCTTTAAAGCTGAACTGTTCTGTCTCACTCTGAATTAAAGATCAGTTAGAAATGAAATTTCCACACCCAAGAGAAGAATAGGTACATTTATTAGATAATAGGAGTGCTGTATATTTAAATTTTTAAAATGTATACAGATTAGGCCCAGAACACATTGTTTCTATAAAATAAGCACATCTATGGCAAGCCCCTGCACCCACAGAAACAATTTTATTTCATAGAGCAATCTATTTGCAAGCAGGAAGGGACCTTTATAGATCCTAACAGTCTCCTTTAATTTAAGCATGAGGACACTAACAGTTGACTCACTTCTCCTAATATATGTTGGGATTCCAAATTCTATCGGTTTATTTACTTATTTATTTATCGAGATGGAATCTTGCTCTGTCACCAAGGCTGGAGTGCAGTGATGCAATCTTTGCTTACTGCAACCTTCACCTCCCATGTTCAAACGATTCTCCCACCTCAGCCTCCCAAGTAGCTGGGACTACAAGTGCGTACGTCATCACACCTGGCCAATTTCTTTTTTTTTTTTTTTTTTTTGAGATGAAGTCTTGCTCTGTCGCCCAGGCTGGAGTGCATTGGCGTGATCTCAGCTCACCACAAGCTCTGCCTCCCGGGTTCATACCATTCTCCTGCCTCAGCCTCCTGAGTAGCTAGGACTACAGGTGCCCTCCACCACGCCCAGCTAATTTTTTGTATTTTTAGTAGAGACAGGGTTTCACTGTGTTAGCCAGGATGGTCTCGAACTCCTGACCTCAACTGATCCACCTGCCTCGGCCTCCCAAAGTGCTTGGATTACAGGTGTGAGCCACTGCACCCGGCCAGTTTATTTCTTTGCATCCGCATGGAAAAGGTGCTTCTGCTCAGGTACTATGTCTGCTTTGCTCACTGCTATATCCCCAGTGCCCAGAATGGTGTTTGTTGAATGAATGAATGAGCACATGGACAGATCTACTGGTGGCTGTTGCATTGCAGGGATCTGTGAGAATGCATTGATGCGTACATCTGTGTCATGTTAATATGTCCACTTCTGTGCATGTCTGCATTGCTAATGCATGTTTTTATGGATCGAGCATTCATTCTTAGAGATGACCTAAATATACATTCAACCCTGCCGGCTAAGATAATTCTACCGAGGCATCCTGCGTTGTTGTTATATGTTATAAATAAGGATACAAGAGGATACAAGGCATATATATTAAGCTCTCAAATCTTGGAAAACTAGTTCTGGAAGATGTTCTGAGAAGCAAATATTCCATGGTCAAATGAGTTTTGGAAATTCAGGATGAAAGAAAATGAAGTAGGTCTCTAAATGTGGAATGTCTCAGAGACTTTAAATGCCAAAGTGTGCAGTGACTCTCTGAATATGGAAAGAATATACAGCTTTTTTTTTTGGCTCTTTTTTTTTTTTTCCCCTGCACCTGGCCAGAATATACAGCATTTCCCAAACTCATTTGACTTTGGGACCCTTCTGGACCTCTCTTTTGGGGAGGATTTTGCAGTAAATGTAGGTAAATGCTGAACCATGACAATTTTGCTTGAAGTAAGAAGAATTCACCTTGGCTGGGATTAGAGAGCTAGAGGCAGGTAGGGTTAAAGAACTTTTGGCTGGGTGTGGTGGCTCACGCCTCTAATCCCAGCACTTTGGGAGGCCGAGGCAGGCTGATCACTTGAGGTCAGGAGTTCGAGACCAGCCTAACCAAGATGATGAAATCCCATCTCTACTAAAAATATGAAAATTAGCCAGGTGTGGTGGTGCACACCTGTAGTCCCAGCTACTCAGGAGGCTGAGGCAGGAGAATTGCTTGAACCCAGGAGGTGGAGGTTGCAGTGAGCCAAGATCTTGACCCTGCGCTCCAGCCTAGGTGACAGCGGGAGATTCTGTCTCAAAAAAAAAAAAAAGGTTTCTCCTTTTTCATTCATTCATTTACCCAACACACATTGAGTTCCTACTCAGAGCCAGATCTTGTGAATGACACTGAAGAATATGAGCATGAAGAAATGCGATGCCACCTCAACCTCGCACAGTCCAGAAAAATCAGCCTATCAGGCCTCCCTGCTGCAAATGTTAGAAGCCCCATCAAACTGACAAGCCAGAATGTGGAAGTTACGGACAGAAACATCTGAGAAGACCATAGAATGAATGAGAAGGCAAAATATGGAATTATGATAAAGGCCCAAGAAACAGACAATGAGGGTCAGAGGTGAACAGCGTAACCTGTGAAATAACTGGATTTGTCCATTCAGCCGGTCCGTGACCTTAGAATGCTATCTTATTTCAGGCACAGTGGGGTGATGGGAGAAATAAATACAAAATATGGTTTGGACCCTGGAGGAGTTTATGTCTAGTGGATCCACTCACAAACGTCTTCTCAACAAGGCTAATCAACTTTGTCAGAAGCAAATACATCCCAGGATTGAAGGGACAAAAATGAAAATGCCACTCAGAGCCAGGGTTCTTACAGAACTCAGAAAGGACACAGGAAAGATCAGCCAGCTCCTCTCCGTCCTGGCTGTCATAAGATCTACTGCCTTTGGTGGGACGGGTAACCACGGGGTGACGGATTGAAACGGTGCACCTTGTTTCTCTCACGATTACCGGAATAATTCCAGCCTAGGAGAGGAAGGAAATCGAACAAAACAAGAACAAGGATGGGGTGGGAGCGAAGGCTAAACAGAACAACAAATTATAAAATGCAGGATCCAGGCCCAAGCCGCACCATGCCAGGAGGGGGAAAAAAACCAGCACGAGGAGCATGATGCGCCTGTGTGCAGAGATTCCGGAAGGATAAATGACTTCCTGAACGTGCTCTGGGAGCTGTGGCTCCCTAAAATGGTCTTCTGTACCCCCTCAAATTCAACAGCCGCTGACGACAATCGGAGCCGTGAGCACGGGTCAGGGACCCACAGGCTTGCCGGGGAAAGAGGTCTGAGTCAATGGTGAGATTCGAGGTTGATATTTTATTTTTTCTTCCTGGAATTTGTGGGTCTTCAAGTTGCAAACCCAAACCAAATGTTTCCTTTGAGCATTCCTGGCTGTGTAATGATCATTTGCGTTTGTGTGGCGGTTGGAGGGAAAAGGATGTCTTTTCAAGTGCAAGCATTATAAGGGTCTTCCAGGCAGCTGTGGCAGGGGAAACTGGGCCCGTGGAATACAAAGTGCTGTGAGAACACACGGCCAGACAGCGATCCACAGGGGCCACTTAATACACACACACATGCATATACACATGCGCGCACACACACGCATACACACGCATGCACACACATGCGCACTCACACACGCACGCACACACACACCCACACACCCCACACACACACACGCACGCATACACACGCATGCACACACATGCGCACTCACACACGCACGCACACACACACCCACACACCCCACACACACACACGCACACACACCCCCGCACACACGCACATGCGCGCACACACACCCCACACACACGCACACGCGCGCACACACACCCCCCACACACGCACACACACACGCGCACACGCGCACACACACACGTGCGCACACGACACAGGGAGACGCAGAGGTGGGGGCTCAAGGGCCTGAATGGGGATTGCCCATTCCTCCGTAAGGAAAGACAGGAGAGAAAATAGTTTGGTTTTGATTTTGCTTTCAAGTGAGTTTCACACTAGAAAAACATTCCCAAAGATCCCGAACCAACCGTGACTCCATTTCTCCCTCCTGAGTTTTTCAGGATGTCACCAGGTTCCCTACCAGACACATCTGGTGTTTTGGTTTTTTTTGTTTTTTGTTTTTGTGAGATAGAGTCTCACTCTGTCACCCAGGCTAGAGTTCAGTGGTGCAATCTTGGCTCATTGTAACCTCCACCTCCCGGGTTCAAGCGATTCTCCTGCCTCAGCCTCCTGAGTAGTTGGGATTACAGGCAAGTGTCTCCACGCCCAGCTAATTTTTGTATTTTTAGTAGAGATGGGATTTCGCTATGTTGACCAGGCCAGTCTCGAACTCCTGGGCTCAAGTGATCCACCCACCTTGGCCTCCCAAAATGCTGGGATTACACCACGCCTGGCTGGACACATTCATCTTTAGACTCATGCACGCTCCTGGTCTGAGGGATGGTGCTAATGGTGAAATGCATCCATGATACTTGATATTCTGAAATGTGATTCATGACTATTCCAACAGAACTTGCCCCTCCCAACCCCACTGAGCCCCCATCTCTGGAGCTTTGTTTTTAGAATTATTCCCACTTTACTGACAAGTAAGCTGAAGGTAGAAGGAAAGTGTCTGTAGTCAGCCAGGAAACAGCTGACAACTTTAACACCCCAAATTTCAACTTTCGTATTTCCTGTATCCCTCTAGGCCAGGAATTGTCAAACTGTTGCCTGCAGGCCCACTGCCTGCAAGCTAAGAATGGTTTTTACATTTTAAAATGGTTGGAGGGGGCCCGGTGTGGTGGTTTACACCTGTCATCCCAGCACTTTGGGAGGCCAAGGCAGGAGGATCACCTGAGGTCAGGAGTTTGAGGCCAGCCTGGCCGATGTGGCAAAACCCTGTCTCTTCTAAAAATACAAAAATTAGCTGGGCATGGTGGTGGGTGCCTGTAATCCCAGCTACTAGAGAGGCTGAGGCACAAGAATCGGCTGAACCTGGGAGGTGGAGTCTGCAGTGAGCCGAGACCATGCCACTGCACTCCAGCCTGGGAGACAGAGCAAGACTGTGTCTCAATCAATCAATCAATCAATCAATCAATCAAATAGTTGGAGTGGGAGGGGAGTCAAAAAAGAATATTTGATGACACATAAAAATCACGTGGGCCAGGCTTGGTGGCCCACACCTGTAATCCCAGGAAGCTGAGGCGGGAGGATCATTTGAGCCCAGGGATTCGAGACCAGCTTGGGCAACAGTGAGACCTTGTCTCTCAAAAAATTAAAAAATTAGCCAGATGCAGTGACACGTGCCTATAGTCCCAGGTACTCGGGAGGCTGAGGCGAGAAGATGGCTTGAGCTCAGGAATTTGAGGCTGCATTGAGCTATGATTGCGCCACTGCACTCCAGTCTGGGTGCCAGAGTGTTAAATAAAGTTTAGCCTAAAGCTCCCCCCTTACATATTTTAAGTTCAGCCTAAAGATTTCTCTGTACATCATGGACTATAACAAGTGGAGGCTGGGCACCGTGGCTCACACCTATAATCCCAGCACTTTGGGAGGCCAAGGTGGGCGGATCACTTGAGGTTAGGAGTTTGAGACCAGCCTGGCCAATATGGTGAAACCCTGTCTCTACTAAAAATGCAAAAATTAGCCGGGAGTGGTAGTGGGCACCTGTAATCCCAGCTACTCTACTCAGGAGGCTAAGGCAGGAGTGCCACTTGAACCCGAGAAGTGGAGGTTGCAGTGAGCCAAGATCACGCCATTGCACTCCCGCCTGGGTAACAGAGTGAGACTCTGTCTCAACAACAACAAAAAAGTGAAGGTGAAAACTGACCATAGCCTACACTTGTGCCAATCACCAAGTTTTAGCCAATAAATGTAGCCAACTCTTTGAACTGTGTTCAAATAAGGCAAACTCCAAGCTATAACCAATCCGGCTGTTTCTGTACCTCACATCCATTTTCTGTACCTCACTTTCCCTTTTCTGTCCATAAATCATTCACCACGTGGCTGCACTGGGGTCTCTGAGCGTACCTTGGCACAGGAGACTGCCCAGTTTCTGAATTGTTCATTGCTCAAACTCCTTTAAATTTAGTCCAGCTGAAGTTTTTATTTTATCAAGAGCAAGACAATCTTGTCTCTAAATAATAATAATAATATGAAATCAAAAGTAAAGTGTCTATGAATAAAGTTGTATTGGCCAATGGCCATGCCTACTTGTTTACAGATTGTCTATGGCTCATTTTGTGCCTTAGTGGCAGGGTTGAGTTGTCCCTCGGTATCTGTGGGGTATTGGTTCCAGGACCTCCCAGATTACTAAAATCCACAGATGCTCAAGTCCCTGATATAAAATGGTGTAGTACTTGCATATAAGCTATGCACATTCCCCTGCATACTTTAAATCATCTCTAGATTACTTATAATTCCCAATACAATGTAAATGCAGTGTAAACAGTTGTTATACAGTATTGTTATTTAATTTGTATTATTTTAATTGTAATTATTTTTATTGTTGTTTTTGATATATCATATCTGCAATTGGTGGAATCCTTGGATTTGGAACCTGAGGATAGAGAGGGCTGACTATACTTCCAAAAGAGATCGTGTGTCCTGAAAAGCTGGAAATATTTACTATTTGCTCCTTTCTAGGAAAAGTGTGTCAACCCTTGCTCTAGGCCACTGAGTACAGAGAAAGCAAAGGGATCCCCTTGGCTACCAAATAAGTTGAAAGTCTTTAACACTGCACTTAAGAAATCTACAAATAGCCTCGACCCTCATTTTCAAGGTTATGCCCTACTTCTCACTCACCTCATACCAAAGTCAATCTCAAAAATCCATCTACCATCAGTGTGAGCAGCAGCAAATCCATACAGGCCTGCAGCAACTTGATTCTTATCTCCTCAGAGGAAACAATTCCGCCAAGGGCATAAGGCAGAGTGAAAGTCCAAGGCACGTTTTAGAGCAGGAGTAAAAGTTTATTAAAACATTTGAGAGCAGGAACAAAAGGAAGTACACTTGGAAGAGGACCAAGTGGGTGACTTGAGAGACCAAAGTGTGCTGTCCAACCCTTGACCTGGGCTTTTATACACCGGCATGGTTCCGGGGAATACGTTTCTTCTTCCCAACTCTTCCCTGGGGTGAGCTTTCCGTATGAGCGGGGACCTGTGCACTTAGGAGGGGCCACATGCACGGTGTGTTTACTGAAGTTGTGCGCATGCTCATTTGAGGCGTTCTTCCCTTCCCAGTCTAGCTATGCTAGAGGAAGGTCACAGATCAGTTAAACCCCGGCCATTTGGCCTGTTAGTGTACATGCTTGAGCCCACTTGCCCAGCTGCTGAGATCTGATCCAGAAGCGGTTATCACCAGCCTCAGGTGTTTTCTATCTATTGGGAGCCTGCCTTTCCATCACCAGCTGTGACCAATTTTTATTTTATTTATTTATTTATTGAGGCAAGGAGTCTCACTCCGTCACCCAGGCTAGAGTGCAGTGGTGCATTATCTCGGCTCACTGCAACCTCTGCCTCCCAGGTTCCAGCGATTCTCCTGCCTCAGCCTCCTGAGTAGCGGGGATTACAGGTGCCCGCCACCATGCCCCGCTGATTTTTGTATTTTTAGTGGAGAAGAGGTTTCACCATGTTGGCCAGGCTGGTCTCGAACTCCTGACCTCAAGTGATCCACCTGCCTCCACCTCCCAAAGTGCTGGGATTACAAGTGTGAGCCACTGCGCCTGGTCCAATTAGTATTTGAGAGAGACAGTTTAACAACCACCTGACCATCACCTGATGGTCACCTGACATTCCTGTGGGTGGGGGTGGGGGTGGGGCCCCTTTTCTGTCCTACTCATGTCTGCCTAGCTCCCTACTCTAACATCAGTTCTTCCCCTACAGACTGTACTTCCCTGTGCTTTAAAAAAAATTATTTAGGTGGGGCCAGGTGCAGTGGCTCATGTCTCTAATCCCAGCACTTTGGGAGGCCAAGGCGGGCTGAAGCTCAGGACCAGCCTGGTCAACATGGCAAAACCCTGTCTCTACTAAAAATACAAAAATTAGCCAGGCATAATGGTGCATGCCTATAATCCCAGCTACTCAGAAAGCTGAGGCAGGAGAATTGCTTGAACCCGGGAGGCAGAAGTCACAGTAAGCTGAGACTGCACCACTGCTCTCCAACCCAGGTGACGGAGTAAGACTCTGTCTCAAAAAAAAAAAAAAAAAAAAAAAGGAAAAAGAAAAGAAAAAAATTATGTGTGTGTGTATATATATATATATATATTTAGGTGAAATTCACATAATAAAAAATTAATCGTATTAAAGGGTAGAATTCAGTGGGTTTTAGTATATTCACAATGTTGTTCAAACACCACGTCTACATAGTTCCAAAACATCTCAATGACTCCAAAGTAAAATCTCTCAACCTATTAAGCAGTTTCTCCACTTACTCCCCCTGTACCCAGGCCCTGGCAACCAGAAATCTACTTTTTGTCTCTACGAATTTGCCTATTCTAGACATTTCCTCTAATGCTGTCATACAGCAGGTCACCTTTTATGCCTGATTTCTTTCACTTCGTATAATGTTTTCAAAGTTCGTCCATGTTGTAGCATGGGTCAGTCCTTTGTTCCTTTTTATAGCCATATAATATTCCATTGTATGAATAGCCCACAATTTGTTTCTCCATTCCTCCATCAGTGGACATTCAGGCTGTTTTCACCTTTTGGCTATTGTGAGTAGTGCTGCTATGAACATTTGTGTTCAAGTATCTCTTTAAATATCTCTGTTTTCAGTTATTTGGGGTACATATCTAGGGGTGGATATGCTATATCACATGATAATTTTATGTTTAACTTTTTGAGGAACTGCCAAAAATGGCACAATGCTGCACTGTATTTTTTTCCATAATGGCTGCACTGTATTTTTGTTCACACCAGCAATGCATGAAGATTCCAATTTCTCCACAACATCGTCAACACTTGTTATTTTCCCTTTGTTTCCCTGGTTATAGCCATCCTCCCGGATGCAGTGGCTTGTCGCTGCTTTTGCTGCTGTGGTTCCCTCTGCCCATGTACTCCTCCTCATCCCTTCATCTCTCAATAGTGCCGTCTCTCCAGGCTCAACTCAGAGGATGCAGGCTGGGGGTTTCTACCCCCAATCCCACATCCCAGACCACGCGTCTCCCCATGTGTGTTCCCAACTTACTGAGCTTGAGCTTTTTTCTGGCAGGGGCATTGAGGGTCTCGCTCTGTCACCCAGGCTGGAGTGCAGTGGCATGATCTCGGCTCACTGCAACCTCCGCCTCCTGGGTTCAAGCGATTCTCGTGCCTCAGCCTCCCGAGTAGCCGGGATTACTGATGCATGCCACCAACCATGCCCGGCTAATTTTGTTTGTATTTTTAGTAGAGACAGGGTTTCACCATGTTGGCCAGGCTGGTCTCATTGAACTCCTGACCTCAAATGATTTGCCTGCCTCGCCTCCCAAAGTGCTGGGATTACAGGCATGAGCCACTGCGCCCAGACAAGCTTATGCTTTAGAGAGGGAGAAAGAGAGAGAGAGATTGGATGGGTGGATAGATAGGTAGGTAGGTAGGTAGGTAGACAGACAGACAAACAGATAGATAGATAATAGATGATAGATAAGATAGATGATAGATTGATAGATAAGATAGATGATAGATTGATAGAAGATAGATTGATAGATAAGATGGATAGATGATAGACTGAAAGATGATAGATAAGATAGATGATAGATTGATAGATGATAAGATAGACGATTGATAGGTGATAAGATAGATGATAGATGAAAGATAAGATAAATAGACTGAGATGATAGATTAGATAGATAGAGAGATAGAGAGAGAGAGATTTAGGGAGTACAGGTGCAGTTTTTTTATATGGATATATTGCATACTGGTGAAGTCTGGGGTTTAGTGTAGCCATCACCCGAATAGTGTACATTGTACCCATTAAGTAACTTCTCATCCCTCTCTCTCCCCCTCCCCACCCTTCTGAGTCTCCAGTGTCTATTATTCCACTCTCTATGTGCATGTGTTCATATTATTTAGCTCCCACTTATAAGTGAGAACATGCAGTATTTGACTTTCTGTGTCTGTTATTTCACTTAAAGATAACTGCCTCTAGTTCCATTCACATTGCTGCAAAGGACATGATTTCATTCTTTTACATGGCTGAGTAGTGTGTGTGTGTGTGCATGCGTGTGCGCGCGCACGTAATATTTTCTTTATCCATTCATCTGTTTTGCATACTTAGCCTTTTTATCTTTGCTATTGTGAATAGTGCTGCGATATGGGTGCAGGTATCTTTTTGATATAATGATTTCTTTTCCTTCTGGTATATACACCAGTTGTGGGGTTGCTGGATCGAATAGTAGGACTATTTTTAGTTCTCTGAGAAATCTCCCTAATGTTTTCCATAGAGGTTGTACTAATTTACCTTCCACCAGTAGTGTAGAAGTGTTCCCTTTTCTCCACATCCTCGCCAACATCTGGGAATTTTTGCTTATTTAATGATAGTCATCTGACTGGAGTGAGATGGTATCTCACTGTGGTTTCAGTTTGCATTTCTCTGATGATTAGCGATGTTGAGCATTTTTCACATGTTTCTTGGTCATTTGTGTGTCTCCTTTAACAAGATGTCTGTTCATGTCCTTTGTCCACCTTTTAATGGGGTTATTTTCCTTTTGTTGTTGTTGAGTTGTTCGAGTTCTTTGTAGATTCTGGATATTAGTCCTTTGTCAGATACATAGTTTGCAAATATTTTCTCCCATTCTGCAGCTTGTCTGTTCACTCTCTTGATTATTGCTTTTGCTGTGCAGAAGCTTTTTTAGTGAACTTGTGCTCTTACTGTAACGTATGCCACATCCTGTCTTACATGACAGTTGGGTCCCTTGTTCTCATCTCCGGTAACTTTACTTCCCCTCCCTTCAGTGTCTGAGGGCCTGCCTTTCCTGTCAGGCTGTGAGGAGCAGGAGCCCACGGCCATGCCTGCATGCCTGTTTCAAACTTGCTGTATACCCAACGCATAGCACAACAAATGCCTGTAGTTTCTTTTTTTTTTTTTTTTTTGAGACAGAGTCTCACTTTGTCGCCCAGGCTGGAGTACAGTGGCATGACGTCAGCTCACTGTAGCCTCCAAAAAACCAAACAAAAATATTTATACCTACTTTTAATTACATGTAGATTCAGGGGTGGTTTATGCAGAAATTTCAAGGAAAGAGTGCTAGCCTTTGAGTCGTCGGGTCTTTGCCGTGGAAAGGAGCAGTAACGCCCAGTGTTGCCATGGCGATGGTAAACTGTCATTGCTCACAGGTGGGCGTGTCCCTGTTTTAGCTAGTCCTCAATGTGGTCCGGTGGCCAAGCCCCACCTCTGGAGTTGAGTCCCGTCTCCGACCTCACTCGTTCTAGGGAGCTCTGGGATCACCTGAGATCGCCGTTGTACCTGCCCAATGTTGCCCTTACATCCTTATGGGTGTTGTTTCCAAGAACACACTCCCAACACCTGCACCCAAATCTCTGCCTCAGAATCTATTTCCCAAGGGCCCTACCTAGGCAAGGAGGCATAACAAAGTTTGGGGAAAAATATTGTCTTATCTTCTCTAGTAACCACAGACCAGCAGGCCCGTACATCTCAACTTCTTTTTAACCTGAGTAACATCAATGCCTGTTCTGTTCCAGATGGGTTCTCATTCTGTTGATTAGATTTAGTAGGGAGAATTAGGGGGCATTCTGGTTTTCTGGCCAGCTTTTCCTATTGACGCCTTCCAAAGTCATTCAACCTCCTGCCTTGAAATGTATCAGTGACTTCCCACTGCTCTGGGGAAAGGCTGCATATGGCCTGGCTTTCTCTGTGCCCTCACCTTATCCATGCTGCTCCCTGAGCTACATCTGAAGCTTGTCAGTTGTTCGCTTCCTCCACCACAGGGCCTTTGTATATGCTGTTTCTGGTGCCCACACCCCAACGACTCCATCCCTCGTTCACTGAATTAACTCTTGTTTATTCTTCAGATATCAATTCCATTGTCTTTTCCTTCGGGCGACCTTTCCCAGAGGCATAGCCGCATAGTGTCTAGGGTCTATGATACATTTAGGGGCCCCCCAAAAAAGGCTTAATTTCTTTTAAAATCAGAAGAAGGAGATAGTGACTATAATAATGACTGTATTATGATGAGTCCAACCTGGATTTATACCAACAAAGTTGCAAAATGTGATTTTTTTAAATGAGAAAAAGCCCCTGCCCACCCCCCTCAGGGCAAAAGTCCCTCAGAGCCTTTCTGACCTCCCCCTAACCCACCAGCACTGCTAGGTCACATCTTCCCTAAGATGCTTTCATTGTGCCTTGAACTCTTCTGCCTAGGCAGGTACCATGGTTGTAACTTGACATTTGCCCCCTAAACCACTAGCTGGATGAAGGCGGGGACCATGTCAGACTTATTCTCTGTGCAACACTGAGTCTACACAGCACTTGGCTCTTGTTATATGCTCAATAAACATTTGCTGCAAGCATGACTAAGCAAAAATGATCAGACTTCACGATCGTCCCACAAGAACACTCCTTCCATCTATTAATTTTGTGTGTTTTTAGAGTCTTATTCTGTTGCCCAGGGTGGAGTGCAGTGGTACCATCCTAGTTCACTGCAGCTTTGACCTCCTTGGATTACACAATCCTCCTGCCTCAGCCTCTCAAGTAGCTGGGACTATGGGTGCACACCACTGCACCCAGCAAATTTTTAACTTTTTTTTCCAGAGATGAGGTCTTGCTATGTTTCCCAGGCTGATCTCAAACTCCTTGGTTTCAAGCAGTCCTCCTGCCTCAGCCTCCCAAGGCCTTGGGATTACAGGCATGAGCCACTGCACCCGCCCCACACTCCATCTACTTCTAACTCCCTGCCTCTTCTGTAGGCTGGAGGGGAGGGGGCAAGACGGAAACCAGGAGGAAAGGCTCACAATGGACGTGGGAGAATTGGTGGTACTCAACCTTTCTCCCTGATGGGAGAGTCAGGCCAGGGGAGGAGGGTGGCGGCAGAGATTTAGCGTAAACAAACATTTCCTTGTCTGGTAGGTCATTTTGTAATTATACACAGGTCAAGCTCTTTAGAGCTCCCGGAAATCAGACAATATCTGCCTGTAGAGGCCAGTCCTGCTCCAGGGCCCCTGGAGTGGAGGGGACTTTCATTAGAGGGTCTTTTCCTATCCAGGCAGGAAGCTAAGTGACCGTCCGGTGTGAAACAACGAAGCCAGCAAAAAGCAATAGGAAGGAGAGCTGACCTCAGAGTTCAGAAGATAAGCAGGGGAACAAAATGAATACGTGAACCTGGGGAAACGGGCTGAGCCTGAAGCCCTGGGCAAGGTGCTCTGGGGAAAAGGGGATGACATTGACCTTGGCCTTCATGCTCTCGGGGTGGACGCTGGCAAGTGATGGAGAGGCACCTTTGTACATAGGACATTCCAAGCCACCACTTGTACTCTCCATGGATGGCACATGTGTCAACTTTGAGAAAGGATAACAGGAGACCATTAAGAGAAAGCAAAGGAGGCTGTTGCCAGAGGTGGAAATTGGTTCTTGCCAACTAAATGCCCTCCTTCGATTTCACTCAGTCAAGGCGGTGGGGATTTTTCAAATCATCCTCATGGCTGGGGTTTCAGCACCACCCTGGGAGGGATGGGGTTGGAGGGTAAAGATTATGAAGAAGAGGCCTGAGGGCTGGACGCAGTGGCTCATGCCTGTAATCCCAGCACTTTGGAAAGCTGAGGTGGGCAGATCACCTTGAGGTCAGGAGTTCAAGACCAGCCTGGTCAACATGGTGAAACCCCGTCTCTACTAAAAATACAAAAATTAGCTGGACGCGGTGGCATGCACCTGTAATCCCAGCTACTCGGGAGGCTGAGGCAAGAGAATTGCTGGAACCCGAGAGGCAGAGGTTGCAGTGAGCCAAGATCGTGCCACTGCACTCCAGCCTAGGCAACAGAGCAAGACCCTGTCCACCGCCCTCCCCCCAAAAAAAGGTTCATGCCTATAGTCCCAGCTTGTCAGGAGGCTGAGACAGAAGGATCACTTGAGGCCACCAGTTCGAGTCATAATTACACCACTGCATTCCAGCCTAGGCAACAGAGCGAGACCTGACTCAAAAGAAAAAAAAAATTGACGGAATTTTGGCCGGGTGCAGTGGCTCATGCCTGTAATCCCAACATTTTGGGAGCCTGAGGCAGGCGGATCATCTGAGGTCAGGAGTTTCAGACCAGTCGGGCAACAGAGCATGACCCCATCTCAAAAAAAAAAAAGAAAAGA